>NC_091774.1:61239591-61540662 GCF_029378745.1 Bos indicus | reverse complement strand
TACATGTAAAAGAATGAAATTAGAACACTTCCTAACACCATATACAAAGATAAATTCAAAATGGATTAAAGACCTAAATGTAAGACCAGAAACTATAAAAACTCTTGGAGGAAAACATAGGCAGAACACTGGATGACATAAACCAAAGCAAGATCCTCTATGACCCACCTCCTAGAGTAATTTAAATAAAAACAAAAGTAAACAAGTGGGACCTGATTAAACTTAAAAGCTTTTGCATAGCAAAGGAAACTATAAGCAAGGTGAAGACAACCCTCAGAATGGGAGGAAATAATAGCAAGTGAAACAACTGACAACGGGTTAATTTCCAAAATATACAAGCAGCTCATACAACTCAATGCCAGAAAAACAAACAACCCAATCAAAAAGTGGGAAAAACCTAAACAGACATTTCTCCAAAGAAGACCTACAGATGGCTAACGAACACATTAAAAGATGCTCAACATCGCTCATTACTAGAGAAATGCAAATCAAAACTACAATGAGATATCACCCTACACTGATCCGAACAGCCATCATCAAAAAGTCCACAAACAATAAATGCTGGAGAGGATGTGGAGAAAAGGGAATGCTCTTGCACTGTTGGTGGGAATGTAAATTGAAACAGCCACTATGGAAGATGGTATGGAGATTCCTTAAAAAACTAGGAATAAAACCACCATATGATCCAGAAATCCGTCTTCTAGGCATACCCCAAGGAAACCAAAACTGAAAAATTATCAAAAAAACCCCCCAAAACTGGACATGTATCCCATTGTTCACTGCAGCACTATTTACAATAGCTAGAACATGGAAGCAACCTAGATGTCCATTAACAGATGGCTGGTGCACTGAGACGACCCAGAGGGATGGTATGGGGAGGCAGGATGGAGGAGGGTTCAGGATGGGGAACACATGTATGCCTGTGGTGGATTCATTTCGATGTTTGGCAAAACCAATACAATATTGTAAAGTTAAAAAATAAAATAAAAAAAAAAAAAAGTTGTGGTACATACACACAATGGAATATTACTCAGCCATAAAAAGGGACACATTTGAATCAGTTTTAATGAGGTGGATGAACCTAGAATCTATTATACAGTGAAGTGAGTCAGAAAGAGAAAGATAAGATACTGTATTCTAATGCACATATATGGAATCTAGAAAAATGGTACTGAAGAATTTACTTACAGAGAAACAATATACAGAGAATAGACCTATGGACATGGGGAGAGGGGAGGAGAGGGTGAGATGTATGGAAAGAGTAACATGGAAACTTACATTACCATATGTAAAATAAATAGCCAACAGGAATTTGCTGTACGGCCCAGGAAACTCAAACAGGGGCTCTATATCAACCTAGAGGGGTGGGACGGGGAGGGAGATTCCAAAGGGAGGGGATATATGTATACCTACGGTTGATTCATGTTGAGGTTTGACAGAAAACAAAATTCTGTAAAGCAATTATCTTTCAATGAAAAAATGAATCCAGCATCTGACTTAAGTACGTGAAAGTGTTAGTTGCTCAGTCATGTCAGACTCTTTGCGACCCCACAGACTGAAGCTCGCCAGGCTCCTCTGTCCATGAAATTATCCAGGCAAGAATACTGAAGTGGGTTGCCATTTCCTTTTCCAGAGGAACTTCCCATCCCAGGGATCAAACCCATGCCTCCTGCATTACAGGCAGATCTTTACCATCTGAGCCACCAGGGAAGCCCACCATGGATTTAAGTATTAGGAAGACAAAATATTCTTTCTGCCAGTGCTCTGTCAAAAACATATTGGTCAAGGAATTGATAAAGTTTATTCCTGATAACTAGGCCAGTGAACAGTTATAACTTAAAAATGACATTTAATTCCATGGTCGAAAATGGCATTCCATCAAAGTAAAATCAGTCATTTAAAACATACCAAAAGTACACAGGAGTAAAAATAAACCTCTATTGGTCAATTCAATCAAACTGGCTGTATAAATCTTTCAACAGCTAAAAAGTATTTCAAATTGCTAAAAGGCTAATTTGATTAAACTAAAGTACTATCTTTAGGGAAAATAAAAACCTAGTTCAGAAAACGTGTCTAGACAATAAGGTTTTAGACACATTGATAGGTCTTATAGTCTATCTAATAAATTAGTCTTACAATTTATTCTCTATCTCAACCACTGTTTCTCCACTTTTCTTCATTAGTACTCCATCATGGAGCTGTTTTTAGTCCTTTTAATCCTAGTCAACACCCTATTAACCACCACAGATAAAATGTATGTGCATGTGCACGCATGCTCAGTCATGTCCGCCTCTTTGTGACCCCATGGAATGTAGCCTGCTAGGCTCCTCTGAAGGCAATGGCACCCCACTCCAGTACTCTTGCCTGGAAAATCCCATGGACGGAGGAGCCTGGTAGGCTGCAGTCCATGGGGTCGCTGAGGGTCAGACATGACTGAGCGACTTCACTTTCACTTTTCACTATCATGCATTGGAGAAGGCAATGGCAACCCACTCCAGTATTCTTGCCTGGAGAATCCCAGGGACGGGGGAGCCTGGTGGGCTGCCGTCTATGGGATTGCACAGAGTCAGACACGACTGAAGCGACTTAGCAGCAGCAGCAGCAGGCTCCTCTGTGGAATTTTCCAGGTAAGAATACTGGAGTGGGTTGCCATTTCCTCCTCCAGCGGGTCTTTTCAACCCAGCGACTGAACTCGAGTCTTGCATCTCCTGCACTGGCAGGCGGATTCTTTACCATTGCAGCACCTGGGAAGCCTAATGTAAGGCGTACCTGTTTAAATGTTGCATATATATCCATGCTTTACATACAGAAAGATTTTTGCCACCAAGGACAAATTTTCACCAAGAACACAGTCTAAGTAATGAAAGGTTTACAGTATTAAAACATTTTTAAAAAGAGTAAGTGGGGAGAAGAAATGATGTATTTTAGCACTTATGGAATTATGGAGTTTATGGAATGGAGATTATTTCTAAAATAGTTCAACTACTCAGATATATCAGATTTTTCCTGAAGTATGTACTATTCTCACCTATAGGCAGTCTTTGCTTTGCATGGGTGCTAGTGTCAATCAAAATATTCAATAATTAATGGAGAGAATTACCATTGTGTGACCTTGAAAAAAATGTCAAAATATTACAAGGTGTCAGTTATAAATGTAAAAGAATGAAAAAAATGTGACTTAGTATACTGTAATTTAAAATACCAGAAACACTGGGAATTAAAGTGCTATTTCATTGTAAAAAAACTACTCATGAATACTCACACTTGCCTTTTTGTTAAGTAACGTATGACACTGGGAAAGCATCTTTTCTATACCACTGCAAATTTTCATACTTCTATGTGGAAGTTTAGCTTCCACTATGTTATTGTTTGTGTTTTCAATGTTGGGAACCATCTCTGTAGTTTGCTTTAATGTGAAGTTTGTTACCTCTGGGACATGTTCATCCTTTTCATCACAACCCTCATTTATGATGAGTCTGCTTGCACCAAGTTCCTCTAGCTGCACATCTAGAGGCTGTAGCATAGCAACACTGGCAACATTCCCATGATCAGTGATTCCTTCTATAACCCCATCTATTCATGTTTCACCTCTAGCTTTATCATTTTCATTTCTTGACTGCAATTTTGTCTCTGTTGGCCATTTCCGATTACACGCTTTGTAAAAGTGCCGGAGTCCAGCTTCAGCAGCCAGGGAATCTGCCTGAATGGGTGAGTGATGCCAGTGGGGGATGATGTAGTCTCTGACTCACAGTATGGACCTACATGTTTATTTCAAGCTTCAGGTTCTTTTTTATACTTTGACAAAAGCATTAGGTCAGAGGTTTGAAGTTTTTAGCTTCCTCCACCAAAATTGACTGTACTTAACATCCCTGGCTCAGACGATAAAAGCATCTGCCTACAATGTGGTAGACCCGGGTTCAATCCCTGGGTAGGGAAGATCCCCTGGAGAAGGAAATGGCAATCCATCCACTCCAGGACTCTTGCCTGGAAAATCCCATGGATGGAGAAGCCAGGTAGGCTACAGTCCGTGGGGTCACAAAGAGTCTGAGTGACTTCACTTTCAACTTGTGATTACATTGTAATTCATGCTACATTCCTGTTTATTTCTTATCTTTCTAAATCCTGTTTGCCCCTAGTATCTTAAGATCACTCTCTCTTAAAAAGACTTCTGCTGCTGCTAAGTCTCTTCAGTCGTGTCCAGCTCTGTGCGACCCCATAGACAGCAGCCCACCAGGCTCCCCCATCCCTGGGATTCTCCAGGCAAGAACACTGGAGTGGGTTGCCATTGCCTTCTCCAAAGCATGAAAGTGAAAAGTGAAAGTGAAGTCGCTCAGTCGTGTCCAACTTTTAGCAACCCCATGTACTGCAGCCTACCAGGCTCCTCTGTCCATGGGATTTTCCAGGCAAGAGTACTGGAGTGGGGTGCCATTGCCTTCTCTGAAAAAGGCTTCTAGCTATTCTTAATTATTTCTAAACCCTAAACTCAACAAACTACTTTTGCCATAAATATTTCCCTCACAAACAAGTCTCAAACAACAATCCTTGGCCTCAAGCTGCGGCCTATGTGCTCATCCTGGGACATTCTTTGTAAAGATCCTTGAACAAATGTCAATGGTTACTTTATATTCTGGGCACAACTGTAGAAGGCTTTGTGCTTTCTCATGCTTCTCTCAAGCACCTTAACATTCTTTCCAGCCAACTCAACCGAAGAAGGGAAAGAACAAGTCAGAATCACAAGGCCTACCTCCTTCAACCCGGGGCCGTGCCTGCGAGATGAGGAGGGGGTTGGGGCCGTGCCTCCATTTTGCCAGTAACGCCTAACGTGGCTCCTGACATGAAAGGTCATGTGGGTGACAAGGAGACACCACTACTACGTGCTCTGCTGTCTGAACAAACTGAGTAATAGACGTGCAGCGATGAATCACTAGCAGGATTTGAGAAGTAATCTGACTACTCAGTCACTGACCTTGAAGTACACGCGTTACATACTGATTTGAGAGCTTAACAGCTAGCAGGAAGTTCGTACCTCATGGAACTACTCACAGTTAACATACCACAGTAACTGAAATTTGAACTGTTGCTGTTAAGGAACTGGTTTATTTAACTGTATCAGTGCCATGGAAATTTATGGACATGGGAGTTGTACAAACAGAGGACTGCCTATACATTACTTTTTTACATTAACCCAGAAAGGCTCAAAGAGATGACTGCTGAGTAATGAAACAGTCCATCTAAATTGACATCAAATAATTTATCTTAAGGTACCCAAAGGCAGTGTTAGTGCACACTGAGTACATATGTGTGATTTGGCAAAACCAACTTTAACATGTATCTTAGAATTACAGAACTTTAGAAATACAGAAAGGGTCACAATCGGACACCACAAATTATCCAGCATGTTTGTTATGAATTATTTCTCCTCCTTCGATTTCAATTTGCTCATATAGCCACTTTCGATCACAGCGGCATTCGGCACCACATTTGGTAGAACCGCAGGCAGGACAAGCATAGAAACAGCCTAAGCAGTCTTCATCGAGGCAGTCACAGAGGTCCATTCCACTGAAAATCAGGAGACCCTGGCTATCGTAGACCTTACTCTTTGCCGGGATCACCTGTCTGTAATACAAAACACAAGGCAAGTTACACACTTCATGCATATTTCATTTCTGAATATTTAGTTGACAATAGGGTAATAAAAAAAATGTAAGGGAGATAAAATGTTTCGGATTATAGATGAAACTTTGCCAAACTGATACCTGGGTTACCTGACTCAAAGTTACTCTACAATTAACAGTTAACAAACTGCTTGTGAGAAGAAGGCCCTCTCTTGTAAAGGGTTGAAACATATCCAAAGGAATGCAGGCGAAATGTGTCCAAAAATAATAATATAGCTGCTAAAACTATTTATCCCTTACCAAAAAGAAAAGACTAGGTAATAGTGGTGCATTTTATTAGCAACCAATCTCTTTACTGCTTTGTGAACACAGCTTTATTTTTATCACAGTATACCATCCAGCTGTTTTTTATACTGCAATTAATCTGTTTCTTGTTCTTTGACAGACTAGCAAATCTGGCCTCAAAGCACCTAATGACTCAATGGAAAACCTTCACAGATGGAATAATGGCCTGTATAAAAAATAATTCTGGATGATTACACTAACATTGCTTTGTCAATTTGTATTTTAGAAATGCTCAATTTAAAAAATCATATTCTAAACAATTTAGCTTTCATGTTCGTTCTATTAACTACACCAAAATTGTTTCTATTTTGCTATGCTTAGAAGTTCAGTCATGTCTGTCTCTCTCTGACCCCATGGACTGCAGCCCGCCAGGCTCCTCGGTCAATGGGGATTCTCCAGCCAAGAATACTGGAGTGGGTTGCCATGCCCTCCTCCAGGGGATCTTCCCAACCCAGGGATTGAACCCAGGACTCCTGCATTGCAGACAGATTCTTTATCGTCTGAGCCACTAGGGAAGCATAAGTAATCCTTGCTTGAGGACATTCTATATACAAGGACTCTTTCTCTTAGAAAATGTGTCCTAAGTCATTCAGTCATGTCCCGCTCTTTTTCACCCCATGGACTACAGTCTGCCAGGCTCTGTCCACGGGATTCTCCACACAAGAATACTGGAGTGGGTTGCCATGCCCTCCTCCAGATCTCCCCAACTCAAACCCATGTCTCCTGTGGTTCCTGCACTGCAGGCAGATTCTTTACCACTGAACCACCGGGGAAGCCCATTTCTATTTTAGACATTAAAAAATAAAAAACAACCTTGCATTCTCACAAAATTTGTTTTAGTTGCCACCTATAGAGCAGAGACATACAACTGATGTATTAATGCTTTTCAAATAATTATTTTAGTTACAAGAAGTATAGTGTGCTTAAATTATTTTAATTACTGTGCCAAAAAGATTATATAAATGCACTTCATTGAGACTTTCTTAGAAACAAAAAAATTTTTTTAGAGTGGAAGGGAACACCTTAATTTTCTATGAGACCCTTGGGGGTTCTTACTAATTCCAGATTATCGAATTTAAACTATCTAACCAGAAAACTCAAAACCTGTAAGAGAAAGATAGGAAAACAATGCAGATGTGAGGCAAGCTAACATATGACTTAAACAACACATAGTGTACCTGTCTGAACCAGCTGTTGCATTTTTGGTAAGCCTTCTTTTTTCTCTTTTACCAGTTTCTGGAGCAAATTCAGTTTGCTTTCCTGGATTTGCAAATTGTAATGACCTCAAAGCTTTAGCAGTTCTTCCCTGAATAAAAGTTAACAAATTATTAACTCAAATCTTAATATCAAACCATACACAGATATTTCACTTAACATTAATCCAGATTATTTCTTAGCCGGGAAGACAGTCTGGAACTTGTAAAAAAGAAAGAAAAAAGTTTTAGTGCCCAAATGTAACAAAATTTATACTGGGTCCTGGAGCTATGCCTTTGAGGGGATAACAAAGGAAAAGCACTACATATAATTTAAAATTTTAATTATCTTTTAATTTGGTTTATTAATATAATAGAAAGGAGAAAATTGAGAAAAATATGCCAGCAGCAAGAATTATAAATTGCTTATAAATAGAAAATTTGACAAGTCCTCCTTTGACATACCAGTCCTTGTTCTACACCAGAAAGCTTTATGAAATCTTAAACTGTTCTGATAATGGTTAAATAATCTAAATGTAGGCATGTGAATAAGGAAGAGAGTTATAAGATATTTAATACTTGCAATGTAAAAATGTATGCTTTCTGACAGTAGGGAGTCCTAAAATTAGCCTTGACCATAACAAGAATTCAGAGCTAGACGCAAAGGAAATTCACAAACATCTTAAAAACCCAGATAAGAATGGGATAGTGCCAAAGTCAAAAGAAAGGCTGAAATAAGAAACAATTATTTCAAGTCACAAAGTTCCTTTTAGAGCAGCAGTTTTCAAGTCTTTCATAAAAAAGGGAATTCATTCTGCTGTATTTCAAACTCTTGCTGGCAGGCATAACCCACTGAGTTACTTCTGTATCAGAAAAAGAGCTAAGATTGTTAAGCTCTGGCAATGCCAGAATGTCTGAGCACTAGGAGTTGCCGCTTGAAAGTCTAGGGAATATTATATTATTCTTTCCCCAAGCCAACTCTCTTTACCATACAATCTGGGTTTCCACAAATATTTAGAAAACATCATCTATTTTCACCTCCCCAACTTTACATTCACTGCATTCAAGTCCATCCCTTGATATTCTAGTGGAATTGGTCCCACTATCAGTTCTGGATACCAAAATGCTAGGCTGCTGCTCCAGTCCCAGAGTTGGCCCTCGCGTCTTTGGATTCAACCAACCACAGATTGTAATAGTGCTGTACTGACTGAAAGAAGTCCACATATAAGTGGACCTGCACAGTTCAAACCTGTGTTGTTTAAGGGCCAACTGTAATAAAGTGATATAAATGATTTCTTTATAATTAAATAAAACCCTACATTGTAGAAGTAGCAGAGAAAAAATCGACTCTACATACGTCTGAGTCAGGTTTTCTTTTCTGCCGGTCTTCAGAATCAACATCCACACTTCCATTGATTATCTGTGTACATTTTGGACAAAGCTTCCAACCAGGTACAAGCTGTCTTCCAAATTTTGCACTCAGAAAAGTGGCATCATCTAAATCAATTACATGTAAATTTTTTTTGGCTAGTTTTTTGTGTATGTTAAATGGGTCACAACATGACTTCTGCAAATCCTCAAATCTGTCGATGTAAACTTTTGCATGATGGAAGCAGATTGTATTGTTCCCAGAAAGTGTCATTCCAGTTCTCAACTGAAGTAGAAGCATGTCATTTGATGACAATTCTTGCAAAGTCTTGAAACCTGTATGACGAGTATAATAGGTTTTATGGCACTCATTTGTGGTTCGAAGCTGGACTCCAACCGAACATGGATCCATCATGCTTGATTATAGTAAATTTCCTTTCTGATTTTCACCTAGAGATCACTCTCTAGCAGATCACCCTAGAGAAAAACATTAAAGACAGTCAGATTTGTGCTGCAAAAATTTTATCTGAGAAGCTGAAAAAGCATTTGAGAAAATGCAAGGCCTGCATAATAAAAAGAAAACTCTTAGCAAGCAAGGAATAGAAAGACATTTACCAAAAGCCTACAAAAACATAAGAAAGCAATCATGGCAAGTGTGACTATAGTAAATATGTCAATTCTACAGGAATTTATCTATAAATTCAGTATGATTCTAAACCAAATTTCACCAGGTATTCCACAAATCCCCCACCACCCAGAATTTAGGAAGCTAGTCTATGGAAGTGTAAAGGTTCAAGAAAGCCAAGATAATCTTGAAGGAAATCAAAATAAGAAATTTATTTACTATAAAGCTATTATCATTAGAACAATGTGTGGGATCTCTCAGGTATCACTGTTAGGGTAGAATTATTTACTATTAGATAAAATACAGGATGCTCAGTTAAATTTGAATTTTAGATAATGCATAAACAATTTAAATTATATCACAAATATTGCTAAAAAGTCATTTGTTGCTTCTCTGAAGTTAAAATTTAACTGGGTTTCCTCCTATGTTTTATTTGCTAAACTTGGCAGCCTCATTTACCGTGCCTTCCCTCTCCCCATCTTCTAGTACGTAGAGATCTTTCTTTGGTGCCAGTTCCACATTATCTCCCACCTCTTCTGTGCTGTTAAAAGAAAGCTGAACTACCACCGATGAACAAATTACAGGACCTCCTCAGGTAAAAATTAAAGTGCCCCGTCTGAAAGAAGACAAGACCAGTTGCAGTACAAAAAGTATTTTTCACACTGCTTAAAGCTCAATGGCATACTGGAACCATTCACTTGAGTGAAACTGTCATGATAAAAGTGCACACACCTGAATCAAAGCAGTTTTACATTCAAACACTGCTTTAAAAAATGAAAAAGAAAAAGGTTAGCTCAAGAAGCACAAAATTTCAGGCATTGATTTCAGTGGCTGCTGCCTGCTTTCTAACACCTACCCCCTCTGGTTACTCCTCCCCTGTAGTAACTCCCAATGTTCTCCCTTCTCTTCCCCTCCCTTAGGCTAAGATTCTAATATGAGTTCTCAGAATTTGTTTCCAAGCAACTGTTTCTTCTGCTCACTTAGGCCTGTGCTCTGGCAATGTCACCCACAATTAGTATTTTTTTTTTCCTTCAAGTGGTATTCTAGTAGCCTCATGTTGTTCTCTTCACTTGCTGCTGCTACTGCTAAGTCACTTCAGCCGTGTCCAACTCTGTGCGACCCCATAGATGGCAGCCCACCAGGCTCCCCCGTCCCTGGGATTCTCCATGCAAGAACACTGGAGTGGGCTGCCATTTCCTTCTCCAATGCATGAAAGTGAAAAGTGAAAGTGAAGTCACTCAGTCGTGTCCAACTCTTTGCAACCCCAAGGACTGCAGCCCACCAGGCTCCTCCGCCCATGGGATTTTCCAGGCAAGAGTACTGGAGTGGGGCGCCACTGCCTTCTCCTCACTTGCAGCATGGTGCTATGTTTGCCAAGGCTTCCCAAGTGACACGAGTGGTAAAGAACCTGCCCACCAATACAGTAGACATAAGAGAAATGGGTTCCATCCCTGGGTTGGGACGATCCCCTGGCAGAGTGCATGGCAACCCACTCCAGTATTCTTGCCTGGAGAATACCGTGGACAGAGGAGCCCGTCGGGCTAGCACCCATAGGGTGGCAAAGAGTCAGACACGACTGAAGTGAATGAGCACAACACAGCACAATGTCTTCCTTAAATACATTACTATTTATTGTCCATGAACTAGTACTAGCATCAGCAGGGAACTTATGAGAAAAGAGAGATCTCAGTGGGCTCAGTGAATTAGAATCTCATTCAAAAAATAAATCCCCAGATGATACATAAGCACATTACAGTTTGAGATGCACTACTATAGATAATTCAATTAACAGAACATTCACCAAGCATCTTCTATATTTACAGAATACACCAAAAAAGAGTAAGAAACACATACAGACATGCACTTGCCTTCTAGGAAGTCTGATACTTAAGGGAAGATTATTTGAGAGGGGGAGAGGGAGCTGTAAATTTCATAAACTAGATTTGGAGAAAAATACCTGGCTTCAGTGGAAAACTGCACTGTTGAGAGTACAACCTTCAGGTTGTCACATTCTGATTACAGGAGAGCTCTGCATCTTTCGCTGCCTTTGAGCTATTTTACACCTGACAACTGTATGTAACTAACAGCAATGCAGAACAATTCTTGTCCATATTCTGGTAAATTCTGTTAGAGGTACAACTGACTCCCCTGGCCCACTGTGGAAGAAGACAGTTTTGCCTCTACTTGCTCATTTATTTCAATATTCCTGATCAATAAATGTGTCTGTTCTATCATTTGAACTGGTTATAACATTTTACCAATCCCCTTGTTAATAAGGAAAATAAAAACCAGGCACTACTGATTTTATACCAGTGTCACAGTCACAATTTTACTTCCTCCCTCTTTTTTTTTAATGGAAAATACATTAAACATAGGAAAAGTTTAATTTGCTCCAGCCAAGTCACTTAGACCAGCACAATATCTAGTATTTCTCACAGAAGGAAAAAAAAAACAAAAACCAGCTTCTTATGGGACTGGATGTAAACCATATACCAAATAAGCCCTAAACGTGTTCATTTAGACCTGATTACTTTAGATTGGTTTTCCACCCTCCCCTCCCTACCCCTCTTTCAGGAAAATTTCACTATGGTACAAGTGAGATCGGTCTGTAAGTACTTTCAAACTACACTGAGTGATGTAGGATTATTAATTCCTGAATGTCAATGAGTATCCTAAGGCCTTCCTATATAAATGTTCCAATGAACTTTATTTGTACATTTTCCACTTCAAATAGAAAAATGCCTTTTAACAAGTTAAATTTTACCTGAGACCTGTACTACTGGTTCTTGAACAGGCCTGCCTAAAGAAACCCTCCTACTCTCTGTATGGCTTCTGTAAGACTCAAGAACATCCCACTGTTTACCTATGACCAGAACAAAGGACCTCCAAATCCCCATTGTCTCATTTATAAATTTGTGAGTAATTAGCTGAATTGCTTGCTGAAATAATCAACTGGAACAAAATTGGAAAAATATAGCTAACCATATTTTAAGTTTCTCTCCTTCCTCTAGGCCCCTGAACTTTGGTATAACCTCGGCCAGAGCCAGCAAGGAATCCCTCCAGAGAAAAAGCTGGCCTCAGGCTAAAACAATCTGGGATCTACAATCAGACCAAGCAGTTCTGTTCCAAGCACTGTTTACTCCTCCCCTGAGAAGCTGGTAAATCTTTTGGTCAGAGAATTCTTTCCACTGCAATAATCTCTTTTCCCCTCTGGCAATAATGCTTTCAATAAAGTCTCTCCCTACTAACTCCGGATTTTATTATTTGACCCTTTCTTTAAAAAGTTCTGCATTCTCAATTTTCTCTTGCTTTAGAACTGCCAATACTTTCTAAACAGAGTAACTAAACAGAGTATGTTTTGTGATTCTAAGATTAACTTTCAATATTTTTATAGCACTCCCAGAAGAGTGGAGAGAGAAAGAAGTAAATATAGATTTGTTAGACTTCATTCTTCTGTACCTGAGGTAGTAAACACAAGTACTGGATATTTGCTCCTCATATGATGTGAACACTGACAGCTCAGGGAATACGCCTTTTTAAAAAACTGAGGTATTGACACATTATATTAGTTTCAGATGAAACAATGCAGTATTTGTACATATTGCAAAATGATCCACACAGTAAGTTTAGTTAATATCTGTCACCACAGTTAGAAATTTCTCTCTCTTTGATGAAAACTGTTAAAGTCTACTCCCTCAGCAGCTTTTAAACATGCAGTACAGAATTACTAGTTAGTCATCCAGCTGGACGTCACCCCACTACTTATTTACAGCTGGAGTCTGGACGCTCTGACCCCCTTTTCACCCACTTTGCCCACCCTGACTCTTCGCAATGGCCATTTCCAATCTGTTCTTTTAATCTACCAGTTTGGTTTTTAAACTTAAATTATCTTTTCTAGATCCCTTGAAGTAAGTTTTAAGCATTTTCTCTTGCTATCCATTACCCAACTCTAAGGTAGGTAGGGTAGGTGCACTGAAGAAGTGGCCTCAAACAAGGCCACAATGCTAGCAGGTTTTCCTAATCCCATGAGCTCTAGGACCCGATCACAGGCCTCCTACGGGGGTTAAAGCAGCACCATCACAATCATCACTACCACTAACACAGCAGAGGGACACGGGAAATAATTAGGGAACTCATTGTTTTCTTCCCCGAACTATAGGGGAGATATGACAATACGTTCCAATGTGCCAAGTTCCCTAATACAGCCTGTGCTTTGTTACCACTCTTGAAGTTAGTAGGAAAAAAATCACATTAAGAGGAACTTTAACCAAACAAAAAACTTAAATGTATTTTTAGGTCAACTTTTAAGAATCTTTCCCTTTCATGAAAAATGTCTTTTTTCAGTATAGGGACAATTTATAAGGCATTTTCCCATTTATCTTTTATTTAATAAAATAATAATAATAATTCCATTCACCCCTCCTATGCAAATCAGCAGTTTCAGGCCTGGGTGCGTGCACACCAGAGAGTGCACACACACGTCATGCCTCTTGCAACTGTCAACTTTTTGTGCCCATTATCCTCAAATACTACCTATAGGACATGTGAATGGGTACCAAGAGAAGGGTTAAATGGCTAAGTGAAATAGTCTTAAATCTCAAGACCCAGGCACCATAAAGTAAACTTCAGACAATAACACAGTCCACAGTATCCAGTCAAAGATGACAGTGTAGAAGACCCTGAACTTATCTCTTCACATGAACATGCTGAATTTGTACCTACATACAGATCAATTCCTGCTGAAGAAATACTGAGGGCTGCAGAGCAAGTGATAGAGGGATCACACAGGATGGGTAAAAGAGACAGAGACATGGTGTTGATGGGAAACCCATCCCCCACAAGGGTCTTCAGCAGGGAGGAATATCATTGAGGAGCCTGTACACAGACTTGCCCATCCTGGGACAGAGCAAAAAAGCAGCTGTTTCAAGGGCACCTACACTATCATGAAGGGAATCCATTTACTAACCCTAAAGAGCCTGCCAAATGATCAGAGAACTTCTGAAACTGTAGCTGCAGTCTAAGGTACCAGGGAGACATGCGGGTTTGATCCCTGGGTCAGGAAGATCCCCTGGAAGAGGGCATGGCAACCCACTCCAGTGTTTTTGCGTGCAGTATCCTATGGACAGAGGAGCCTGGCGGGCTATAGTCCACAGGGTTGCACAGAGTCCGACACGACTGAAGTGACTTAGCACGCATGCTTGGGAATTTATATATATATATATGTGCACACACACGTTATTATTATATGTCAATATATATGAACCTATGGTAACCACAAACCTACAACAGATACACAAAAACCAGAAAGAAATCCAAAAGTAACACTGAAAAAATAAATCATCAAACCACTAGAGGAGAGACCAAGAGAAGAACTACAAAAACAACCAGAAACAATCAACAGAACGGCAATAGGTACATGGAAAAGGTCAGTTTTCATTCCAATCCCTAAAGAAGGCAATGCCAAAGAATGTTCAAACTGTCGCACAATTGTACTCATCTCACACGCGAGCAAAGTAATGCTCAAAATTCTACAAGCCAGGATTCAACAATACATGAACCCTGAACTTCCAGATTTCAAGCTGGTTTTAGAAAAGGCAGAGGAACCAGAGATCAAATTGCCAACATCTGCTGGATCATCGAAAAAGCAAGAGAGTTCCCGAAAAACATCTATTTCTGCTTTACTGACTATGCCAAAGCCTCTGACTGTGTGGATCACAATAAACTGTGGAAAATTCTTTAAGAGATGGGAATACCAGAGCACATGACCTGCCTCCTCAGAAATCTGTATGCAGGTCAGGAAGCAACAGTTAGAACTGGACACGGAATAACAGACTGGTTCCAAATAGAAAAAGGAGTATGTCAAGGCTGTATATTGTCACACTGCTTATTTAACTTATATGCACAGTACATCATGAGAAACGCTGGGCTAGAGGAAGCACAAGCTGGAATCAAGATTGCTGAAAGAAATAGCAATAACCTCAGATATGCAGATGACACCACCCTTATGGCAGAAAGTGAAGAAGAACTGAAGAGCCTCTTGATGAAAGTGAAAGAAAAGAGTGAAAAAGTTGGCTTAAGGCTCAACATTCAGAAAACGAAGATCATGGCATCTGGTCCCATCACTTCATGGCAAACAGATGGGAAAACTGTGAGAGACTTTATTTTCTTGGGCTCCAAAATCACTGCAGATGGAACCTGCAGCCATGAAATTAAAAGATGCTTCCTCCTTGGAAGGACAGTTATGACCAACCTAGAAAGCGTATTAAGAAGTAGAGACATTACTTTGTCAACAAAGGTCCGTCTAGTCAAGGCTATGGTTTTTCCAGTAGTCATGTATGGATGTGAGAGTTGGACTATAAAGAAAGCTGAGCACAGAAGAATTGATGCTTTTGAAGTGTGGTGTTGGAGAAGATTCTTGAGATTCCCTTGGACTGCAAAGAGATACAACCAGTCCATCCTAAAGGAGATCAGTCCTGAGTGTTCATTGGAAGAACTGATGCTGAAGCTGCAACTCCAAAACTTTGGCCACCTAATTCAAAGAACTGACTCATGTGAAAAGACCTTGATGCTGGGAAAGACTGAAGGAGGGAGGAGAAGGGGACGACAGAGGATGAGATGGTTGGATGGCATCACTGACTCAATAGACATGAGTATGGTAAACTCTGGGAGTTGGTGATGGACAGGGAGGCCTGCTATGCTGCAGTTCATGGGGTCACAAAGCGTTGGACTCGAATGAGTGACTGAACTAACTGCACTGAACACACATACCTATCAATAATCACTTTAAATGTAAGGAGATGAAATGAACCACATAGGGGTGGGGTGACTGGATTAAAACAATAAGTCCCATCTATTTATTGCACAATAATGTTCCCCTGGTGGCTCAGGTGGTAAAGATTCTGCCTATAATGTGAGAGACCCAGGTTCAACCCATGGGTCTGGAAGATCCCCTGAAGGAAATGGCAACCCACTCCAGGATTCTTGTCTGGGAAATCCCACGGACAAAGGAGCCTGGCAGACTACAGTCCAAGGGGTCGCAAAAAGTTGGAGACGACTAACACTTTATTGCAAGAACGACTAAGACTTTGATATACTGCACAGTGCTCGTATTGGGAACAACTCAGCAAACCTTTCAGGTCTCTAAACTCCATTTGTGATTTGTCTCTATTCCTAGGGTCCTTAAAGGTCAAAGAGAACAGAATACTTCGAATTCAACAACTGAGGGATGGTTTACAGACCAAGACGAATGAGTAAAGCTCTCTTTATTTTATCTGAATTCTGGATGTGGTCAAAACTGTCAAGCACTACTAACTACTCCTGGAGATGAACAATACTTTAATTTTTTAACAGTACTTCAGTTTTTTTAAACAGATTAATTAACAGTACTTAATACTACTTATAATACTATGGAGAAGGAAATGGCAACCTACTCCAGTATTCTTGCCTGGGAAATCCCATGAACAGAGGAGCCTGGCAGGCTACAGTCCATGGGGTTGCGTAAGAGTCAGACAAGACTTAGGGACTGAACAACAACCACAATTAACTTAATACTCAATATAGATGTTGGGTAAGTGATTGTGACCTTGAATTGTAAGCTAATGTGTGGAAAACACTCACCTCTTCCTAGAAAACAAACGTCTGGACACTGAGCATGGCATTATTGGTTCAAACATCACACAATGCAGGTCAAACTACACTACCTGAAAATTTCTGTTACATTTTAAGTCTTCATATTGGGGCTTCCCTGGTGGCTCAGCTGGTAAAGAATCCTCCTGCAATGCAGGAGACCTGGGTTCCATCCCTGGGTTGGGAAGATCCCCGGAAGAAGGCGGACATGATTGCACGACTCTCACTTTCACTGTTCTCTATGCTCGGAAAGCCAGGCAATGCTAATTAATCCTTCAAGACAGTGTGCCCATATTCATCTTTCTGGCATGCCTTACCCAAATTCTATTGTTACAGATTCTTTTTCCTCTGTTTGAAACTTTGCCTCTATTACTTCTCAGCTGTTGGAAGACAGGAGCTATATGGTGTTATTTTCTATATCACTTAAGTAAAAAGAAGAAGGAAGTTCAGGGACTTCCCTTTTTATAGCACTCATCACTGGCTTTCTTCTTTCCTGTTAGTTTTTTCCATTACATACTAAGCTCCATGAGGGCCAGGAATCATCTGGGTCCTGTTACAGCTGTAGCTTCTTTCGAATGAATCCATGTTCCTCAAACTGCCAGAATCTCACACGGAGAAGGCTGAATCGCCCCCAAATCAGTATAACCAGATGCTCAGGATCCTGCAACTATCCCAATTTCAATCCTGTGGTCACAAGCACAGTGATGGCATTCCTCCCACACCCCCTTCCCGGGGCTTCTTCTCTTTGGAGCAGTAGTTTAAAGTCCTTAACACTTTCTTTGTTGAGTTAGTCAACAAACTAACTAACTTTCTTTTGTGACCCTGTGGACTGTAGCTCAACAGACTCCTCTGTCTGGGATTTTCCAGGCAAGACTACTGGAGTGGGTTGCCATTTTCTTCTCCAAGGGATCCTTCCAACCCAGAGACCAACCTGCATCTCCTGCATTGGCGGGCGGTTTCTACCACTGAGCCATCTGCCAAGCAACAGTTTCTTTAGCCTGATTAGAATCCCAACCTCCTTCCTTCCAAAAACTGAGCCTGGGAATACCTACTCCACTATCACGCAACTTAAAAGTTTCATCTTTTATATTTTTCAATAAATGATTCCCCTCTAGGAAACTAAAACATTTTAGGAATGACAAAGTATGGGAAGTCTTGCTAAGAACAAGATTGTAAAGGTAAAAGTATTGTTTTAAAAAGTGAAAGTCGCTTAGTCGTGTCAGACTCTCTGCGACCCCATTGAGTATACAGCCCATAGAATTCTCCAAGCCAGAATATTGGAGTGGGTAGCCCTTCCCTTTTCCAGGGGATCTTCCCAACCAGGGATCCAACCGGGGTTTCCCGCACTGCTGGAAGATTCTTTACCAGCTGAGCCACAAGGGAAGCCGAAGAATACTGGAGAGGGTAGCCTATCCCTTCTCCAGGGGATCTTCCCGACCCAGGAATCGAACCGGGGTCTCCTGCATTGCATGCATAACTACCCTACTTTTCACCAGCTGTTTGAGAATGTTGTAAGCCACCAGATCCAGCGTATGAGCCCCTATTATGTTCATGCTACCGGGATGGAGAAAAGAATACTATTCGACCTCCAGCCTCAACCAAACAGCTAGGACTAGGAAGGTTCTGATTTAAAAAATAAAACCCAAAGAGCAGTGGATGGGGTTCTAAGCCACAAAAGCTCTCCTCTAAATAAGACAAACCTTAAGTCAAAATTAGGACGGCTCCAGGTCTCCCCAAGAGAGGCGACAACCCGCGGAGTCGACAGGAACCGTGCTTGACTTCGACACAAGGGGCCGCAGATCGACCGGAGGGAGAAGGGGTCGCTGCAGGGCCGCAGGCCGCGGAAGGCCCCAAGAACGCAGCTGAAAATTCCCCTCACGTGTCCAACGTGCTCCCCCTCCTCTGCTTTGGGACCCTCCCTCAGCCGGCCCGAGCCCCGCTCCCACCCAGAAACGCGTCTCCACGCCCCAGACCCTCCCCTCTATCCCCTGTTTACCTTTAGCTCGAGCTCTCCACCGACCCAGTGCGCACCATAACCGCCGCCTCTGAGAATGGCCTGGGTACGCGCTTTTCAACACTTCCTGGAGTTTACCACCGAGAGAACGGCGAGGGAGGCTAGAGAGGCTCAGCGCTACCATAAAGAGAGGCCCTAAAGAAGTCTAGAGGGGAACAGAGCTTGGCGGCCTCCGGGGCGGAAAGGGCGGGGCGGCATGAATTGGCGAATGATTCAAGGTGAGGCAATAGTTGCTTCAGATGCTGACGGAATTTTTTTTTTTTTCCTTTGACATTAGGGAATTGTGCTTAGGGTCAACTTTACCAAGATGCAAGTTCCGCTAACTTGAGTTGTGTTCGCGAGTTTCTACGTCTGTGCGTGACGCAGAATCTTTGCACCTCAAGCCTCCTAATCCCTGAAGAAGTGAATGAATTCAAAACACCTTAAGAAGGCCCTCTGTATGAGGTCTCCCATTTTATGATTTACTTAATTCAAGCGAAATATATTCCAAAATGCATCCCCTTTGTTATAAACTATAAGAATGTGTATGCTCACTGGCTCAGTCGTGTCCGACTCTTTGTGACTCGGTGAACTGTAACCTGCTGGTCCCTCTGTCCATGGGATTCTTCAGGCGAGGATACTGGAGTGGGTTCCCATTTCTCCTCCAGGGGCTTTTCCTGAACGAAGGATCGAACCCTTATTCCTTCTGTCTCTTTACCACTAGCGCCACCTGGGAATCCCATTATAAACTATGAGAATAGCTGTTTATTACTTCGAGTGAAATAGGAGGCCTCCCAGGCGGCGCTAATGGTAAAGAACCCGCCTACTAATGCAGGAGACATAAAAGACGTGGGTTCGATCCCTGAGTTAGGAAGATCGCTTGGAAAAGGCATGGCAACCCGCTCGAGTGTTCTTGCCTGGAGAATCCCATCGACAGAGGAGTCTGGTGGGGTACGGTCCGTTGGGTCGGAAAGGGTTGGACAGGACTGAAGGGATGAAGCATGCACGCTTCGTGTAGGAACCAGGAAGACACTTGCAAATTTTCTGAGGAGAACAAAAAGTGTTGTCTTTCTTGTATCCTTATTGTCTGTACCAATTAGGAGCTCATTAATTTTTAAAGCCTGGCTTGGAGAATTTTGAGCATTACTTTGCTAGCGTGTGAGATGAGTGCAATTATGAGGTAGTTTGAACATTTCTTTGGCATTGCCTTCCTTTGGGATTGGAATGAAAACTGACCTTTTCCAGTCCTGTGGCCACTGCTGAGTTTTCCAAATTTGCTGGCATATTGAGTGCAGCACTTTCACAGCATCATCTTTCAGGATTTGAAATAGCTCAACTGAAATTCCATCACCTCCACTAGCTTTGTTCGTAGTGATGCTTTCTAAGGCCCACTTGACTTCACATTCCAGGATGTCTGGCTCTAGGTGAGTGATCACAGCATTGTGGTTATCTGGGTCATGATGATCTTTTTTGTAAAGTTCTTCTGTGTATTCTTGCCATCTCTTCTTCATATCTTCTGCTTCTGTTAGGTCCATACCATTTCTGTTCTTTATTGAGCCCATCTTTGCATGAAATGTTCCCTTGGTATTTCTAATTTTCTTGAAGAGATCTCTAGTCTTTCCCATTCTATTGTTTTCCTCTATTTCTTGGCATTGATCACTGAAGACTGATGCTGAAACTGAAACTCCAATACTTTGGCCACCTGATGGGAAGAACTGACTCACTGGAAGAGACAATGATGCTGGAAAAGATTGAAGGCGGGAGGAGAAGGAGACGACAGAGAATGAGATGGTTGGATGGCATCACCAACTCGATGGACATGAGTTTGAGTAAGCTCCGAGTGTTGGTGATGGACAGGGAAGCCTGGCGTGCTGCAGCCCATGTGGTTTCAGAGAGTTGAGCTACTGAACTGAAGTGAATTTTTAAAGCAGATTTATTCACCTGGAATTTTTGAGGGCCCTCCATCTCTTAGCTAAGGGGCTAAGCCTTCAAATATTTTCAGGTAGGGGTAGGAGGACCCCCGTCCCACCCTGCCCTGCCTCACTAACTAGCCTATAAGGCAAAAGTGGAGAAAAAGAGAGAAAGCAAGGCAGTCAGGCAGAGAAAGATTTATTATAGGAAGAAAGAAGAAAGAGACTGGCCTTAGAGAAAAACCAGTGCCCTCTTTTTAAAGCCAATGCTTCTTATACCCTAGTGATGGGAAATTGTGCCCCAGAGGGAGGGGGCCTCAGTTTATCTTTAGTCAGCCGCTGGGGTCTTGTGGTCATGTAGTTGAAGGAGTCTCACTGTTGGGGTCGTCAGGTAGTCTTGAGAAACTGGTACCAGCAGGGAAAAACAGGATATTGCCATACGGGAGAAACAGAATGCCCACCAGGGCAATGTGGCCACTATGACTTTATTCCTTGTTTGTCAGGTCACCACAATGGGCCATATTTTAACTATTCGCTATGAGCCCCTTGTGAACCCTAACACAGCTAAGTGAAAAACTGGGTCAGGGAAATAAGAGCCACCAAAGCCAAAATGTTCTTGATTGTTGTTCTAGTTGCTAAGTCTTGTCCCACTCTTTGGTGACCCCATGGACTCTAGCCCACCAGGCTCCTCTGTCCATGGGATTATCCCAGCAAGAATACTGGAGTGGGTTGCCATTTCCTTCTCCAGGAGATTTTCTGGATCCAGGGATGAAACCCTTAGCTCCTGCCACATGTCCTGTATTACAGGCAGATTTTTTTTTTTTTTTACTACTCAGCCACCAAGGAACACCTACTGTCGGTTGTTTTCTGCAGTGAATCTATTGTTCTTCCTAACACCTCCTTAGTTTTCTGAATTTGAGCTTCAAGCCAACTTTTTCACTCTCCTCTTTCATTTTCATCAAGAGGCTTTTTAGTTCCTCTTCACTTTCTGCCATAAGGGTGGTGTCATCTACATATCTGAGGTTATTGATATTTCTCCTGGCAATCTTGATTCCAGCTTGTGCTTCTTCCAGCCCAGCGTTTCTCATGATGTACTCTGCATATAAGTTAAATAAGCAGGTGACAATATACAGCCTTGACGTACTCCTTTTCCTATTTGGAACCAGTCTGTTGTTCCATGTCCAGTTCTAACTGTGGCTTCCTGACCTGCATACAAGTTTCTCAAGAGGCAGATCAGGTGGTCTGGTATTCCCATCTCTTTCAGTCTTTTCCACAGTTTATTGTGATCCACACAGTCAAAGGCTTTGGCATAGTCAATAAAGCAGAAGTCAATGTTTTTCTGGAACTGTTTTGCTTTTTCGATGATCCAGCAGATGTTGGCAATTTGATCTCTGGTTCCTCTGCCTTTTCTAAAACCAGCTTGAACATCTGGAAGTTCATAGTTCATGTATTGATGAAGCCTGGGTGTTCATTGGAGGCACTGATGCTGAATCTGAAACTCCAATACTTTGGCCACCTCATGTGAAGAGTTGACTCATTTGAAAAGACCCTGATGCTGGGAGGGATTGGGGGCAGGAGGAGAAGGGGACGACAGAGGATGAGATGGCTAGATGGCATCACCGACTCAGTGGACATGAGTTTGAGTAAGCTCCGGGAGTTGGTGATGGACAGGGAGGCCTAGCGTGCTACAATTCATGGGGCTGCAAAGAGTTGGACATGACTGAGCAACTGAACTTAACTGAACTGAACACCTCCTTACTGCTTTGAAGCTAAGCAGGATTTTGCCACTCCCTGATTTACACCAATCTTGGAAACTAAGAATGGGAGAAAGGCAAGAACAATGGGTAACCTCCTCAACTGTGTCTGTAGGTCAGTAGTTCTTTTAGTAGTTACTTTGCTAAGTAACTTAGCACTTTGCTAAGTTATAATGAGAAAAAAAGGATGAAATTTTATTCCTGTTCTCAAAGAGCTCATACACTAATGAGACAGAAGGATAAATAGCTAAAACCACAACTGTAGAAACAAAAGGATATCAAGAGGATAAAATGAGAGGTTCTAAAGCAAGAGTATTCTGGAAGGAGATTAAATTAAATATCCAGCAAAAAGCAAGGGGAAAGATTTGGGATAAATTGACACGCTTAGACTATGGTGCAGGCAAGTGGAAGGGCGGCGTCAGCTGAGTTATGAGTTATACAGTGTTCATGTGTTTGCCACATCAGCCTTTGCCACTGATGATATGCTTATGAGGGCTGGGGTTAAGGTCACAGCAGGGAGGCCCACAGGTGGAAAGTCCTTTGGGGTAATGGCACACACCTGCTCTGTTTGTTGTTTAGTTGCTTAGTCATGTCTGACTCTTTGCAACCCTATGGACTGTAGCATGCCAGGTTCCTCTCTCTGTCCATGGGATTTCCCAGGCAAAAATACTGCTGTGGGTTGTTATTTCTTTCTGCAGGGGGCTTCTTGACCCAGGGATCAAACCCGCGTCTGCTGCATTGGCAGGCAGATCTTTACTACTGAGCGACCAGGGAAGCCCAGTAGCAGTGGATGCTGTGACTAAACATGACATAAGATCATGAATGTAAAATTCATAGCAGTGTGCACCATGGTAAAAAACTGCCACTCTAATGACACTTTCATTAATGGAAATAGAACCTAAGTTGGTTCATTTTGCTAATTACTATCAATTCTGAAAAGAACTAGTGGGAAAAACTAAGCTGCTAGATTATCTGTGCATATGGTTTGCCATGTGCTTTGCATTCTCTAGGCTTCAGGTTCATAGTGGATCACATCCAGGTAACTCTGGGGTTAACCCACTTCCACCATGTGTGCTCTGTTGGATATATAAAGGGAAACATGCTTGGTCACAACCAGAGCTTACTAATTAGCCTGAGGAGCAGACATGTGTTTTATTTGCATTTCTTGGATAGCACATGTATGAGACCATACTAAGTATTGCCTGTGGATGACTGATTTAGGGGTGACATAGCTGTCATCCTAGAGATGGCATAATTATTCATATCTTTGTTTTTCCATTCCTATTTGACTGTAAGTGATGCTCTGTTCCATATTTTTTATTTATTTTAACTTTGGTATGCCTTATAGTTTACTAACTTACTATGTATATTTAACACAATTCTGTCTATGTTTCACAAAGTACATGCTTACTCATATTCTATATATAAAACATTCTAGGAGTTTTGCTTTTATCTTTTAAAATGCTAGTGTACTTAACACTTCTGACTAACACTTTTTCTAACTTTCATCCATCTTTCAGACAACTGCAAGGAATTCAGTATAGCTGGGGGTAGGAAGCTGGCGAGGTAAGTAGAGGAAAGATAATACCATTTTTAAGCTACATTAGAGATAACTAGTGGCACCCCACTCCAGTACTTCTGCCTGGAAAATCCCATGGACAGAGGAGCCTGGTGGCTGCAGTCCATGGGGTCACTAAGAGTCAGACACGACTGAGCGACTTCACTTTCACTCTTTACTTTCATGCATTGGAGAAGGAAATGGCAACCCACTCCAGTGTTCTTGCCTGGAGAATCCCAGGGACGGGGGAGCCTGGTGGGCTGCTGTCTCTGGGGTCACACAGAGTCGGACACGACTGGAGGGACTTAGCAGCAGCAGCAGCAGCAGAGATAACTAGATTTTATACTGGAGAAAACTAAAACTGTAAGGACTGTGAAGAATAGGGAAGAGGTATTGTCCTGGGTGGGGCTTCCTTGGTGACTCAGACAGTAAGGAATCTGCCTCCAGTGGAGACCTGGGTTCAGTCCCTGGGTTGGGAAGATTCCCTATAGAAGGAAATTGCTATCCACTCCAGTTTTCTTGCCTAAAGAATTCCATGGACAGAGGAGGGCTACAGTCCATGGGGTCACAAAGAATCAGGCACAACTGAATAACTAATACGTTCACTTCTTCACTTCACCATCCTGGGTGGGAGGTTCAGGTGGGATCTCTTGCCCTAATACAGGTGATTAATAGTAAGGACATCGTTTAACTAAGGCAATGGCTCTGTGGAGTGAGAGGTGATTCCTTTGCCTTCAAGACATTTAGTAATGTCTGGAGACATTTTTGGTTATTCCAACTAGAGGGTGCTATTGATAATCTAGTGGGATGAGGACATGGAAACTGATAAACACCCTACAGTGCACAAGAAAACCCATCACAGCAAAGAATCTGGCTCAAAATTGCAGTGTTGCCAAGATTGAGAAACCTTGAACTAAGGGAATTAAGAAAGTGTAGAAAGGATAGAAGTTAAGCAAGCAGATTTGGTTGGGTTTTGTAACAGATATGTATGTATATGTGAGGAGGAAGGTAGTATGCAAAAAGAACCACACATTAGGGAAAACATGAAGCATTAATATGAAATGGGTCCCAAATTTGGGGTGAGATGACCTAGCACCCCAAAAGAGATTATGGAATATGAACAAGGATGGATTCTTAGTCATTATTTTCCTCCTCCTCCTCTTTTCCTTTTGTAAGCTTTCATATTGAATTTTGACATGTCAGACAGGAATACACAAGTCATAGCTTGATGAATTTTTATATCTGAATAACCACTACCCAGGTCAGGAAATTCCACTATCTCAGAAGATTTTTTTATGCCCCCACCCCTAGTTGTTGTCATATGTTGCCAAAGGAAATGAGCATTCCAAAACTTTTACCACAGACTAGTTTTACCTGTTTTTGGAATTGTACTGAATGTATGCTTTTGTGTCTGTCTTCCGTGATACAACATTATATCCATCTCTATTGTTGTAGCAGTAGTTGTTTGTCATTGTTGAATCATATTTCTGTTACATGAAGGTGAGAAACTTTTATTTTATCCATTTCATGGTGGATGTGCATTGGATTGATCTTATCTGTGGCTTTTACAAATGATGCTGCCGTGCACTTTCTGTCTTTTGTTATGCACATATTCTGCACTTTGCATGAACATGTGTAGTGGACATATAGTGAAAAGTGGAATTGTTGGATCATAGGCAGTGTGTATGTTCAGTCTGAGTGGATACTGCCCAAGAGTTTTAAAAGGTTGTTGCTGAACCACACAAAGACTCTGGGATTCTTGGCCTCCGGAGGAGAAGAATTCAATCTGGGGCCAGAGACGAGGCTTGATAACTCAGAGCTTTTGTGTAATAAAGTTTTATTAAAGTATAAAGGAGATAGAGAAAGCTTCTGAGATAGGCATCAGAAGGGGGCAGAAAGAGTACCCCCTTGCTAGTATTAGCAATGGAGTTATATACTCTCCAATGAATCCAAAGAATGTCTGGACGTTGTAAAGACCTCACCAGACCTTCTCCCATAATTTACATTTTAAGATAACAGGATTAGCCAGAAAATTTAATCCAGAGACTGTCCTCAGGCAAGATACATTCTTGTTATATAATCCATGTAAAGGCCAGACCTACTCCCATAGTTTACATTTTAAGATAACAGGATTAGCCAGAAGGTTTAATCCAGAGGCTGTTCTCAGGCAGGATACATTATTGTTAAATGATCCTAAGGAATGTAGAGGGAAAAAAGTTTGTCCTTTCTTCCTCCTTGAGAATTCCAGACCCCTCTCTCCTTGGGGACCCCTAGACTTCTTATCAACCTGCCTAGGAAATGACTCAGTTTCCAAAGTGGTTGCATCAATTTATACTCCTTCCAGCTCCATATTACACTCATAAACATGTTCCTATCACTTGGGATTATCAGTTGTTATTGTGGTTTTTCATTTTAGTTATTCTGGAAGCTGCATAAGTACTTTTTTTTAATACTAAGTTGGTGCTTCCCTGATGGCTCAGTGGGTAAAGAATCCACCTGAAATGCAGAGGATGTGGGTTCAATCCCTGGATCAGGAGATCCCCTGAAGGAGGAAATGGCAATCCATTCCAGTATTCTTGCCTGGAAAATCCCATGGACAGAGGAACATGGCAGGCTATAGTCCATGGGGTCGAAAAGAGTCAGACACGACTGAGCACAAGCACTGGTGTGGGGGTGGGGGACACTAAGTTGTTTCAGTGTACCAGTTGGGTACGTCAAGACAACTCTCGATGGACCCTAGAATTAGATGCCTGGTTTAAATCCTAGATCAGCCACTTATTAGTGGGATAACCTATGGAAGTCACTATAGTAACTTAAGCTTCAACTTCTCATCTGTAAAATAGGGATAATATTATCTGCCTTATATGGTTGTGGGAAATAAATAAATAAATATATATATATAACTTCCCTCATGGCTCAGACGGTAAAGTGTCTGCCTACAATGTGGGACACCTGGGTTCAATCCCTGGGTGGGGAAGATCTCCTGGAGAAGGGAATGGCAACCCAATCCAGTATTCTTGCTGGTCAGGAGGGGCGGCCATGAGGAGATACCCCTCGTCCAAGATAAGGAGCAGCGGCTGCTCTTTGCTGGAGCAGCCATGAAGAGATACCCCACGTCCAAGGTAAGAGAAACCCAAGTAAGACGGTAGGTGTTGCGAGAGGGCATCAGAGGGCAGACACACTGAAACCATAATCACAGAAAACTAGTCAATCTAATCACACGGACCACAGCCTTGTCTAACTCAATGAAACTAAGCCATGCCGTGTGGGGCCACCCAAGACGGGCAGGTCATGGTGGAGAAGTTTGACAGAATGTGGTCCACTGGAGAAAGGAATGGCAAACCACTTCAGTATTCTTGCCTTGAGAACTCCATGAACAGTATGAAAAGGCAAAATGATAGGATACTGAAAGGGGAACTCCCTGGGTCAGTAGGTGCCCAATATGCTACTGGAGATCAGTGGAGAAATAACTCCATAAAGAATGAAGGGATGGAGCCAAAGTAAAAACAATACCCAGTTGTGGATGTGACTGGTGATAGAAGCAAGGTCCGATGCCATAAAGAGCAATATTGCATAGGAACCTGGAATGTCAGGTCCATGAATCAAGGCAAATTGGAAGTGGTCAAACAAGATGGCAAGAGTGAACGTCAACATTCTAGGAATCAGGGAACTAAAATGGACTGGAATGGGTGAATTTAACTCAGATGACCATTATATCTACTACTGTGGGCAGGAATCCCTTAGAAGAAATGAAGTAGCCATCATGGTCAACAAAAGAGTCCAAAATGCAGTACTTGGATGCAATCTCAAAAATGACACAATGATCTCTGTTTGTCTCCAAGGCAAACCATTCAATATCACGGTAATCCAAGCCTATGCCCCAACCTGTAATGCTGAAGAAGCTGAAGTTGAACAGTTCTGTGAAGACCTACAAGACCTTTTAGAACTAACACCCAAAAAAGATGTCCTTTTCATTATAGGGGACTGGAATGCAAAAGTAGGAAGTCAAGAAACACCTGGAGTAACAGGCAAATTTGGCCTTGGAGTATGGAATAAAGCAGGGCAAAGGCTAATAGACTTTTGCCAAGAGAACGCACTGGTCATAGCAAACACCCTCTTCCAACAACACAAGAGAAGACTCTGCACATGGACATCACCACCGGACGTTAACACCGAAATCAGATTGATTATATTCTTTGCAGCCAAAGGTGGAGAAGCTCTATACAGTCAGCAAAAACAAGACCAGGAGCTGACTGTGGCTCAGATCATGAACTCCTTATTGCCAAATTCATACTTAAATTGAAGAAAATGGGGAAAACCACTAGACCATTCAGGTATGACCTAAATCAAATTCCTTATGATTATACAGTGGAAGTGAGAAATAGATTTAAGGGACTAGATCTGATAGATAGAGTGCCTGATGAACTATGGATGGAGGTTCGTGACACTGTACAGGAGACAGGGACCAAGACCATCCCCATGGAAAAGAAATGCAAAAAAGCAAAATGACTGTCTGAGGAGGGCTTCAAATAGCTGTGAAAAGAAGAGAAGCGAAAAGCAAAGGAGAAAAGGAAAGATATAAGCATCTGAATGCAGAGTTCCAAAGAATAGCAAGGAGAGATAAGAAAGCCTTCCTCAGCGATTAATGCTGGCTTAAAGCTCAACATTCAGAAAACTAAGATTATGGCATTCGGTCCCATCACTTCAATGCAAATCGATGAGGAAACAGTGGAAACAGTGTCAGACTTTATTTTTTTGGGCTCCAAAATCACTGCAGATTGTGATTGCAGCCAGGAAACTTAAAGACTCTTACTCCTTGGAAGGAAAGTTATGACCAACGTACATAGCATATTGAAAAGCCGAGATATTACTTTGCCAACAAAGGTCTGTCTAGTCAAGGCTATGGTTTTTCCAATAGTCATGTATGGATGTGAGAGTTGGACTGTGAAGAAGGCTGAGTGCCGAAGAATTGATGCTTTTGAACTGTGGTGTTGGAGAAGACTCTTGAGAGTCCCTTGGACTGCAAGGAGATCCAACCAGTCCATCCTAAAGGAGATCAGTCCTGGGTGTTCATTGGAAGGACTGATGCTGAAGCAGAAACTCCAATTCTTTGGCCACCTCATGCGAAGAGTTGACTCATTGGAAAAGACTCTGATGCTGG
Source organism: Bos indicus (assembly GCF_029378745.1). Taxonomy (NCBI): domain Eukaryota; kingdom Metazoa; phylum Chordata; class Mammalia; order Artiodactyla; family Bovidae; genus Bos; species Bos indicus. The sequence goes on along the minus strand of NC_091774.1, from coordinate 61,511,514 downwards.
GAGGGATTGGGTGCAGGAGTAGAAGGGGATGACAGAGGATGAGATGGCTGGATGGCATCACCGGCTCGATGGACGTGAGTTTGAGTGAACTCCGGGAGTTGTTGATGAACAGCGAGGCCTGGTGTGCTGCAATTCATGGGGGTCGCAAAGAGTTGGACATGACTTAGTGACTGAACTGAAGCCATAAAGATATGGCTTAACCATAAAGATATGGTTAAGCATCTTGACCTTTAAACTGATTGATTAAAAGTGACTTTTTTTTTAAGGACAGGAGCCAACCAAAAACGTACAGATGAATACTGGTAAAGATATAGAACTGCTGCAATTCCTGCCTTTTTGAGGACTCTTTACCCCCTCTCAGTGTCTGTGCTGAGAGCTTTGTTCAGTTCAGTTCTGTCGCTCAGTCGTGTACGACTCTTTGCAACCCTATGAATCGCAGCACACCAAGCCTCCCTGTCCATCACCAACTCCCTGAGTTCACCCAAACTCGTGTCCTTTGAGAGCTTTGTACTTAATTTCTATTTAATAAATACTATTCCATTGTTTCCATGAGTGTTTGCTTGTTCATCATGCGAAAGCTGGGCTGGATGAAGCACAAGCCAGAGAATCAAGATTCCTGGGAGAAATATCAATAAGTTCAGATATGCAGATGACACCACCCTTATGGCAGAAAGTGAAGAGGAACTGAAGAGCCTCTTGATGAAAGTGAAGAAGAGAGTGAAAAAGCTTGCTTAACACAACATTCAAAAAACAAAGATCATGGCATTCAGTCCCATTACTTCATGGCAAGTAAATGGGAAAACAATGGAAACAGTGAGAAACTTTATTTTTTGGGGGCTCCAAAATCACTGCAGATGGAAACTGCAGCCATGAAATTAAAAGATGCTTGCTACTTGGAAGAAAAGCTATGACCAACCTAGAGAGCATATTAAAAAGCAGAGACATTACTTTGCTGACAAATGTCTGTCTAGTCCAAGCTATGGTTTTGCAATAGTCACATATGGATATAAGAGTTTGACCATAAAGGAAGCTGAGCACCGAAGAATTGATGCTTTTGAACTGTGGTGTTGGGGAAGACTCTTGAGAGTCCCTTGGACTGCAGGGAGATCCAACCAGTCCATCCTAAAGGAAATCAGTCCTGAATATTCATTGAAAGGACCAATGCTGAAGCTGAAAACTCCAATACTTTGACTACCTGATGCAAAGAGCTGACTCATTTGAAAAGATCCTTATGCAGGGAAAGATGAAGGCAGAAGGAGAAGGGGACAACAGAGGATGAGTTGGTTGGATGGCATCACTGACTCAATGGACATGAGTTTGAGTAAACTCAGGGAGTTAGTGATGGACAGGGAGACCTGGCATGCTGCAGTCCATGGGATTGTGAAGAGCTGGACACAACTGAGCAACTGAACTGGATAATTATGTTTGCTACTATTTCTGAACTGCCAATTATGCTGTATATGGAAGCACTGGAGTGATCAGTCCACACATGTCTCTCATTCATGACATGCTATGTTTTAGTCTTAAAAGATGGAATGTTAAACTGAGAAATAGAGGTGTTATTTGATATTATGTCTCCTGACTTCCCTCTCACCACTTTGTACTCTTCTTCCTTGAAACAATATTTGAGTTAACTGATATAAAGAAATGTGACTGAGGGAATTCAACTAATGACTGGACAGTAGAACAGATTGAAAGTGCATTTTTAGCTGCTTCTGATTTTTCTCATTTCAAGCAAAGATTTCAGACTGTTGTGGGGGTGGCGTGGGGAAGGAAATACAGATCTGTTCACAGCTGCTACTCAAAATTCTAGCCATATAACCAGGAGAGAATTTGCCTCAAATTAAAACCCTAGGGCTTTTCATTGCCATCATAATCATTAATATATCAATTTAGATTCATTTGGATATCCACAGTGTGTTTGGCACTACATCAAGAAAAGAAGCTGATGGTGACAGGAAAGGTTTCAACCATTTTGCTTATGTCTGAGAATGACTCAAATGGTGTAAAGAAAAAGCAGAAATCATTAAAATTTTGTAATTCAACAGCACTTAAAATCATAAGATATTAGAACAAGAAAAATCCAACAGAACTCAGAACAAACAAAGATCCAACCGTTCTGTAGCACAGCTTCTTCATTTAGAAGTTGATGAAACTGAGTTCCAGAAATGGTGATGTTAAAAAACCAATGTAAAAGTGACAATTAGTTAAGGTTACACAGCCAGCAGAAATAGGGAAAGCCAAGAAGCATACTTAGGTCTTATAACTCCAAATGCAGTGTTCTCCCCATTCTGTCAGGTTGCGTCTTGATCTATTAGTGAGGATCATATTCTAAGAAAACCAGAAAATAAAATATTACATATACCTCTCTTCTTTTGAAGTACTCTCTTGAAAAATTAGGAGTCAAGCCATTAGCATCTCTCTTCTACATTAGCATTATTTTTGTTTTAAATTTAATTTTTCATTGAAGTGCAGTTGATTTACAATGTTAGTTTCAGGTGTACAGCAAAGTAATTCAGTTATATACAGATACATATCTATTCTTTTTCAGATAATTAGCCATTATTAATGATAGGGAGAGAAGATACTGATGGCATGGGGGGGATGCTTTGGCTTGAGAGGGGCTTATTTAGATGAACAATAGGAACAATTCTGAATGTTTTGTGGATTCCATGAGAGAGCCCTCCTTCGGGCTTTTGGGCAGATCTTTGAAGGGCAGTACTACCTGGGAGCCAGCAGAGGGAGAGCAGAACATTGTTTTGACATTTTCTTCAAGTTTCTTCTCACTGTTTTACCTTTTGTTCTTTTTTGCACATATTTGATAAATTCCTTCACAGTGGTGAGCAAAATACTACTCTTCCCTGTACTTTTAGGAAGAGCAGAGAATGCCTTTGTTAGCAAACTGGAGTTTTTATTTAATTTATTGGCTATCATGTGAGCTGGGTTTGGAAAGTTCTTAAGCATATCGAGAGGATATTTTTTTGGTGTATGTGTCGGCTTTCCTTCATAATAGTGGGTTAATTAAGTGACTTTAAATGTATATAACCAAATGAATTATATAGATTCTCTGACTTCTAATAATTACTTCAGAAAAATAACAATTAATAAGGTTTGGAATTATGTCACTGGAGTTTGCTATACAGAGGATACATGTGTACTGATTTCAAAGAAAGTTTGAAATTATGACTTTTTGTTGCTAGAGTTTTAGAAATAGAATTCATATGTCAGTTCAAGTAATCAACTACTCATTTTTCCAGAAACATTTCATAAATTTACACATTCATTATTGCTTTTTTTTGTATCCTCAGAGTTTGAGGAATCAAACTGAATATGAAACACACTTGTCTTTAAGGAGTTCATGAGAGACTGACACAGAAATAGATCATTGAAATGGCAATATTAGACAATTAGACATATGTCTAATGTATATGTAGGGCAGTAAGGGTGCATAGAATACAGACATTCAACCCGATAAGGGGGATCTGGAGTGCTTCCTGGAGGAGGACCACCTAAGCTGTCAAAATGGATGAGTAGGAATGTACTTTATTCAATGTATTCCTTAGTCTGCCCTGTTCTTTTTCCTGTTTTTCTAGGTGCTTTCCTCCCACATCCACGTGCTTATGGCAAGAACAGCCTCTCAACTCACTGTTATGCTGTGTCCCAAGGCCACACGTTTTTGTCCATGAGGCCACAGTTGAAATGTGCTGGGCTAATCAGTGTCCCTCCCTAGGAGTTTTCAACATAGGTCTGAGTGAAGCTTGAGAACTGTCAGCTGCTCTGTTTTCTGCCTTTTGGTGGAGGAAAAACAATGACAATCTGAGTTAAAATGCTGACAATGCACAGGGAGACGCAGAAGAAGCTGTGAAGAGAATGCATGTTCTCAGCATTCATGCCTCTGGTTCTGTTGTTACTTATAGTAGCTATGTCGTCACTTCCCTGTCCTTCTGTTTCATGAGATATCCCAGTCTCCTTATGATACAGTTCTCTTTTTTCTCAAGCTAGTTTGAGTTGGTTTACTTTCCTTTGCAGCCATAAGAATCCCAGCTTGTATAAAGAGTTACCAGTGCAGAGAGATGGTGAAGGATGGTTCAGGGGCTTTGGGAATAAAGGTATAAAAACATAAAAAAGAATGGCATGTATACAGAAATAGAAATAGTTCAGTATTAGTGAAACATAGCTTGGCACTTTGTCTCTTATTTTAAGAGATAAAGTGGGTTATCTGTCATTTTATGGGGTCTAATTTTACTCTGAAGGCAGTAAAAAACCATAGCATGATTTACACAATGGGTGACGTAGTCAGATTTGTGGTCTAGGCAGATCACTTCAGCTTCTCTAGTGGCTCAGCAGTAAAGAATCCACCTGCCAATGCAGGAAACATGGGTTCAATCCCTGGGTCAGGAAGACCCTTTGGAGAAAGAAATGGCATCCCGCCCCCACCAAATTCTTTGCTTGGGAAATCCCATGGACAGAGGAACCTGGAGGGCTACAGACCATAGGATCACAAAGAGTTGGACATGACTTAGGGACTAAACAACAGGTCACTCTGGCAGGAGTTTCTTCAACAGTTCTCTCCTGTTGCCTGTTTCCTCGCCCAGGACCCTAGTGGGTGGGGATGAGACCCAGCAAATATACTCTCACTAACCAGAGCAAACCCTAGGGTCATGACTTTTTATGACTTCATGTAATAGTTATTTAACAGTTTGTTCTTCTATCCATTCTCAAAGTACCACTAGAGCAGGGGCAATGTTTACTTTGTTTATTATGAATTCCCAAGGCCAAGCTTAGTATCTGGAACATGTGACTATTCAATAAAAATTTGCTAGTGAGTGGGTAAATAAATACTGATGAGGTAGAGGAGATAACACCAAGATATATTTTGGAAGTTGGCAGTCAAGGCTTGATGAGTTTGACGAGGATTTGTTAGGTATGAAGCAGGAGACTGAGTATTTTGTACACATTAACTCCTTTGATCTTCACAACAATCTTCTGTATGATGTGTAGCATACCTTTTCCAGCTTTTCAAGTGGGAGAAGAATAAGCTGAAAGAGACTGAGTACTAGGTTGAATTTATGAAATTCCATCTAATAACATCCAACTATAGTTAATAAATCTGGAGCAGGGGCCTGTCCAGTGCTAATCTCTGGGTCACCATACTATACTACTGCAAAGAGATGTGAAGAGTAAGGGAAAGGGGGAGTCAAGAATGACTCTCAGCTTTCTATCATAGGTAAATGATGGTGTCTCCAACCAAAGAAGAGAACACAGGAGATGTTCCACCAATGGAGATGATGAATTCGATTTGGGACATGTACAGCAGGGTCCCCAACCTCTGGGATCTAATACCTGATGATCTGAGGTACAGCTGATATGAGAATAATATAAATAAAGTGCACAATAAGTGTAAGGCACTTGAATCATGCTGAAACTATCTCCCCCACCCCAGTTTGTGGAAAAATTGTCTTCTATGAAACCAGTTTCTGGTTCCAAAAAGGTTCAGGACTGCAAATATAGAGGATAAGGCCTGTGGGATGACCATAAGACGATGTATACAAGTTAATATTTATGGGCTTGAAAACACCTTTGCTAGAGAATTGGATTCATTGGTTGTTGTGCTTAGTCACTCTGTCGTGTCACACTCTTTGTGACCACATGGACTGTAGCCCGCCAGGCTCCTCTGTCCATGGGGATTCTCCAGGCAAGAATACTGGAATGGGTTGCCATGCCCTCCTTCAGGGGATCTTTCCAACCCAGGGATCGAACCCAGGTCTCCCGCATTGCAGATACTTTACTGTCTGAGTCACCACTATTAAGTTGTCAATAAAATGAAGATATTACGTGAGGAAAGTATGTTGTGTAAAGAGAACGCCTCAGGAAATATTATGTATTACAGAAGTGATTGACAGAGAATACAGTGCCATGGGAGCAAAGGAAATAGAGAATTTGGGAAGGAAGAAATAGGGAGGAGGGAATGATCCATGGTGCTATATGCAGTGGAGAGGACTTATCAGTGGACATATATTGAAAACTGTTCATTAGGTTTGTCAACCAGAAGTTTATTGACAACCTAAGTAAGGACAATATCAATAAAGTAGTTGGACGGAAGCCAGACTACTCATGGTAGAAAAATGATTGGAAAGTAGAGCCAAGAAGAATAAATAATCTTTCAAGTGTTTTCAATGAGAAGAAGAAAGAGGCAAAACATTAGTTAAATAAGGAGTCTGGGAGAAAAGACACTATTTTTATATATTTTAATTTTAGCCTTTTAGAAAGGGAGAGGCAATTGAGTATGTTTATCAGGTGTGAGAAAGAAGCTGGTTGAGAAAAGATATTGGAGAGAAGGCCTCACAGAGGAGAGAGGAAATGAGATGAAGCTTGGAGTGGAGGACTGCACCTTGATTTGCAGTTGGGACACCAAACTTCTGAGCTAAAGGAAAGTAGATGGAGCCATATGTGAATGTCTGCATGGAAGCAGAATGCTGAGAGACATCCTGGTGATGGGTCTGACTCGAAGTAACAGGACACCAGTACTTCCTCAGTATCTGGGAGATTGGTCCCAAGACCTTCACAGATACTAAAATCTGCAGATGCACAAGTCCCTTCTATAAAATGGTGTAGTTCAGTCAGCCCTTCCTATTGTGGGTTTCACATCCTCAGATTCAGCCAAGTGAGGATATGGAACCCTCAGATACGGAGGCCCTACTATAAGATTGTCATCATGTGGTTTGGGAGAGCAAACTGATCAAAGATCACCTTGAAACTCGAGGGTACAGCCAAGGTGAGACATTAAATTTGATAAGGTTAACAATTAGTATGATTTTGAGATGTTCTTCTTAGTTTTCAGCTTTCTAGTTGACTGAGCAGTGAACTCAAAACCATCACATTAATCCAAAGGTTGGTTTTCACTGGATCAGATGTACATGAAGGATAGTTGTACAAATGAATCAGAGATGCTCTGTTGACTGCTTATAGCCCCTAGAAGCTGGCAGCTGTAGTTTCAAAGCTCTCCTGGGTACAAAAGACTGGCTTTGACTTGTGTGAGGCAGGCAGAAAGTTTTAACTCAGGTCCCTGAATAAAAGCAGGACCTTCAGATTGCTGCCTTTCAATAAAAGGGTAATTAGAAAAGCTAAATGTTAAAACCAAAAATTAAATAAAATTCTTCTGAGAAATAAACACTCTTAAGTTTTTGCCATATGCAAATGTAAAGTCTCATTTGACAATCTTCCTAGGATTTTAATATGAACATTAATCTCTCACACCAGTGGGATCTCTGGGTGTCTAGCCAAAGCAGAACTCTTTGTAGCAGCACTTCTAGGAGTCCAGGGCAATAAAAAGTATCCATGAAGAGTTAGTGATTAAAATGTATGAATCATAGAAGAAAATAATTCAGGAGAGAGAATAATTAGACATGATAAAGAGGAATATTAGAACTTTAAGAACTTGGAAAAGTACAACAATCTGATAGATACGATAGAGTAACTGTGCTTAATATTATTAAAGTGATAAAAGGAGTAAAACCCAAAAGGAAAGAGTAAGATATTATAATATTAGAATAGGATACATGAATTCAAAAAATAGTTGAAAAGAACTATCAAAAATAAAATCATTGAAATGAACTCAATAGAAGGGAGGAGAGGTCACAGGGAAAAGGAGAATTCCTGAAGTGGAAAGAAGAGTTGAGAAAATTAACCAAAATGCTACAAAGATAAGTAAAGAAATGAAAAATAGGAAAAAAGGGCAAGACGTAGAGGACCATCTGGTGACCGTATGTCTAATATGATGAGAGTTCTAGAGGAGAAGAGAGGAAAGGAGAGGTAGTATATAAAGAAATTTCCATAATTGAGTGTGTGACAGTTGTAAGCAGCGTGTCTTTTTGTAGCCTGACAGTCTTTGTCTTTCTACTGCAGCATATATCCTTTCTGTATTTGACACATTTACTAACATAATTGGATGTGTATTGACCGTTATACTATCTCTTTTCTTTTTGTCTCATTTGTTTCATGTTCCTTCTTCCCTTCTTTGTTCGATTAATCAAAAATTTTTTAAATTATATTTCCCTTTATCAGCATGAAAATTATGCAAGTGTTGTCAGGTCCATGTGGCTCTTTAAATTCAAACAGGAATGTAAATTATTTAAAATAAAATAAATTCAGTTCTTCCCATCAGTACTCAGTAGCCATGTGTGTGCAGTCACTACTGCATTGGATGGCACACATGAAGCATTTCCATCGTTGCAGAAACTTCTCTTGGACAGCGGTGATCCAGACAATCTGAAGGTCTGTGTATATCATCTAAATTTTCTCTTTTTCTTATTTCTTGGTAGACCTTGTCACCTTTCATTAAACAATGGATATTGTATATGGAAAAACTGCCTTGGTTCCACATGCTTTTATCTTCCCTCAGAAAGGATACACCTTGTTCTCTGTCACAATGCTAGGGTGGGAGTCAGATCATTTTACTTTGATCAACAACTGAGTTGTGAATCATCTGTGTTTCAATTTTTACTAAGACAAATATACAACTCTTTGCCCCATCTTGTGGACATATCCATCCAGAGGTCTTAACTGAGAGGCTGTGGGTGTTTATAAGGGCCTCTTCTTTTTGCTGGGTCATATATTGTTATTTCCTTGGCACTGTCAGACCATTGTAAACTCTGGTGCTTTCATTGGCATTTTCCTTAGATTCTTACCCTCTTGCTTTGTATACCTTAAAAATTCAACTGTGTGTCAGGCTTGTCTCTTCCCATCCTTTCTGTCTTTGTGATTCTGGAATTCACTTTGGTCTTTTCTGTCCTGGCGCTAGTGGTAAAGAACCCACCTGCCAATGCAGGAGACTTAAGATATGTGGGTTTGATCCCTGGGTCAGGAAGATCCCCTGGAGAAGGAAATGGCAACCCACTCCAGTATTCTTGCCTGAAGAATCCCCTGGACAGAGGAGCCTGGCGGGCTACAGTCCATAGGGTTGCAAAAGAATTGGACACAACTTAGAGACAGCACAGTCCTGTATGATTACCAGAAACTCCTGCTGCTTTGCCTATTAGGAACTACCTGCCTGCATGCATGCTAAGTCACTTCAGGTGTGTCTGACTCTCTGAGACCCTCTGAACTGTAGCTAGCCAGGTTCCTGTGTCCATGGGATTCTCCAGGCATGAATACTGGACTGGGTTGCCATGCCCTCCTTCAGGAGATCTTCCCCACCCGGATGGAACCCACGTCTCTTTCTCTTGGGTCTCCTGCATTGGCTGGTGAGTTCTTTACCACTAGCGCTACCTGGGAAGCCCGTTAGGAACTACACTTCACCCAAATTAGCCTTTTAGCCGGCTAAATTAGGCTTTTGGAGAAGGAAATGGCAACCCACTTCAGTATTCTTGCCTGGAGAATCCCATGGACAGAGGAGCCTGGTGGGCTACAGTCCATGGGGTCGCAGAGTCCGACTTGACTGAGTGACTAACACAAATTAGCCTTTTAGCCTTTTATTAGGGCTTCCCTAGCAGTGTAGTTGATAAAGAACCCACCTGCAATGCAGGAGACCCCTGTTTGATTCCTGGGTTGGGAAGATCCACTGGAGAAGGGACAGGCTACCTACTCCAGCATTCTTGGGCTTCCCTGGTGGCTCAGCTGGTAAAGAATCCACCTGCAATGTGGGAGACCTGGGTTCAATCCCTGGGTTGGGAGGATCCCCTGGAGAAGGGAAAGGCTACCCACTCCAGTATTCTGACCTGGAGAATCCCACACTCCATGGGGTCACAGAGTCTGACATGACTGAGTGACTTTCACTTTCAAGAATTAGGAAAGTAATTCCCCAAGGGGAAATTTACTGGCTTACCTTTCTGTCTTCACTTTTCTTTAGGATCTTGGCCCTTTCAGTCCTGGTTGCCTCAGCAGCTCTTAGTGCTTTCAAATAGAGATTTTTTTTTTTTTTTTTTTAATCCTTGTTCTTTTTAGTGTTACTTAATACTTTTGTTTTACCTACTGACTTGGAAGAAATTTCCATGACCCCAACCCTTGAGAAGCAGATGTGACCTGAAAACTTTTCTTCCCACTTCCTTGCTTATCAGCAGATTCAAATTTCCCATTGTTTGATTCTTACTTCCCAGCCTACTTCTTCAGTGTTCTGCAAGGTAATCCCGTTCTTTGTGATGTTTAATCTGAAATAAAATGTTGGAAATTAAATCCTGGTTGTGGATACTCTGTAGCTTCTAAGTTTCCCATGTTACCAAAATGATAGTTGAGAGGCCATTCTTTGTCATTGAGAACCAGAGTGTTTGTTTTAGTCTATGTGGGCTTCCCTGGTGGCTCAGAGGTTAAAGCGTCTTCCTGCAATGCAGGAGACCTGGGTTTGATCCCTGGGTTGGGAAGATCCTCTGGAGAAGGAAATGGCAACCCACTCCAGTATTCTTGCCTGGAGAATCCCATGGATGGAGGAGCCTGGTGGGCTACAGTCTACGGGGTCACAAAGAATCTGACACGACTGAGAGACTCTGTCTAAAAACATTTGGAAACGGGTGAGTCCAGGTATTACAAGAAAGAAACTGACCTTATGAATGGCTTATTTCAAACACATTCATAGTTTAGAGAATGACCTAACATGTTTTCCTATTGCTGTTGAATTACCTTTTGGGCCAAACAGAGTAATCAGGGAATTCCCTAGCAGCCCAGTGGTTCGGGCTCTGTGCTTTTACTACCAAGGTTGTTGTTGTTGTTTGATTGCTAAGTCCTGTCTGTGACTCCATGGACTGCAGGATGCCAGGCTTCCCTGTCCCTCACTATCTCCAGGAATTTGCTCTAACTCATCTCCTTTGAGTCAATGATGCCATCCAACCATCTTATCCTCTGTCATCTCTTTTCCTCCTGCCCTCAATCTTTCCTAGCATCAGGGTCTTTGCCAATGAATTGGTTCTTCACATCAGACGGCCAAAGTATTGGAGCTTCAGTTTCAGCATCAGTCCTTTCAATGAATATTCAGGACTGATTTCCTTTAGGATGGACTGGTTGGATCTCCTTGCTCCAAGGTACTCACAAGAGTCTTCTCCAGCATCACAGTTTAAAAGCATCAGTTCTTCAGTGCTCAGCCTTCTTTATGGTGCAATTCTCACATCCATACATCACTACTGGAAAAACCATAGCTTTGACAGTCCAGATCTTTGTCAGCAATGGGATGTCTCTGCTTTTTAATATGCTGTCTAGGTTTGTCATAGCTTTTCTTCCAAGGAGCAAGTGTCTTTTAATTTCATGATTGCAGTCACTATCTGCAGGGATTTTGGAGCCCAAGAAAATAAAGTCTGTCACTGTTTCCAGTTTACCCTACTGCCAAGGGTTCAAGTTCAACCCCTAGTTAGGAAACTAAGATCCCACAAACCACGTGCTATGGCTGAACAAACAGAGTAATCATCCAATGGGTACCAATAAGTACCCTGTTTTTCAGTCTGTTGCCCTCTGTCCTTGTACTGCCTTGGTTTCCTCCCTTTCCCCAACTCCCTGCTGGGTTCTGATAAATTTTGCTGCTCCGGAAAACCTTAGGCTCTATCTCTGGATGGAAGTGGTGGACCCTTATTTTCCTAAAAGGATCACCCATAAGGCAAGCAAGTTCTTCTTTAGAATCACAAGTCAATCTTAGAGCACTTACATAACTGCATTTTTATGGAATAGGTCCTCTGTGCATCAGAGATGAGAGTAGACAGTGATGACATAGAGGAGACAGAGGCCCCTGTGCTGCGGGATTATGAATAAAGGGAGTAGGATGGCATGACTAATGAGAGAAGTTCTAAGATACTCAGCTTTTACCACTTGCTATTCTTTTTCATTATATTTGCTCTTTGACCAACTGCGTGGCATCTTAGAATTTAGTGAGTACTTGTGACCCTGATGCAGGTTTCTGGCATTCTTTCTCTGCTTAGTTCCCTTCTCTCTGGTGTTCTGCTATAGAAATTTCTGCTGCTCAGCCTCCTAAATTCTGATCTCTGTCTCCCTGGCTTTGTAAATGAACCTTTTTCTGCCCTACTTATACCTTCCTTCTTTGCAGGCTGGACACTTCTTTTGGGCAGAAATTGGGAGTAAACATAAGGGGGTCAGAATCCTTCACTACCTGTTGTATAACGTCTGAACACAGTTCTTTCACAAAGTTGGTCCAGTTTTCTGTTTATGGCGAAAATGTCTAGCATCAGTTAGGAGCAGAAGATAACCATGCTTTCCCGGAAGTTTATAGCAATCCAGTCCTAGCCCAGGATTAGATTTTCATACTCAGGTTCAATCCCTGGGATGGGAAGATCCCCTGGAGGAGGAAATGGCTCCAGTATTCTTGCCTGGAGGATCCCATGGACAGAGGTGCCTGGTGGGCTGTAGTCCGTGGGGTCGCGAAGAGTCGGACACCACTGAAGCAACTTAGCATGCACGCATTCATTCCTGAAATAATTACTAGCCAAGGGTTTGTGGTTATCATCTTTTTAAAACCAATTTTATTGTTTATTTTTATTTTTGGCTGTGCTGGGTCTTCCCTGTAGTGTGTGGGCTTTCTCGAGTCACACTGAGCAGGGGCTACTCTCTAGTTACAGTGCATGGGCTTCTCATTGAAGTGGCTTCTCTTGTTGTGGAGTGCAGGCTCTCAAGCTCAGGCTCAGTGGTTGTGGCACACAGGATTAGTTGCTCCATGGCCGTGTGGTATCTTCCTGGACCAGGGATCAAACTCGTATACCCTGCATGGGCAGGTAGATTTCTTAACCACTGGGCCACCAGAGAAGTTCTATGATTATCATCTTTGATGCAATCTATTGAGAATCTACTGAAAGATGCTTGCTCCTTTGAAGAAAAGCTATGACAAACCTAGACAGCATATTAAAAAGCAGAGATATTACTTTGCCAACAAAGGTCTGTAGGGTCAAAGCTATGGTTTTTCCAGTGGTCATGTATGGATGTGACAACTGGACCATAAAGAAAGCTGAACACTGAAGAATCGATGCTTTTGAACTGTGGTGTTGGAGAAGACTCTTGGGAGTCCCTTGGACTGCAAGGAGTTCAAACCAGTCCATCGTAGAGGAAATCAGTCCTGAATATTCATTGGAAGGACTGATGCTGAAACTGAAGTTCCAGTACTTTGGCCACCTGATATGAAGAACTGACTCATTGGAAAAGACCCTGATGCAGGGAAAGATTGAAGGCAGGAGTAGAAGGGGATGGCAGAGGATGAGATGGTTGGATGGCATCACTGACTCAAAAGACATGTGTTTGAGCAAGCTTCAGGAGTTGTGAGGGACAGGGAAGCCTGGTGTGCTGCAGTCCATGGGGTCACAAAGAGTCAGACACGACTGAGTGACTGAACTGAATGAGAGTCCATTCATGGAAATGAGGTTGGCAAACTTTCTTAAGGACGCATTTCAAAATGAGGATATATATCAAAGGAATAAGAGAGAACTTTTTTGGACAAATTAAATGTTTTATATTTTGGTAGTAATGCTTATTACATAGCTTAAAACTCATCAAACTGTAAACCTAAAATTAGTGAATTTTACTGTAGTTAAATTAGCCTCTATAAAATCAATTTAAGAATGATTATTGGTTGATTTTGTTGTGATATACAGAAAGCTATATTTTAAAAAGTACAATATCAACAGAAAAAGAAGTCTGAACCCCAGTCTCTCAACCTTACGGGGAGCATTGTACAAGATAATATTTTAACTATAGTATTACTGACAGCCAAAAATAGAGAATCTTCTTAGGTCAGAATTCTTGACAGATTTTTTTTCTTGTGTTCTTTCCCTTATATTTTCCTGGCCACTGCCATCTCTCAGGTATCCAGGTTCTTTCTCTATCATACCCCACTTGAAGAGAAAGTGCTTTTCACTCTGTTTAATGGAATGGCCTCTTTTTCCTTATAAGAGTCCATCCTCCTTAGCCTCCCTTAATAGCCTGTAGACTAAAACAACACAGAACAGTGTCTCTGTTTATCTCTCATAGAAATCATCTTTTCTTTAGTACCAGAGTATCTTATTGTTATTTCATTTGGGGCCATTGGTGAGAGAAGCCATTATAATTTTGGAATTGTTGCCCAGTGGCAGATACTAATAGTTGTCTACAGAGCATTCATCTCTCTTTCTCCTGCTTAGAACTCTGAATCTGTTCCAGTATCCACCACACTCTTCCTGCAGCCATGTGACTCAGGGGAAGTTGATCTTATCCTCTTTCCATGTAGCATGAGCTCAGTAAATCTCTGTTGAGTGAATTGCATTGATTAAACTTTAACTTCTCATTTGATCATCTGTTTCCCCTAGTAGACTTAAGACTGTGTTATTTACTAGGTAGTGTTGGCATGGTCGGAGAAGGCGATGGCACCCCACTCCAGTACTTTTGCCTGGAAAATCCCGTGGACGGAGGAGCCTGGTGGGCTGCAGTCCATGGGGTTGCTAGAGTCGGACATGACTGAGCGACTTCACTTTCACTTTTCACTTTCATGCATTGGAGAAGGAAATGGCAACCCACTCCATTGTTCTTGCCTGGAGAATCCCAGGGACTGGGGAGCCTGGTGGGCTGCCGTCTCTGGGGTCGCACAGAGTCGGACATGACTGAAGCGACTTAGCAGCAGCAGCAGCAGCAGCTTGCATGGTGTCTTAGGCCTCTAGGCAGGGTCTCTGAAAATGTAAGAGACCTGGAAAAAAAATACCAAAAAAATAAAAATGGGGCTTTGTATTAGTCAGCATTGGTTAGGCTATACTGCAACAACTGATATTTCCCAGGTCTTTAGCAGCTTAATACAAAAGCTTTATTTCTAGCTTATGTTACATGTTCATTACAGGTTAATGGTAAGGGAACGGGCATGCTGGGCTCTACAAAGTCACTCAAGAACCCATACTGATACAACCTCCACAGTCCCTTAGCTGCACTACCTAGAAAACCCAGGCTTCCGGATTGCCAAGGTAGAGAAAAGGTGAGTCTAAAGAACTGAGGCTCTTCTTTGTCCATCGTTCTCCTTTCATTGGGCAGGTCTAATCACATGGCTTTGCACAACTATAGTCATTAAGAAATACAGCTTTCTATTTGCCTGGAGGCAAGGAAGGCTAGATATTGGTATTAGATCATGTCTCTAAAAGTTCCAAAATGTGAAAATAAAACTGAAAATCTGAATTCATAAATTTAAATTAATAAAAAAAATCCAAAGTTTAAAAATGAAGAAAATCCACATTAATAAATTAAATGTTGACTTCATTGTTGAGTATTCATAAATACTTCAGTGATTTTGAAAAGTTTATTTCTTAATTTCAAAGTCCTCAATAGATACAACTGATCAGATCTGATCAGATCAAATCAGATCAGATCAGTCACTCAGTCATGTCCGACTCTTTGCGACCCCATGAATCGCAGCACGCCAGGCCTCCCTGTCCATCACCAACTCCCGGAGTTTACTCAGACTCACGTCCATCGAGTCAGTGATGCCATCCAGCTATCTCATCCTCTGTCGTCCCCTTCTCCTCCTGCCCCCAATCCCTCCCAGCATCAGGGTCTTTTCCAATGAATCAACTCTTTGCATGAGGTGGCCAAAGTACTGGAGTTTCAGCTTTAGTATCATTCCTTCCAAAGAAATCCCAGGGCTGATCTCCTTCATAATGCACTGGTTGGATCTCCTTGCATACAAAATCATAATTCATGAATTATATGTGCTATTTGTATCTAATGAGTCACACAATAAATTGTAAGACTCTTTCATGACTTTTACTGGTACATTTAAAAATGCTTGAGGAACTTCCCTGGTAGTACAGTGGCTAAGGCTCTGCACTCCCCGTGCAGGGGGCCTGGGTTTGATCCCTAGTCCGGGGACTAGATCCCACATGCCACAACTAAGTGTTTGTATGCTGCAACTAAAAGATCCTGCATGATGCAATAAAGATCGAGGATCCAAGACCCAATGCAGCCAGATAAATAAACAAACATATTTTAAAAAAAATATGTAAAAATGCTTGAAATGATGTGTGGTCTCTAAAATCAAGAAATCCTAGGAAAGCATTTTAATAGTCCTTCCATGAGGGATGGTCTTTCTTGCTTGCCATTTTTTCTCTGGATCCCTGACAGTGGAAAAACTTGCAAATACTTGTTAAACTACTGAACAAATAGATAAAATAATTGTTTGCACTTTTGAGGAAGGTATACTCTTAGTGAAGAAACTGATAAGTAAAAATATTCAGTACATTTCTATAAATGTTGCCAGTCAGAGTCTCAGTTGGAAAGAGCTGGAACACACAAAAATTGAATAATGTGAGGAGAACTTAATGGAGATATGGCACAAAGAAAGGAGGAAGAAGCAGTATCTGGAGAAAAGGACACCTAAAGAAAGGTGACTTTAGGTCAAGGGATTCAGTTAGCCTGAAGCAACCTTTTCTGGATCAGATAGAGAAAGTGAGTTGGAAAAGTCCATGCCAGGCAGAGGGAATAATATTTGGCAAGATACAGGGGTGTGAAAAGTCCTCTGTGTTGAAGCAGTGGTGAGAAGCACAGCATGTTGAGAGCAGGCAGGGAAGGAAGGATATGGACTTGATGGAGCTAGAGACCAATGGGAGCTGTTCCATGAAGGGCCCATGGAAGTGGGATGTTCCTCTGTTGACATGGTACATAGGAAATCAGTTCCTCCAAAACATTCCTTGAGTCCCTGGACCCAACATCCTGGGCCTAGAGACACAGTTTCTCACATGCTCCCACTAAGCTGCCAGAGTTGCCTTGGCACAGCAGTGCTTTGGCTGCTTTAAGGCTTTGACTCACCCACTGTGCTTTGTGGGCTTCCCAGGAATTGCTGCCAGTTGACTGTGGCGCCCACTCCAGTCAGGTGCAGATAGTTGTCAGTTCCATCGACAGGTGCAGAAGCAGTGGTGGGGTGTTTGAGTTTGCTCCCCAGGATCCATCCAAAGGCTAGGAAGCCAGGTGCAGGCATCCTAGATGTGGGTAGTTAATGGGAGAGTAGTTGTGCTGATGAACCTACAGATGCCTCTTTTAGTGCCTGCAGACTTCAGCTCTGACCTCTAGTCTTGCATTCTTGCACTGTCCACATGCCCAGATTCCTCATTCAGAGCTTTCCTAGTTCTTTCACACTCCTGCTGGTCTGCTTCATGGCTGATTTCCAGCTCATTTTCTCTTGAACTCCTTGTGTGATCACCACCTGGGAAGTATTCTCTGGTTCAGTTAAATTACCATAGGCCATACTTGCACTAAGCTTTACTTAGAAGGATATAGGTCAGTAAAATAGATAACTAATAAGGACCTAGCACAGGGAACCCTGCTCAATACTTGGTAATGACTTACATAGTGTGTGAACTATGTCTCTTCAGTTGTATTGGACTCTTTGTGACCCCATGGACCCCACCAGGCTTCTCCGTTCATGGGATTCTCCAGGCAAGAATACTGGAGTGGGTTGCCATTTCCTTCTCCAGGATATAAATAAATAAGTAAATAAATATACATACACATGCATATATATTATTTATATAATGTATATTATTTAAAAAAATATATATATACATATATTATTTATATAATATATATATATCGGAATAGAATCTAAAATGGTGGGTATATGTATATATGTAACTGATACACTTTGTTATACAGCAGAAACTAACACGGTAAATCAGCTATACTCCAATAAACATTGATTACAAAAAAAAAAAAAGGATATAGGTCAGGAAAAGCAGCATGCCAGTAGCTCAGGGATGTGTTTCTTTTTAGTGTGAGCAGTCTTTGCAGCAATCCCTACAGCCATCCAGGAGTCAGACTTTTTTGCAGCCCCACCAAAGTTTTAGTGTGAAAGTAGATGGTCCATTTGGGGAAGTACAACATGCACCCTGGCTTAGAAACCCTGTTCCTTAAGTATAACCTAGTGTCTCACATTACGATCTCAGGCATGGGAACATGTTCCTGCAAGGGGCATGTTTAGTTACGAGAATTATCACTTCCAAAGCTATAGATTCCAACCAAGAATCTATGGTTCACATACATAACTTTTGATCCAGATGCTACTTATGAATCCAGAGTTGTTTTTACAAGTGCTGTTGCTTAATGGCACAACTGCTCTTTTACCTTTATTAACTTTTCAGGGAAACAGTGCTAAAATGTTAACCCAAGGGCAATTTTGTAGAAAGGGTGTTGTTAACCATTTATCTAGAGGAATTTTCATTGAGAAGATATGACTTGAACAAAGACTTGAAGGAGGTGAGGGAGTCAGCAGTGTGACTATCTGGTGAAAAGTTCTCCAGGCAGAGGGAACAATCAGTACAAATACCTGAGGTGGAGGCATGTCCGGGATGAGTGAGGAATATCAGGGATGTCAGTACACCTGGAATAGGGTGAGTTAGTCCAAGAGTAGTAGGAACAAGTCAAAGGTAAGTGATGGGGATATAGCTCAGGTGGTATGCCCTAGGACACTGTCAGGACTCTGGGTATTTCTCTGAGTTAAATAGAGAGATATTAGAGAGTTTCGAAAGTTGTCTTGCATTCATGAGAATCATTCTGGCTGTTGGATTAGTCAGTTCTTGGGAATACACTGTGAGCAAGTGTGGGAGCACAGTGACTTGGGAGGAGGCCGATGCAGTGAGTCAATGTGGACAGTACTGTGAGCTCATGCAGTAGCAGTTAAAGTGGGGGGTACTAGTCACATTCCTGATACATTATAGACAGAATGTGCAGTTCCATGTTTAGGTTTGCATTTATCTATAAAATAAAACTTACTAAGCTTATTCAGATATCTATTTACATGAATATAGGACATAAAGAGCTACAGCAAGGTGTCCTGAGAAATTTGAAATATGGCCAGTAAGTGTTCAGTCTTTGATAGTGAAGCAAGTCAAAGAATAATAGATCTTCAAGCTCAAACAAACTTCATTGGAGTTCATTCAGGAGTCTTTTTGAATGTGATTAGTGAAAAGCCAAATTTCTCAAGTCAAATCTGCTCACAGAGTTTAATACCAGGCAGAATAAGGACTAGATTCTGGACTATGGTAACTTCTTCAAAGTAATACCACCCTGAGAAGGCTCATTTTACTATTAACTCTTTTCCATTGGTGTTAGAATAGTATATTTCCTAATAAAAATGGGTAAACTGCTTTTGATTAACAAATCAGATTTTATCAGTAAATTTGTAACTTTCAGGGTGAGTTGGTTCTCTGGAACTTAAACATTTCTGTGTGAACTGATAAAATAGAGGCCATCAAAACTGAAGACCTTATTCCATTCACCAACATATAATAATGGGAACATCAGTGGCTAGCCAGTTCCTCTCCTTGATATCTAAAAATAAAAATGAAACAAACAAAAATGTATATATCTTCCTGCTTACAGGATGTGTATAAACAAGAAATACAAATTGTAATAAAATTTAGTGAAACTTTCTTTGGAAGATCAGCCAAGAACTCATGGTTGCAAGATACAGTGGTCAGTCCTCCTACCTCTTAAGTGTCTTCCCACAAATGTGATCTCTTTCTTGAAAGACTTTATGTGGCTTCCAGGGTACTTTGTTCTCATGATGTTTCCTCTACTTGGAATACTTTTGGCTTTCGTTTGGTTTTATGGGCTCATCCATCATTCCTGACCTCTAAATGTTGGGGTTCCTCACGTTCAGTTCTCATACCTCTTCTATTCTTTCTGTACTCATTCCCTTAGTGACTTAATTCAGTCCCTTAACTTTAAATACCACCTATATAAATTTCAAATTCACATTTCCAATTCTGATCTCTTTTCTGAACTCTAGGCTTTTATATGAAAACTGATGACATCGCCACTTGGTATCTAATAAACTTCTTAACTCTTAAGATGTCTTAAACCAAATTCTTGATTTCTACTTTATTCTCACCTCCTCCCACCAAAAAGGAAAGTAAATAAGAAAAGCTGCGATTAGTGCAGTAGGGTTATGAGTTTAGCTGGTTGCTCAGGCCAAATACTTTGGAGTCATCCTTGGTTATTCCTTCTCATATCCTGTATGAAATTGAGCAGCAATTTCCTTTGGCTTTACTTTCAAGTAAAGTACCCAAATCCCGCCTCTTTCCATCACTTCAGCGGCTGCAACCCAAGTCCAAGACATCCTCATCTCTTGTCTGGTAAATGACAAGAACCTTCTTATGGTCCTTCTGCCTCCTCTCTTCTTATCTGTGTGTTGATTAACCTTATGTGTTACTGTAATTGGGCCATGGGTGCCTAGATATTTAGTCAAACATTATTATGGGTGTATCTCTGAGGGTGTTTTGGATGAGACTAACATTTGAATTGGTAGATTGAGTACAGCAGATTGCTCTGCATAATGTTGGTAATCCTTATCCAGTTAGTTACAGGCCTGATTAGAATAAAAAGTAGACCCTCCTGTGAGTAACTGGGAACTCCCGCTGAATGTCTTGAGCTGGGACATCTGCTTTTTTCCTACTTTCAGGTTTGAACTGACAAATCATCTCTTCTTGAGTCTTGAGCCTGCCAGCTTTTAGACTAGATTTTACACCATCAGCTCTTCTGGTTTTCCTAGCCTTCAGACTTAAACTGGAACTATACTACCTGCTCTGCTGGGTCTCCATTCCGCCTGCTGACTGCACATCTTGAGACTTCTCAGCCTCTGTAATCTTGTAAATTCCTTATAATAAATTAATCTGTCTCCTATCTATCTGTCTATCTAATGTTTTATTGGTTCTGTTTCTCTAGAGAACCCGGACTGGTACATTCCATAAGTCTATCCTCTCAAAGCAGCCAGAGGAATCCTTTAAGAAAATAAATGTGATCACATCACTTTCCTGCTCAAAATACTCCAGCGGTTTCCCCTCATGCTTGGAGTAAACTTCTAAGGTGCTTCCTTAAGGCCCTGTATGAGCTGGCCTGCCTTGTCCTGATGCCACCTTGTGTCTCACTGACTGCTCTCTGTGGTGTCCCCGTGTCAGGCTGTCTTCCTTGCTGTCTCTTGAACACACAAATCTAACGTCCATGTCAGCGTTTTAAAACATGCCATTCCCTCAGCCTAGAATTCTCTTCTTCAGTTTATCTTGGCTTATTCCTAATGAGTTTAAGAATCTACCTAAACATTAATTATCAGGAAGTCTTTCCCTAATAACCACTCTTTCACTCTCAATCTCTTTATCCTACTTTGTTTTTTTCTTGGGCTCTTGCTTGACATTTTATTAGTTACACATTTATTTAGTCTTTGTCTTTATTCAGTCTTTATCTGTCTCTTCTGGTTAGAATATAAGATCCATGTTATACTTTGTTTTACTAAATGCTTTTGACCTGTCTGTATGTGGTAGATTCTCAGTCAATGTTTGTTGTTGAACAAATGCCTGGAATATAAATAACTGCACTTTCCTCACTTAAACGTCAGATATATGTTGTTGACTCTTGCTGTTGCCTGGGGCAGTCTTTTAACCTGATCACAGCTCACTCACTTGCTTTGTGCAGAGGCCTTTTTGCATGCTAGAGTTGGGCCTCGCTTAGTTCTCCAAGGATTTCTTAATTTAGGAAATTCTACGGGTAAACTCATAGGTGTATGCTTGTGTTTTTAGATATCTTAATTAACACAAAGAGAGAACTATTTTCCTTATTAACAGAAATCCTATCTATGTCCCTTTTTCCTTCAATGGTCAGCTGAAAATAGGAACTAGAACATGTGATCATGTGTGACCAGATGGAAGTTTCTTAGCCTCATCTTGCTAAGTGGATGATCTATCCTGAGTTCCAAATAACTGACTTAAAATTTTTTAAATGTTAAATAATATTATTTATTTTTAAAGATAGGTGAAATGTATTTTAGGAAATCGCCCATAATGTCTATGACATAAAAAAATAAAGATCTACTCATAGTAAACCTAGTTCAAACAGTACAGAAGGCTTCTAAATGATTCCCAGTCTCTCATCCAAAAGTACTAACTATAAATAGTTTTTTGTGCTTCTTTCCAGAAAAGAAATTATGCCTACACTAGCATCTAGAAATATTTCTGGTTTTTATTCACAGAAAAGGATCATACTTTACACTTTATTCTACACTTGCTTTTGTAACTCAGTAATATGGCTTGGCCATCTTTCCATTATCAGCTAATGTAAGTTGCCCCTCTTATATCATGGGCTGTATGATATTCCATAGTATAGATGTCATATTTTGTTTAATAAGAACTGTAATATTAAAAGGATTTGTTGTTTCCATTTCTGGCTACAGTAAGTACCCTATATCGTATCTTGCAAGTGTGGCTGTAGATAAATTCCTTGCAATGAATTGCTGGATCAAATGAATCAAATTCCTCAGATTTTGGAAGATAGTGGTTAATTGTCTTCAAAATGTTGTATAAATCTACACTGCTACCAACAGTGTTAGTCTTGGTCCAATTGTTACATTTTAAAAATTATGACCAATTTTTTGAGCTATGACCAACCTAGATAGCATATTGAAGAGCAGATACATTACTTTGCCAACAAGGGTCCGTCTAGTCAAGGCTATGATTTTTCCCGTGGTCATGTATGGATGTGAGAGTTGGACTGTGAAGAAGGCTGAGTGCCGAAGAATTGATGCTTTTGAACCGTGGTGTTGGAGAAGACTCTTGAGAGTCTCTTGGACTGCAAGGAGATCCAACCAGTCCATTCTGAAGGAGATCAGCCCTGGGATTTCTTTGGAGGGAATGATGCTAAAGCTGAAACTCCAGTACTTTGACCACCTGATGCGAAGAGTTGACTCACTGGAAAAGACTCTGATGCTGGGAGGGATTGGGGGCAGGAGGAGAAGGGGACGACAGAGGATGAGATGGCTGGATGGCATCACTGACTCGTTGGATATGAGTCTGAGTGAACTCCGGGAGTTGGTGATGGACAGGGAGGCCTGGCGTGCTACGATTCATGGGGTTGCAAAGAGTCCGACGTGACTGAGCGATTGAACTGAACTGAACTGAACTGAATGTCTTGTTTTGGTTTGCATTTCTTTAATTATGAATTATGAATTTTTCCATGCATACTGGTCATTTGTTTTTCTTTAAACTATTTTTTCACATATTTTGCTTAATTTTATTAGATTGGCTTAATCTTGATTCATAAAACTTTCCTATATGTTAAAGAAATTATTCCTTTCATTTATGTATTACAAATATCCTCCCCAGTCTTGAATATAATTTTTAATGACTAATTTTTTAAAATGTAGTCATATGGGGTTGCACAGAGTTGGACATGACTAAAGCGATTTAGCAGCAGTCACATGATTTCTGAATTGTATCGTGCTTAGAAAGGCCTTTGCCATTCTGAGATTTTGAATGCATTCATTGATTCTTTTAGAACACTCATGGTTTCATTTTTAAAGTGTTTAAATCTTAGATATTTCTGGAAATTATTTAATTGCTGCATATCAAATAGAGATCTGACTTAATTTTTTTAAATGGATCATCTAGTTGTCTCAAATCATTTATTGAATAATCTATTCTTTTTGACCATTTATTTGAAATACTCACTTAGCAAATAGAGTTTACATCAATTTTTGAATTCTCTCTTTATTTTATTGACCCATATGCTGCTTCTTCAGTCACAAACTGTAACTTCTCACCATGTTTAATTATCAGGGTGAGCTTGTCCTTCTCATTTTCTTTTTCAGAATATTCCTGGCTTTTGGTATATGTTCTTTTTCTACAGTTGAACTTTAAAACTCAGTCTTTGTAAAGCTTTAATCTGTATAGAGAGGAGTCTAAAGAAATCTCTGCAATGCTCAGAATGATAGATGGTAGAAATTGGGGAAAATTGATTCTAATACTTGTAGCCTTAAACAGGGAATAGCAAAATTCTTTAGATGGAATTCTAGAGGCATGGATGCTCCTGTGTAAGTCGTCAAAATCATGTGATTCTTGTTTTTACAGTGACAAAGTCAACCACTAAGTGGGAAAAATAAGGGATCCAGTAAAAATATTTAAGAATAATTCTGATTTATTGACTAGATATTTTCCTGCCTTCTTCCCCAACTCCCAAAGTATACTTGGTATAAGCAAGTATCATTTTTAATTTTGTATGTTTTTTATTTGACATTTTCTCAACCTTTTTTTAAAATCTTCTACTGTGTTGGCACTAAACTTAGAACAAATCTCTTTGGGAATCTGATGCCCTTTCCATTCACTCTTTAAAAGTTCTTAAATATTGACAACCATCAGTTAAACTCCTAAAAATCTCTTCCCCCATGGATTTTCCACTAGATTTGATTTCTTTTATTTGCACTTCCCGTTATAGAGGAAGTAACAGCTAGCGTGTTTCCCTAAATACTTATGGTCTACCCAACCCCACCCCCACCCACCCCCACCTTTTAATGTACGTTGATATTTTATCAGCTGGGCTGAGCAGCTGGAGAGATTTCAAAATCAATGAGTATATTTTGGAACTCTTATTAAAACTCTTAATCTTAGTAATGTTCTGGTATATATTAGTATTCTCATTTAACAGAAGTGTAAACAAGCTAAAAGAAGCTGAGAGAGAGGAAAAATATAAATTATATTTATTGCACACTTACTGTGTGTTAAGAGTTGCTGGGTGCTTTATTCCATGAGGGCAGTGACCATGTTGGTTCTATTCACCAGTTCATCCTCAGTATCTAGTGTGCTGCTTGGGCCATAATTCCCACTGAATATTATTTGGTAGAAAGCTTGAATGAACATTCATATTGTCCCTGTCTTGGTGAGTGTGTTTATGGAACAGACCAGTTTGTATCCCTATAAAAGCTTCGGTAAACCTGGATTATTATATTCTGTTTTATCAGAGTGTCTCAGTGACTATGGGAAACCTTAGTAGATTTTTTAAAATTTCCAATAATTAAAATTTCACCTCTTTATGTTAAAGGCTAGGGGATAGGTGTAGGGGTTCGAGGGCAATACAGAGAAAGCTGTGCTTATTCTAGAAAGAATGTATCTAGACTGTATTTCCCTTTGTCAAATGTTATTACTCTAACTTCTATAACACTGTAAAGCTTTATTATTTTAAAGATAGTATTTGGTTAAATTATCGACCCATCCCCATGGATAACAGTTTCATGGGAGGAAAATGTGTTTCATATCTTGAAATTTCAGTTTATATTTTTGGGACAAAGTCAGGCTGGTTTTCCTTTGGCATTTAATTATGTTTGTGTTATCCACAACACTCTTTTCCATTAGCAGAATTAATCTAGGGATGGTTACACCTCCTCCACAAAGCCATTTGTTTTTTTCAGGTTTTCCATCTTCATTGCTTCCTATGCCTATGACACAGCTTGTGATTCATCACTCATTTTAAATACTTTGAACAATAAGACTTCTGCCTTTCTCAACCCTGGAGAGCTTGGGGAACACTCTCATCACTTACAGCACACATGAAGAGATACATTACAGTAGCCTCAGGGTCTCCTGCCACCCCAGGATCATTTTTCACAGAAATGTATTTTAACATTCGAGAGCAGTTGTGTGCCTTTTCTGCTAAATTGTTGAGCTATTTAATGTCTTTTTAATGTAAGAAGCCATTTGCATTGTCCTGAAGTGTTACAGCCTTTAAATGAATCACAAGATAGTATGAAGCCCCATTTGCTCCCAGATTTCATGCGCTATAGTAATAGTGAAGGAAAAATCATACTCATTTCTCAAACACTGTTGGCAGTTTCTGTTGCTCCTAATGCAAAGGTTTGGTTTTTAATTTGTTGGTTTCTGCATAGCACAAATCATATTATTGGTTTTAAATGATGATAGATGCTATTACTTTAGGTATGAGGGAAAACAAAACAGGATTGTGGTGTGAAAACTCAATTTTACATTGCTTGATTAATTTATTTTAGTGGCATGTAGCAAAGACTATTCTTTATTATGTTGGAATAATCCATTTTACTGTAAACTAGTCTAACAAATGAAATGCCTGGAGGTACCTTATAAATTGCAGTAGTGTTTTTGTTGTACTGAATATAAATGAATCAAATACAAATTCCTAAGACAGTTTGTCTAGCAACATATGTATTTAAATCATTGACCTCAATTTCATTGTTGATTACATTCAGCTTAGGTTTTTTTTGTTTACATCTGCTCAATCCTGGCAGAAATTTGAAATTGCCAATCATTTTGAATTACAGATTTCCTTTCATTTGGTTGGTGAGGAAGTTTCTTCATGCTCCCTTCTCACTGGCCATGCTATAGACTGAATGTGCCACCCCTATGCCCTCCCCAATTCACAAGTTGAAACCTAATCCCCAATGTGATGGTGTTTGGAAATGAGACATTTGGGGGTGATTAGGTCAAGAGAGCAAAGCCCTCATGAATGGATTAGTACCCTTATATTAATAAGAGAGACCCCAGAGAGCTCCTTCCTCCACCTCCTTCCACCATGTGATGCAGGCAAGCATGCCCAATTGTATCTGACTCTTTGCCACCCCATGGACTGTAGTCTACCAGACTCGTCTGTCCATGGAATTTTCCAGGCAGTACTGGAGAGGGTTGTCTTTTCCTTCTCCAAGGGATCTTCTCGACCCAGGGATTGATCCATGGTTTCCTGCATTGCAGGCAGATTCTTTACCATCTGAGGCACCAGGGACGCCCCTTTAGCATGTGAGGACACAACCAAATGACTGTTGTCTGTGAAATAGGAAGCAGGCTCTCTAGACTCCAAATCTTCTGGCACCTTGATCTTAGACTTGTTAGCCTCTAGAACCTAAGAAATAAATTCCTGTTGTTTATAGGCCACCCAGTCTATGGTGTTCTGTTATTATAGCCTGGACTGACCAGGCCAAGAAGATAATTTAAATGAGAGGGTGGTAAAACTTTCATAAAAGTCTGAGTTGACAATGGATAATAATGTAGCCAATAAATACAACATGAATTAATATAATACTTAGAGGACCCTTCATAGATTCCACTGAGTGAGAAAAGTAATATGTGGAAAAGCATGTAAAGAGGGTTATTGCATGTGCATACAGGTGTGTCATATGTGTATATACCTACATGTCTAAATATTTTGACATGTGCTGTGCTGTGCTTAGTTGTTCAGTCATGTCCGACTCTTTGCAACTCCATGGACTGTAGCATTCCAGGCTCCTCTGTACATGGGGGTTCTCCAGGCAAGAATACTGGAGTGGGTTGCCATGTCCTCCTCCAGGGGATCTTCTCAAGCCAGGGATAGAACCCAGGTCTGAATTGCGGGCAAATTCTTTACCATCTGAGCCACCAGGGAAGCCCATTTTGACATGTAGAAATATGTAAAGGTGCAAACACACTAGTTGTTAAATCTAGGTTTCCCTGGCAGTGAGATTGGGTGGGAATAGAATCAATAAACAAATTAAAAGATAGTAAATACTCCCCTAAAATGCAAATTCTTTGCTTATTAAAATGGGCATGTTTGTACCAATTGACTGTCTTTAGAGGAGACAGAATTCAGGTACAGTGGAAGGTCTTCTTCATTTATTGAATGGTGAGTAAATTAGATTTCTCCATACTTAATACCTTTAGTATTGGACAGTAAATAAGGGAAACTGGAAATCTGATTCTTTTGTTTGGAAAAGGAGTATGATTTTAATAACATGAAATAATCAACTCCTATTAATTATTGGTAAGCCAAAACCCCAAAATGAGAGTGACTATTCATATAGGGCTATCTCTTTCCTTTAGTCAATAAGACTTATTTAGCACCTACCATGGACTTCCCTGGTGGCTCAGATGGTAAAGAATCTGCCTACAATGCAGGAGACCCGGGTTCAATCCCTGGGTAGGGAAGATCTCCTGGAGAAGGAAATGGCAACCCACTCAAGTATTCTTGCCTGGAAAATCCCATGGATAGTGGAACCTGGTAGTCTATGGGGTTGCAAAGAGTCGGACATGACTGAGCAACTTCACTTTCATGGGCCAGGCTCTATGGGAGGTGTTGGGCAGGCTACAAGTTTACAGACTGCAAACTTTAATGAACCTATACTATAGTTGGGGCTCCAAAATAATTTTCTTGGGCTCCAGAATCACTGCAGATGGTGACTGCAGCCATGAAATTAGAAGATACTTGCTCTTTGGAAGAAAACCTATGACCAACCTAGACAGCATATTAAAAGGCAGAGCATCACTTTGCTGAGAAAGGTCCATATAGTCAGATCTATGGTTTTTCCAGTAGTCACATATGGATGTGAGAGTTGGACTATAAAGAAAGCTGAGCGCTGGAGAATTGATGATTTTGAACTGTGGTGTTGGAGAAGACTCTTGAGCATCCCTTGGACAGCAAGGAGATCAAATAAGTAAATTCTAAAGGAAATCAGTCCTGAATATTCATTGGAAGGACTGATGCTGAAGCTGAAGTTCCAGTGCTTTGGCCACCTGATGCAAAGAACTGACTCATTGGAAAAGACCCCAGTGCTGGGAAAGATTGAAGGCAGGAGGAGAAGGGGACGACAGAGGAAGGGATGGTTGGATGGCATCACCAACTCGATGGACATGAGTTTGAGCAAGCTCTGGGAGTTGGTGATGGACAGGGAAGCCTGGCGTGCTGCAGTCCATAAGGTCAGACACGACTGAGTGACTGAAATTAACTGAACTATAGTTGGGGTGACGAACAAGCTATTAATTTACAGCTTGTTTGCCAAGTGAAAAGGGGAAGGAGGGAAAGATTTCCAGGTAGAAGAGTGTGTGCAAAGCCTCAGATTGGAGAAAGAGCATAGCATATGTAGGGACTGTGGAACAGCATGTGCCTGGGCTATACAGGGGAGGAAAGATGGCTGGGCAGAGGAGGGTTAGATTCTATCAGGAGATAAGACTAAGGTGCGTTTGGATAAGATTGTTTAGTGGCTTGGGAGAAGGCAATGGCACCCCACTCCAGTACTCTTGCCTGGAAAATCCCATGGGCGGAGGAGCCTGGTAGGCAGCAGTCCATGGGGTCACTAAGAGTTGGACACGACTGAGCGACTTCACTTTCACTTTTCACTTTCATGCATTGGAGAAGGCAATGGCAACCCACTCCGGTGTTCTTGCCTGGAGAATCCCAGGGATGGGGGAGCCTGGTGGGCTGCTGTCTATGGCATCACACAGAGTCGGACAGGACTGAAGTGACTTAACAGTTTAGTGGCTTAGTAGGGGTGCTCTGAGGAGCTTGGCTATCTGCTCCAAGTGATGAGGAGCTCTAGGAAGTCTGAGCGTGGAAGTGATATGATTGGATTTGTGTTTTTAGAAAGGTAACTCTAGCAGCAAGGTAGAAGATATAGTTGAAGAGTAGGAGATTTGAGGCAGTGGAACCATTTAGGAAACTTGCTGAAGATAAGCAAGAGTAAATAAGGGGAGTCAGAAGAGGAAGGAGATCTTGTGGGGATGGTATAAAAGTAGAATTAATAGAATATAGTGATTGTTCTGAGAGACTGGCTGAGAAAGAGAGGAGTTAAACATGCCTCCAGAGTTTCTAAGAATAAAGTCAGTGTAATAACCAGTTCTTTCCCATTAACTTGATGAGAAGGGAGAGGGCTTAGATTTATAAAATGCTTATACTCAGACTAGCTCTAAACACAAAACTAATTTTTATTGAGCATTTATTATATATCAGGCTAAAATATTACACATGCTGTCTCTTTATTAATATTCATTCTACAAATACATAGTACCAACTGTGTATCTAATAATGTATTAAATATTATCATTATCATTATGTCCATGCTGTAAATGAGTGAACTGCACTTTTAGGTGGTTAAGGAACTTTCCCATTGTATCACAGAGTCTGAGTGAACTCCAGGAGTTGGTGATGGACAGGGAGGCCTGGCGTGCTGCAGTCCGTGGGGTTGCAAAGAGTCAGACACGACTGAGCGACTGAACTGAACTGTATAGATGGTGGAGCCAAGACTAGAATCCAGGCTTGTTCACCTCTCAAATGCTTTCAACAACTGTGCTGTGTTGCCTTTTTGACATCGTATGGAGTGGGTAGGCTCCATATTTTCCAGCAAAGCTGGAGATACACAACTTACTTGGTTTCACATTTACTTCAGTATCTGTGAGTGTCTCTAACTAATATGATTTCATTGATATATTCTCATTTATCCAAGCTATTGATATCTGTCTATGAAAGTTAAGGATATAATTCTTTTCTCTCTCTGCCTCACCATACACATGCAACTTTATCTCGTATACTTCCAATACAGTGATGATCTAATTTTGGTTTAATATATTCATTATTCTTAAAATCATATTTCTGGAACTTCCCTGGTGGTCCAGTGGCTGAGCCTCCTCACTCTCAGTGCCCTTTATAATAAGCAGGTAAATTAAGCAAATGTTCCTCTGAGTTCTGTGGGTGCCTTTAGCAATCTAAATGAAACCAAGGAGTGGGTTGTGGGAACCTCTGATCTGTAGTCATTTGGTCAGAAGCACAGGTGACAACCAGGATGACTGGAATCTGAAAGGAAGGGGTTGAATCCTTAAGGCGGAGGATCCCATGCTTTTCAGGTAGGCAGGGCTAGAATAAATTGTAGGACACCCCGTCAGGGTCCACTGAGAGTTGGACAATTGCTCCATGGTGCTGGAAAAAACACATTATAGGAGAAGTTTTCCTTAAATGTGTGCTGATAGGTAGCTTTCTTCTCAGTTTTCAAAGGGAATTAAAAAGCCAAATGAAAATGTGAAAATACAAGTGCAGACTCTCAACTCCCTTGCAGGTTGCTCCAACTAGACATTTGGAGTGGAGGAACTCTGATGTTTGTGTCCTCCGGGGCTGATGAGATTCTGCAGAGGAGAATCTTCAGTCTCCTTCCTGGAGGGTGATGGCTGGCTGACAGCATTCTGTAAGCCCAGTGGGATAGCAAGTTCCTCTATTTTTAGTAAGCTATTTTTAGTAGCTGACCCTTGAGCTATTTTCAGTGATATCAGTCCAGAAGAGAGGTGCCTCTATGTTACATTTCTTAAGGAAAAGACCTCCAATCTTTTGCTACTGCATTCTGAGACTTTCAGATGCCCAATTAGACTTTCAAATAATTTTCTTTTTAAAAGTCCTCTCTTTACCCACATTCCCAAAGATACCTGTTGTTGTTTAGTTGCTCAGTTGTGTCAGACTCTTTGTGACCCCATGGACTGCAGCACGTCAGGCTTCCCTGTCCTTCACTGTCTCCTGGAGTTTGCTCAAACTCATGTACACTGAGGTGCTAATGCTGTCCAACCATCTCATCTTCTGCTCCCCTTTCTCCTCCTGCCCAAAATTTCCAGGGTTTATTGCTGCCAGCTAAGATTCAGTTTTCTTATCTCTACTAAGTCATAATTTCTTTTCCTTCAGTTTTATATTCTCTTAGAATTTGTTTTTGTTTCATTTCCTGTTCTCCACGTTTTTGTGGGTTTGTGCCTTTAAAAAAAATCCTTTACTATTTTAATGGATTTTTGATAGGTGCTAAAGTAAATTGATTATATTCTTTGCAGC
The DNA here is from genome assembly GCF_029378745.1 of Bos indicus. Lineage (NCBI taxonomy): Eukaryota > Metazoa > Chordata > Mammalia > Artiodactyla > Bovidae > Bos > Bos indicus. Next base: position 61,480,197 of record NC_091774.1, on the reverse strand, counting down.
CAAAGATGGAGAAGCTCTATACAGTCAGCAAAAACAAGACCAGGAGCTGACTGTGGCTCAGATCATGAAATCCTTATTGCCAAATTCAGACTGAAATTGAAGAAGTAGGGAAAACCACCAGACCATTCAGGTATGACCTAAATCAAATCCCTTATGATTATACAGTGGAAGTGATAAATAGATTTAAGGGCCTAGATCTGATAGATAGAGTGCCTGATGAACTATGGAATGAGGTCTGTGACACTGTACAGGAGACAGGGATCAAGACCATTCCCATAGAAAAGAAATGCAAAAAGCAAAATGGCTGTCTGGGGAGGCCTTACAAATAGCTATGAAAAGAAGAGAAGTGAAAAGCAAAGGAGAAAAGGAAAGATATAAACATCTGAATGCAGAGTTCCAAAGAATAGCAAGAAGAGATAAGAAAGCCTTCTTCAGCAATCAGTGCAAAGAAATAGAGGAAAACAACAGAATGGGAAAGACTAGGGATCTCTTCAAGAAAATCAGAGATACCAAAGGAACATTTCATGCAAAGATGAACTCAATAAAGGACAGAAATGGTATGGACCTAACAGAAGCAGAAGATATTAAGAAGAGATGGCAAGAATACACAGAAGGACTGTACAAAAAAGATCTTCACAACCCAGATAATCATGATGGTGTGATCACTGACCTAGAGCCAGACATCCTGGAATGTGAAGTCAAGTGGGCCTTAGAAAGCATCACTACGAACAAAGCTAGTGGAGGTGATGGAATTCCAGTTGAGCTATTCCAAATCCTGAAAGATGATGCTGTGAAAGTGCTGCACTCAATATGCCAGCAAATTTGGAAAACTCAGCAGTGGCCACAGGACTGGAAAAGGTCAATTTTCATTCCAATCCCAAAGAAAGGCAATACCAAAGAATGCTCAAACTACCGCACAATTGCACTCATCTCACATGCTAGTAAAGTAGTGCTCAAAATTCTCCAAGCCAGGCTTCAGCAATATGTGAACCGTGAACTTCCTGATGTTCAAGCTGGTTTTAGAAAAGGCAGAGGAACCAGAGATCAAATTGCCAACATCCACTGGAGCATAGAAAAAGCAAGAGAGTTCCAGAAAAACATCTATTTCTGCTTTATTGACTATGCCAAAGCCTTTGACTGTGTGGATCACAATAAACTGTGGAAAAGTCTGAAAGAGATGGGAATACTAGACCACCTGACCTGCCTCTTGAGAAATCTGTATGCAGGTCAGGAAGCCACAGTTAGAACTGGACATGGAACAACAGACTGGTTCCAAATAGGAAAAGGAGTGCGTCAAGGCTGTATATTGTCAGCCTGTTTAACTTCTATGCAGAGTACATCATGAGAAACGCTGGACTGGAAGAAACACAAGCTGGAATCAAGATTGCCAGGAGAAATATCAATAACCTCAGATATGTAGATGACACCACCCTTATGGCAGAAAGTGAAGAGGAACTAAAAAGCCTCTTGATGAAAGTGAAAGTGGAGAGTGAAAAAGTTGGCTTAAAGCTCAGCATTCAGAAAACGAAGCTCATGGCATCCAGTCCCACCACTTCATGGGAAATAGATGGGGAAACAGTGGAAACAGTGTCAGACTTTATTTTTCTGAGCTCCAAAATCACTGCAGATGGTGACTGCAGCCATGAAATTAAAAGACGCTTACTCCTTGGAAGGAAAGTTATGACCAACCTAGATAGCATATCGAAAAGCAGACATTACTTTGCCAACAAAGGTCCATCTGGTCAAGGCTATGGTTTTTCCAGTAGTCATGTATGGATGTGAGAGTTGGACTGTGAAGAAAGCTGAGTCCCGAAGAATTGATGCTTTTGAACTGTGGTGTTGGAGAAGACTCTTGAGAGTCCCTTGGACTGCAAGGAGATCCAACCATTCCATTCTGAAGGAGATCAGCCCTGGGATTTCTTTGGAAGTGATGATGCTAAAGCTGAAACTCCAGTACTTTGGCCACCTCATGCAAAGAGTTGACTCATTGGAAAAGACTCTGATGCTGGGAGGGATTGGGGGCAGGAGGAGAAGGGGACAACAGAGGATGAGATGGCTGGTTGGCATCACTGACTCGATGGATGTGAGTCTGAATGAACTCCGGGAGTTGGTGATGGACAGGGAGGCCTGGCGTGCTGCGATTCATGGGGTCGCAAAGAGTCAGACACGACTGAGCGACTGATCTGATCTGATCTGAAAGTAAATATGTGTATTCAGTTTTCTGTCTTTATCCAGAAGTCCAGAAAATGCCAGGAAATGCTTTCTGGAGACTTCTGTGATGTTGCTATGCTTTTGATTTTACTTATTAAAGCAGTTTCCTTGGTGGCATGTATTATGGAGAGCAAATATTATGCCAAAATACCCTTGTTGATTGTATTGGAACAGTTTTGTTTTTTTTTGGTTTGATCTCTGTCATCAACTGGCTTTGTGATTTAAGTCATCCCTTAAACTCTGCTTCTTAGTCTATGTCTTATAAAATATAAATAATACCTTATGCTCACAGGTTATTATGAAGATGAAATCAGATAATCTGGCAGAGTTTTATGAAAGAGTTTTAATGTGCTTCATAAATGGAAATGCATCTATATGTGAAGACAACTTAGTGTTCTTCACAGTATACACAATGTCAGTTTTAAGCCCTTTTCCCTACAGATCTTTTTTTTTTCCCCCATTGCCTAATTATTTTTGTTGCTTTTCCCTGAAACTTTACTCCCTTTTCCAAGAGCAGCCAAATTCTTTACCCTATGCCAAGAGAAGGGAAATGATTATCCTCAGCTCTTCCTTGTCAGACTTCTGCCAACACCTCCCATGGCATTTCTTCAATAAGACCAAAACAATGAGGGAATAAATTCATCTTCAGTTCATTATGTCTTCTCTGTTTCTCTGTCTCTGAGTATCCCATCTGCTTACTCTAGATTAAGGATTTTTCCCTGTGCCATCACCAAAGTTGCAAACCAGATGACAGTGCTTGTCAGAAGCTTACCCCAACTGCCAAACTGTGGAATATACTTGCTCTACTAACTGAAGAAAAAATACTGACAAAAAAAGACCTGGATTCAGTGATCTAAGCCAAAAATAGTTACAGGCTAAAAAAAAAAAAAAAAAACAAACAAAACCCCAAACCAAAAAGCAATTGTTTATGATTCCCTGGTAGTAGCAAAGAACTCCAAAATAGCTGTTCTTCTTCTGAACTTTCTCTAAAAGATTGCCTCATGATTCTGTAGGATTAGTTCCTGAAATTCATGTGCCAGAGATACAATTTTTTTTTTTTTGACTTCTTTCCCTGGTCAGGGATCAAATCCACGTGTCCTGCAGTAGAAGTGTGGAGTCTCAACTACTGGGCCACCAGGGAAGTCCCCAGAGATACATTTCTTATGTACCTGTACTTAGAAGATTTTCTTGAGGTTGTTGATGGCTGGAAACGATGTGTTTTGTAGTATTTGTAAAAAGAAATATTTGTAATATTTGTAAAAAGAAAATAAGATGAATTCTGACTTCTAGATTTGATGGAGTAATTAGAACTAGCCTAGCTCTCCAACTTTAAGCATCTATAAAACTGGACAAAATTTATGGAGCAACATTTATTTTTTAAACAGTGGATAATAGGTCTTCCCAAACTCTCATCCCTGAGAAGGGAAACAAATATGGTGAATCCTAAAATCATTTTGATTTTCTGCCAGATAAACAGAAATGGAGATCCCAGGATGAACAAAATGATTCTGCTGATTTCAGGAGACAGAGATCATGGTATGGAGATGAGGTAGCTGGAGTTTGCAGGATAGAGTACAGGAGAGGAGAGAGCTGTGCAGAAAAAAAGCTCCAGAAGTCTGCTTATGAGTCCCTTGGGTGTGATGCTGAATACAAATCCAGAGATTTACAAGGTAGAAACCAATAAGTCTGGGGAAAGATAATTGGAAAGTTATTAGCTGAAAACTCCCATAGCTCAGTCAGGGCTGGGAGATGTTAATATTCTAACTACTAGAATGCAGAGTGCTCATTTAGCACCTATGACATTTCTGTTGTGATTCCAGAAAGGTCATACTTTAGAAGTATTACAAAACTAGCCATAATGTAAAGGCTGCTCTAGATTTTTCATAACAAAGCTGAAAAGTTTTTTTTTTTTTTTTTTGAAAAAGAAGTTTTGAAAAGATCAACCTTATAGGCAAGCAGATTTATTATCTGGCAGAAAAATGTCCAACACAATTTAAAAGCTGAAACAAAATCTAGCATTCAAGAATGTAAAACTAACAATGGCCAGTGTCCAATAAAAGATACTAAATCAGTAAAGAACGTTAAAACAGCTATTATGAATTTGCTTAAAGATGTAATGGAAACCATGACAATAATGATTCAACTATGAAAAAGAACCAAATGTAGCTCTTGGAGAAGAATAATATGGTATTTAGTATGTTTTTTGGATGAGATTAATAGCACATTTGATACTGCAAAATAAAAAAAAAATAGTGAACTTTAAGATATATGAATAAGTCTGTACAAAGTGAAACTCTGAGAGAAAAAAGTCTGAAAAAAAAAAAAATCCACACAGCCCCAGTAACCTGTGGAAAATATTCATTCATTTGGAGCCGTAGAAAAGGGAATAGAGGGCAAGAAAATACTTGAAGAAATAGTGGCTGAAAAATGTTCATGTTTGAACAGTCCCAAGGAGGTCAAGAACCCCAGGAAAGTTAGACACAAGGAAAAGCACACAGGCACTTTGTCTCTGTTGCGTTTGTGCTCAGTGGTGTCTGATTCTCTGCGACCCCGTGCACTGTAGCCCGCCAGGCTCCTCTGTTCGTGGAATTCTCCAGGCAAGAATACTGGAGTGGGTTGCTATTTCCTTCTCCAGGGGATCTACCGAACCCAGGGATTGAACTCACGCCTCCTGTGTCTCCTGCATTGGCAGGCAGAATCTCTCCCACTGAGCCACCTGGGAAGCCCATCATAATCAAATAGCTAAAATTAAATGATTAAAAAAAATTTCTTAGGAGCAGTTGGGGTGTGTATAAGGAGATATGTTCTGTACAGGGGAATAAAATTAAGAAAAATTGAGATTTTTTACACATACACAGACACACACACACATGCAATGTAATGGATGTGGAATGATTTCTCTAAAGTACTGAAAGAAAAACTCCAACTTAAGTACTATACCCAAACAAACTATTCATCAAAAAAAATGTATAGCAAACAATCCAATCGTGGAAATTAAATGGTAAACTAAAATATACTCAGTAAATCTAGAAGAATGATGGAAAAGATAAAGAGAAAAACACTCAGAAAATAAATTACAAGGAAAATGAGAAAATAACATAAATGGAATGAAAATGAGAACATAACATTGAAATTTGTGAAATGGAGCTACAGTAGTGTTTAGAGGGAAATTTTTAGCTTTACATGTGTTTATTTGAAAAGAAACACGGTTTAATCAATGATCTAGGCTTTCAATTTGAGAAGTTAGAAAAAAAAAAGTTAAATCCAGTAAGTAGAGGTATGGCAACAATAAAATATAGAAAACAATAAAATATTAGATGGGAAAACAATAGAAAAAAATCAAAAGCTAGTTTAAAAAAATAGCAAAAGTGATAGATATTTACCTAGACTGATCAGGAAATTGAGGACACAAATTGCCAATTACCAGATACTCTAAATATTTAAGGAATAATTAGGTAATATTATGGACAACTCTGAGGCCATAAAAATTAGTAAGTGAATGCATTTTATTGTATGTAAATTATATCTCAGTAAAAGTGACTAAAAAAAAACAAAATGAGTAATTTCAGTTGCTATGATTGAGTTTTCGTCTAGTTACAAGCTATGTCATTTAATCTCACAATAAAATGGTGATATAACTTAGTGGTTTGGAGTTTATACTTTACACAGAGACTACCGTCTTTGAATTGTGGTTAAGTCAACTAGTAAGTATATGACTAGGTAAATTATTTAGCTACTACTATGTAAACTGCTAGGTCTCCCAGGTGGCTCAGTGGTAAGGATCCTGCCTACCAATGCAAGAGACACAGGAGACACGGGTTCAATCCTTGGGTTGGGAAGATCCCCTGGAGGAGAAAATGGCAACCCATTCCAATATTCTCGCCCGGGAAATCTCAAGGACGAAGGAGCCTGGCCAGCTGTGGTCCATGGTGTTGCAGAGTCGTACACGATTTATCAACTAAGCAACAGCAGCAATGTAAACGCACGCAGACTGGGAATTTGTTTTCTTTACTTAGATGATTTCTTGACATATGGTGGCAACCAGTAAATATTTGTTCTTCAACCCTAGTTGACAGATGAAACTGGCAAGGAAGAGATTTACCTGACTTTTAAAGGTTATCAGGTAGGGAGAAACTCAGAATTTGACTTCAGTCTGCCAAATTCCAAAATTAGTGTCTTTCTCCTGCTGCTATGTCAGACAAGTAAGAAACCTTAAAAAGAGTAAGTCAAGAGAGCCTGATTGGTAACTATGCATATGTCTTTGAAAGCCCTTAAAAGAAAAGGAAATTATACTTCTTTTGATTACCAAATTAATGCTTGAAACTGTGACCTCTCTCACTTTAAACAGAACTGCTCTTGCGGAATGGGAAGGAAGCAGGGGTCATTTTTCTTTTTTCAATACTTTCATCTGCTGCTGCTGCTTAAATTGTACAGTTGAGAGCTCAGATGCAAGTACTCAGGGTTGTATAGTCAGTTGGGCCTACTGACTAGCCTGTGCATTTAAGCGTATTGCTGGGTAGTGTGTGTGATCAGGCAGGGCTGTAAGCTGGGTTCCAAGGCTGCCCAGGGTACTGTTCAGTCTCCCTGTTAAGCAGGACCAGAAGCTTTACTTCACAGTTGGGCAGGGCTGCTGGCTTAGCTCTTTGCTGGAGCAGGGCTATAGGATGGGCTCTGTTTCTTGGCCATGCCTTCTGGATAGATGGACTGGAGGTTATGCTCAACAACTGGGCGGGTGTGCAAATGTGCTTCCCAGCCCTTGCTGCTGCTAAGTCGCTTCAGCTGTGTGCGACCAACTCTGTGCGACCCCATGACTTCAGTCCATCAGGCTCTGCCGTCCCTGGGATTCTCCAGGCAAGAACACTGGAGTGGGTTGCCATTTCCTTCTCCAGTGCATGAAAGTGAAAAGTGAAAGTGAAGTTGCTCAGTCATGTCCGACTCTTCGCGACCCCATGGACTGCCGCCCACCAGGCTCCTCCGTCCATGGGATTTTCCAGGCAAGAGTACTGGAGTGGGGTGCTATCACCTTCTCCCAGCCCTTGCCGGCTGGTAGAATGGTCTGTACTTCTTGAATGGGGCTGCTATCTGGACACCCAAATCCGGCAGAACTGCCCATTAACCTAAAAAAGAGGTAAGCTGAGGTAAACTCAAATGACCAGAAATTGTAGGGAACAGCAGAGGACTTCTTTCCAGGTGACACTAGTGGTAAAGAACCTGCCTGCCATTACAGGAGACCTCCATCCCTGGGTTGGGAAAGATCCCCTGGGGGAGGGTAAGGCCACCCACTGCAGTATTCTTGCCTGGAGAATCCCATGGACAGAGGAGCCTGGCAGGCTACAGTGCATAGAGTTGCAAAGTGTTGGACGTGACTGAAACGACCTAGCACAGAACAGCAGAGGAATTGCAATTTGGGAAACAAACTGTAGCAAGCTACAGGTGAGTCTGTTGAAAGTTTGGGGTGGGCTGTGTTAATGAGGAAGGCATGCAAAGAGTTGGGGGGGCGGGGAGTATAGTTAGGGTTCAAGCATCAAATTCATTGGCTTGAGTGCAGGGTGAGATTCTTGTGGATGCTCATTGGTCGGGAGATAAGTTACGGGTTTCTGTAAGTCAGATATTTGGGGGAAAGCATTGTTTCGGTTAAGTTTCGTTTTCTCGTGGACGCATGCTTGAGATTCTCCCTTTCTTATCTCCGGTTCCATTTTAGATTGAAGTCCCTTTGCATGACGGATTAGCTTGCTGACCAGATGGGGCCACCAGCTTGACTTTGCAGATGGGCAGAGCCACTGGCTAAGATTTCTGCTCTGATGCCACTTCAAGCAGGAGTGTGGTCCACCAACGTCTGATGGATGTAAGTCCCGCCCTTCTTCCCCATCTTTATCAGATCCCCGAAGCTGAGCCCTGCAGATTCCCCCAGTAGTTCCTGAGAGGTGAGACCTGAGTGCCCCTCCTGGGAACTCCCCTGCAGTGCTGCGGGGTCTGAGGGGGTCCACCTTGGTCTCTCATTTTCCCCTGCAGAAACAGTAAGCCCACGGGGGCCCTCTCAGATCAGCACTGTGTCAGCCTGGGGGAGCGGTGATGTGGTCAGAGTGTAGCCTCTCTTCTCACCCTTGTAATGCTGTCCTTCTTGTCTGGTCCAGGCAGGTGCTTCAGGCTCACCTCTGGTCTCTGGGGTTTCACAATGGTGTTTTGTCTACAGATAATTGCTAGTTCTTGCGAGAGGAACAGGAGTCAGAATTAATTGATAGCACTCTCTTGATGTCTCCAAAACTTATTTTGAAAAGACACTGTCAAGTAAAGGAAAAAGAAATCCATAGGCTGAGAGAAAATATGTTTAAAATGGATAGCTGATAAATTGTATCCAGAATAAAGAGAAAACTTTTCATAACCCAATAATAAGATAACTCAGTTTTTTTTAATGGAATAAGATATTAATAGATGTTTCATCAAAAATGTGTACAAATGGCAAAAATCATGTGAAAAGAGGCTCAAGATCATTAATCATCAGGGGAATACAGTGAGATGCCACTGCCCACCTAGTGGAATGACTAAAATTTAAAATGTCTAAAATAACAAGCATTGGCGAGGATGAGGAGCAACTATAACACTCATGCATTGCTGTGGAAATGCAAAATGGGGCAGCCATAATGCACAGTGTCCTGCTCGTCCACGGCGCCCTGCCATGCATCTGCTGAGCATCCAAAGTACTGTTTCTTAGGTTATTGAGAAATGAATCATAAAAGGTGATTTGGGACAAAATCTCATGTCCTTTACATTATTCAGAATGTTGCAAGGACAATAAACTTGGATTACAAAGAAGCTCCAGTCTCCAAAGCACCAGGCATCCAAGGCCCAACCTGAAGAGTCCCATTGTATAGGTCTCATGGGCTCCCTATGGGGGGGATTCCACATGCTATTTTACTTTGAGCTTTCTTTGTGCAGGGGAGACCCACAGCAGGGAAGCGCTGGGGGTTTATCCTGATATTCTCCTGTTACTCCTTTTTCTGTAAGTAACTTTTAGTATCTTAAAAGCATGGGTTTTATATAGCACTAAAAGAAATGAGGGCCCCCTACACCTTGAATGTGTAGCTCAATATCCATCCGATTATGGTTTCTAGAGGTATCTTCTCTTCTGAATTGGCTTTAACCACTCTGAGGGCAGTGGTTATTCCTGTTACGTTTTTTGGTACCTTTCATAGTACCAAGCCTAGTACCATGACTATGAAGTGAAGTGAAGTTGCTCAGTTGTGTCCGACTCTGTGATCCCATGAACTATAGCCTGTCAGATTCCTCCGTCCATGGGATTTTCCAGGCAAGAATACTGGAGTGGGTTGCCATTTCCTTCTCCAGGAGATCTGCCCAACCCAGGGATTGAACCCAGGTCTCCCACATTGTAGACAGACAGACGCTTTACCGTCTGAGCCACCAGGGGAGACTAAACTATATGTTTAAGAGATATTTTAAAGATGAAGTTGAGAGACTGTCAAAGCCTCATGAATATATTTCCCAGAGTCCACCTCACTACATGGTTCAGTGCGAGTCTGAGGTGGAGGAGGAGAAGCTCCAGGGGCAGTTGAGGGCAGATAAGTAGGCCGATATAGGGCCCAGCTGCTTTCAGGCAAGCTTGTGTCCTTTAGTCCTGTGGACTGAGCTGGTCCGTGGGAGGTTACATGAGGTTCCTAAGATACTTGACAGCTTCAGAGTGAACTCTTGAGACTCAACTCTTGATTGTGAGCAGACGGAACAAGTTTGTGTTGGGAGCTCCCCAGAGGCTCTTATGTCCCCTGCACTGGCAGATGTGTTCTTTACCACTAGTGCCACTGTAAAAATGCTCAAAAACAAAGAGGGATTTTTAAAATTTAGTCAATTATTTATGCATTTATTTATTTTCTGAATGTGAGATATTCCCTGTCTATGGATGTTTCTTTCTATCTATCTGTCTGTCTATCTCTCTAACTACCTACCTACCTACCTACCAACCTGTCGGGAGAGAGATCAGTAAGAGAATCAGAAGGCATTTACTGGAATGCAAAATTGAAGTGTGTCTGTGGAGAGAAGCTTGTTCAAGTTTCTTAGGACAATCTAGAGAAGAAGCAGCTAAATGGAGAAGCAGGGCAATCTGGAAATTAAAAGGCCATTTTAAATAATCTTTCAAAGCTCAAGATAGATCAAAATAATAATGAAAAAAGACTATGGAATAAAGTTGAATTAACTCGGATACCTTATGATGATGAAAGAGAGGAAATAACCAGGATATCCTATCTTGGGGGACTAATTAAATTAGCAATTATACACATTACAATAGGATTTTGTGCATATATTAAAATGAGCTTAATAATGAGTTTTTAATAATATCAACATAGTGATAACTGGAACATAAGGATTCAGAAGTATCAATAAACTATCAACTCAACTGTATTTGATACATGCAAAGGACAAAGAAAATTTGCCAAAATTATTTGCCACTTCATGGCAAATAGATGGAGAAACAACGGAAACGGTGACAGACTTTATTTTCTTGGGCTCCAAAATCACTGCAGATGGTGACTGCAGCCACGAAATTAAAAGATACTTGCTCCTTGGAAGAAAAACTATGACAAATCTAGACAGTGTATTAAAAAGCAGAGACATTACTTTGCCAACAAAGGTCTATCTAGTCAAAGCTATAGTTTTTCCAGTAGTCATGTATGGATGTGAGAGTTGGACCAAAAAGAAAGCTGAGCACAGAATTGATGCCTTCGAACTGTGGTATTGGAGAAGACTCTTGAGAGTCCCATGGACTGCAAGGAAATCAAACCAGTCAATCCTAAAGGAAATCAGTCCTGAATATTCATTGTGAGGACTGAAGCTGAAGCTCCAATACTTTGGCTACCTGATGTGAAGAGCTGACTCATTTGAAAAGACCCTGATGCTGGGAAAGATTGAAGGCGGGAGTAGAAGGGGATGGCAGAGGATGAGATGGTTGGATGGCATCACTGACTCAAAAGACATGTGTTTGAGCAAGCTTCAGGAGTTGGCAATGGTCAGGGAGACCTGGCGTGCTGCAGTCCATGGGGTCAGAAAGAGCCGGACATGACTGAGCGACTGAACAACAACAATGCTATTATTTGCTTGGGGAGTGGGATTGTAGGAAAACAGTTTTTGCATTTATTGATATGTTCTTGCCTAAAGTGTCTAATTTTTCTACACTGACCATATTATTTATCATTAGAGTTAAAATTAAAAGGGAAGAAACTCATGGTTTTAAGAAGTAAAAAATAATAGAATAGTTAATCAAGGACAAGGTGAAGTTTTTTTCCTGAAGTAAATATCAGCTACATCTTTTTCTCTTTGTGAACTGCGCAGTGTTTCATAGTAGAATATTTGCAGTAGAGCCTTAATGCCTGACTGACTGGGTAACTGGCAGTTTTTAAAAGGTTCTGTCGTGCAGTCAGAGAGTGTGCACTTTCTTCCAGTGTGACATGTGCAAATGAAGATGGATGGCTAATTTCTTAAATGATTCTGGAATAGGTTTGGCTCTTAATTTTTTTTTTAATCAAATTTTGAGTTTTTCACATATACCATGAGAAATCTTTCAGGTCCTTAGAATGTTCACAAAAAATCATCCTGAGTAAAACAGTCTCTTCCTTAGAAGAAAACATGCTTCTTACTCACATAGATTCCCTTTTAAACTCCACAAATATTCATGACCACCACTGAAGCATCTCTTTACAGAGTTCCCAACCATCATTTTGTAGGTTAATAAAACTCTAGGGTTGATATTTGATTTTGATTTATTTTGTAGAAATATTCAAAAGGGTGGATGGAGGCAGTGCCTCCTGTTTCTTGTATTATGTGGCTTGTTGACATTTGAAATTTCAAAGTATCAAGGATTTCTCCAGTGTGACTCATTTGAATCAATTGTTTTCTTTCCTCTCTGAATGATGAGCTGCTGATTCAGAACTATATCATAAAATTAGAATTGCCAATATTTTATCGTCTACTTTTTAAAAAGCTGTTCTTTCATTTTTGGCATCAGTTGCAAACTACTTTGAATATTCAGTTTGTTACAGAACTTTTATTTGTGTTTTAATTTTATTCTTATGAACAAATAACCTGAAGCACATTGATGAAATATGTGTTGGAAATGGCACCATTCAGTGACTCTGGCTATGTTGGTCATAGTATTATCTCTATCACTGATTTCCTAGGCAGGCTGGGCTCTAAGTTTGGGTCTTGGTTTTTGTACCTGTGATATGAGAAGTGTTGGACTATCCTATAGTCAGGATAGGCTAAGTTATGCTATAGTAATAAAGAACACTCATATCGCAAGACTTGAAACAATCAGAATTTATCTCTTGCTTCTACGGTTGATGAGCATCATGAATCAGTTGGATCTCTGTTTCCAAGTTATCATCACTCTCAGGCTGATAGAGCAGCCACCACCTGAAACATTGGTGTGGCCATGGCAGTGGAAAAAGAGAAGATGGTGAAGCATGTGTCGGCTCTTAAAGGCTTTGCCCCAAAATGACACATTTCACTCTCTTTCATATTGTATTGATCAAAACTGGTCTTATGGCCAAGTCTTACTTCAAGGAAGGGAAATTAGATATTGGTAAAACTGAATGTAATCTATAGGTAATCTGTAAAGGTCCTTTAATTCCTAGGAGCCTATGTTTCTAAAGTGCATTGAGAGTGGTTATGACACACATTTGCTTTGAGAACAAATATGTGCTTTGCAGCAAAGATGGATAATATTTTGGGAAAAATTGTATTGAGATAATTGTAGATTCAAATGTAAGGATAAGAGATAATACAAAGAGATCTGTGTATACTTCATCCAGTTTCCCCTAGGAGTAACATTTTGCAAAACTATAGTATGCTATTGCAGCTAGGATTCTGAAGATAATGCAATCCACTTATTTAATTAAGATTTTCCAGTTTCACTTGTACTCATATTTTTAAACGTGTATTTAGTTCTCTACAGTTTTATCAAATGCATTGGTTCAGGTATTCTCCACCATAGTCAGAGTACTAAGTTCCAATGTCACAAGAAACCTTCGTGTTGACTTTTTATAACCATACCCATCTCTTCCTACCATCATTATCTTTACCACTCATGTTCTCCATTTCAAAAATTTTGTCATTTAAATAATTCTATTAGAAAGTGTTTTCATTTCTCCGAGATAAATACTCATGAGTGAAGTTGCTGTGAAAAATGGTAATTGCATGTTTAGTTTTATAAGAAACTGCCAAACTGTTTTCTAGAATAGCAATACCATTTTATATTCCCACCCCACCAGCAATATATACAAGAGCCACCAACTGCTTGCCTGCATCTGGTACTGTCATTACTCTTTATTTATCAGCCACTCTGACAGATGAGTAGTGATATCACACTGTGGTTTTAATTTGAGCTTCCTTCATAGCTAACGATATTGAAAATCTTTCCAAGTGCTTATTTACCATTTGCATATCTACATTTGTGCAGTGTCTATTGAAGTCTTTTGCCCATTCTTTATTGATTTTTTTTTCTTACTGTTGAGTTTGAGAGTTATTTGCATATTCCAGATGTAAGTTTTTTGTCAGGTATGTGATTCACAAATATGTTCTCCCGATCTATTATTTGATTTTTAATTTTCATTACAGTCTTTTGCAAAACAAAAATTTTAATTTTGATGACACCTAGTTTATCATTTTTTTTCCCTTTTGTGGATTATGCTCTTGGTGTCATCTGAGAAACCTTTGCCTGTCCCTACATCTAAAAGACTGTCTCCTCTGTTCTGATGGGTCAGACTCCAGGAGAAAAGATCCTATGTGTGGTCTTTTAGGCCCAACCATAGACAATTACAGGGTTGCGTGTGACTGGCAGCCAACATGGGGAGGAAATTGGTGTCCCCACAGCAGCTGGCACACAGCCAGTGCACTCTAGTTTTCTTGAGGGAGTTGCTGTCAAGGCCCCCATTGGTTAGCCATGCTCATATGCATTTCTGCATTCCTAGCCCAGGCATCTCCAGTCAAGGCCTCTTTAATGGGCAGCTTGGTTGAGACCCTTGCCAGGCACCTCTGCTGAGACCTCTTAATTGAGCTCTTTGGCTGAATCACATTTCTCTACTTTGCCTCAGTACCTTTCCACTCCTAGCCTTTCTCTTCTCTCTCCAGCCCAATGAGTCTGTAAAAAGGCAAGAACTTGTTGTTGTTCAGGGCTCCTGAGCAGTGACATGATTTTCTCAGGCTGAGCAGGATTCACCTGACCCTCATCTTGGGCCATTTCATGGATGAAAATACGGCACTAGGGAACCAGCACCTTTTGATTATGTTGTCACATTAAGTAAATTAAAGTTTGATTTTTACTTTTGGTTTGGTTCATTATTTTATTTGAGCACCTCAATGTCTGATTTCTTGACATTTTTTTTAAAGATCGCATGATTAGTATTTATATTTAATTGTGTGATTCTTTTGAGTTGTATAGTATAAGGTGGGAATTCTCTCTTTTTTTGTGTGTCTATATATATCCAGTTGCCCCAGTACCATATTTTGTTAAGTCTGTTCTTCCTTCTTTGAATTGCTTTTGCACCTATGTGAAAAATCGGTTGAGCATATTTGTTATTTCTGTGAGTCTGTTTCTGGGTTTTCTATTTTGTTGCGTTGACCTGTGTTCTATTGCTCTGTATATCCTTCTGCCAAGAGTATACTGTCTTGGTTACTTGTAGCTATATAGTCAGCTTTAATATCAGGTAAATTCTTTCACTGTATTCTTTGCCAACAATATTTTAACTATTCTAGTGCCTGTGTTCTTTTATATACTTGTTAGAATAAGCTTGTCTGTCTACAAAAAAATATTACTGGTGTTTTGATGGGAATTGTATTATACATATAAATCACTTTGGTAGAGAATTGATATCTTTATGTTGAATCTTCCAATTCATGAATGTAGTATGTCTCTCCATGTATTTAGGCCTTCTTTGATTTCATGAGCATTTTGTAATTCTCTGCATACAGATCCTATACATGTTTTGTTAATTCTGTACCTAAAAAGTAATTTCCTTCAGAGTGACTATAAACTATATTGTTTTAAAATTCTGTATTCTGTATGTTCGTTGTTAATGTTTAAAAATGCAGTTGATTTTTTGTGTGTTGATCTTATATCATTCAACCTTGATAATTTTAAAAGATATTTTTGTAGATTCCCTGAGATTTTTTATGTAGGCAATATGTCATCTGTCAAAAGAATATGTTTTATTCCTTCCTTTCCAATCTATATGCTATTTATTTCTTTTTCTGACAGCACTGGATGAAACTTCCAGTATTATGTTGCATAAAAGTGGTTAAATGTGAACATTCTTGCCTTATTCCTGATTTTAGGGAGAGATACAAATTTTACCAGTAAGTCTAACCTTAGTGTAGGTTTTTATAGATACTCTTTATCAAATTAAGATAATTCCCCTTTATTCCTAAATTGCTGTTTTTGTTTTTACTATGAATGGTTGTTGGATTTTGTCAGGTGATTTTTTTCTTGTATAAGTTAATATGGTCATATGATTTTTCTTTTTTAGTCTATTGATACAGTGAATTACATTGATTTTGAATGTTGAGCCAGCCTTACATAGCAATAAATCTTATTTGGTTGTGGTGTATAAATATTTTTATACTTGTTTGGAATTAATTTACTAATATTTTAAAGACTTTTGCTTCTATGTTGATGAGAATCATTGGTCTGTAGTGTTTTTTTTTTTTTTTCTTTAAGCTATCTTTGTCTCATTTGGTATACTGGCCTAATAAAGCACGTTTGTAAGTATTCCTTTCTCTTCTGTTTTCTGGAATAGATGATGTAAAATTGATGTTAATTCATTAGATATTGGATAGACTTCTCCAGTGAAACAATCTTGGCCTAGAAATTTGGTTTTGGGGAGCTTTTAAATTATAAATTCAATTTTTTAATGGTTATAGTTATTCATAAGAGATAGTTCATCTTGGTTGAGTTTTGGTAGTTTGCTGATATTAAGGAATTGGTTTTTAATGTCAGTTGGATTTGTAGAGACATCCTCAGTTTAATTCTGGATATTAGTTATTTGTATTTTCTCTCTTTATTTTTTTCAGCCTTGCTAGAAGTTTATCAACTTACAGATTTTTTTTCAAAGAATCAGCTTTTGTTTCATTGATTTTTTTCAACTTTCTTATTTTCAATTTCATTGATTTTTATTTTATGTTATTATATTTCTTATTTTTTTCAGTTTGTTTACTCATCTTTTTCTAGTTTCTTGAGGTGAGAACTTAGATTATTGATTTGAGGCTTTCTCCATTTTAAATGCAAGCATTTAGTGATAAAAAAAATAGCCTTCTTAGCTTTGGTTGTTCCCCACAAATTTTGATGTGTCATACTTTCATTTTCGTTCAGTCCAATGTACTTTGCATTTTTCTTGAGGTTTCCTCTCTCTTGACTCAGCTCTTATTTAGAAGTTTCCTGTTTAATTTTCATGTGTTGAGATTTTCCTATTGTCCTTTTTTTTTTTTTGTAATTGATTTCTTGCTTGATTCCATTATGGTGAGAAACATTCTCTGAATGATTTCAATTGTTTTAAATTTGCTGAGGTTTTTTTTTTAGCCCAGGATATAGTATGTCTTGGTGAATGTTCCATAGGCATTTGAAAAAAAGGATGTATTCAGCTGATAGTGGTAGAATGTTCTGTATAAGTCATTTAGAATCTCTTAGTTGATTGTGTTATGCAGATCTTTTAAATTCTTGCTGCTATCTTTCTAGTAGTTCTAATACTTGCTGAGGAGAGGGTGTTGAGGTACTCAGTATAATTGTAAATGTGTCATTATGTCACCCCTCTTTGTCTCTAAGTAATTTTCTTTGTTTTAAAGCCTGCTTTATTACATATTAATGTAGCCTTTCCTGCTTAACATTTTTTTTTTCTAATTACTGTTTCCATGGAATACTATTTAACATCCTGTTACTTTCAAACTACCTATTTTGTTGAATTTAAAATGAGTGTCTTATAAACAGTTGGGTCATTTCTTAACATATTCTTGAAGAAGGGTGTAGGGGTGGTGGAGGGCCCTGGCCACTTTTTGCTGTCAGAGCTTCTGATCACCCCAGTGGTGTTGGGCTTGCCTGATGCCAGAGGGACCCAAGTTTAATCATGGGGAGGAATGAGCCTCCCTAGGTTGGGGGCTGGTAAACACAGATCTGGGTTGCCTTCTTCTCTTAGGTGGATGTCTTGCTGCTGTGTGGTTCCTCCAGTTGGGATTCCACAGAAGTTTACTTTCTTTTTACCATCTTTCCGAATTCTCTTTTGGTTGCCTTTTATGTTATTTCCAGGGTTCATAGTTATGCTCAGTGGGGAAAAGCAGTGAGAAATGAGTTGATGCCATCTTGTCCAGGCCAAACGTCAATATATTTTGTATGTCATAATTACTAGGTTATAAATTCATTAAATGCAAGATCTGCCTTATACTTCTCAGTGTCTTTCACAGTCCATAGTGCAGTTTCTTGTGTATTATAGCTTTTCAATAAATATTTGCAACTTTAAGTGGGAATGTTTAAAGTTGTGAACTTTTGGTTATTTCTAGACCCAGTAACTGTGGGTTTAAATGTCCATTTGTAATTGTTTTAATACTGAAAACAGTGATCCTTATTGGTTATTAACTGAATGCTTCTCTGTCATTTTGGCAAAATGTTGTCACCACCACTGGGACATTGCTTATCCTACATAGTTTCTGGATTTCTGTGTGTTGAATCCAGTGACTTCACCCTCAGGATTTTTCAGATTACTTGTAGATCCTGTAAGCAAAGGTCATAATGGTAAACTGTTAATATGGAAAAAGGATATTTAAATATTTTCCATGTTTAGTTTAGCAGGATCTAAACTAAATTTACTTTCTGAAATAGATGAAATATTTATTTTAGAATCAGCTATAGGAAGACAGAGAAAAAGATCTAGAGATTTTGAAAATAAAGCATAAAAACTTGGCTTTTAAAAGCACTGTTTTCAACTCAAAGTTGATTAGCATGTGGGTTGGTTTAACATCATTGAATGCACTTGACTTGATCTCTGCTGGAGTTGAGTGAGATACACTGGTTTGCTTTTCTGACCTTACCTCTCAAATTATAACTTGTCACATATAATTACCTTTCCCATAACAATTTCAGTAGTTCATTTGCCTGTCATGTTTCAGAGAACTCTAAACCTTTCTTAATGTATTTTTTAAGTGGGCCAAAATGCTTCTCCCCCATTCCACCCTGGCAGCTAGTATATACTTGCTTATTATGACCAGTGACTGTATATTACAGTTGCCACATTTCTTTCATAAATACATTTCCTTCAAATGATTTAACTTTTGGATCTGCTGAAGTAATTTTGATGGTGGCTCTGTTCCAAGTGAGTAGGATGAAAAGTCATTTAGATAAAGGAGATTAGGGGTCAGTTTTTTGCTTAACAAGTATGCTAGTTACTGAAAAGACCAGAATGCTCAGATGAATGGATGTGAAAAGAGAAAATGTATAAAATCACTCAGAACTCAAATGGAAGTTAACACGAACCATCTGAAGTGGACATGTGTTTCTTCTTTCTTCTGCAGCTTTCATCGTCTGTACAGCCTAGTACAGTGGTAGGAAGTGCGGTACAGCTTGACACTTGATTTTATCAATTTTGTTTTCTAGTGCTTATTATTTTCTCTGGTTAAGTATTATTTTACTTGACATTATGTACAAGCTGCTTATAAATCAGAATAAGTCATAAAATAATTTATCTGCTTTCTCCTTTATCCCTTCAACTCTTCCTTTTGATAAGATCTTATAGTCCAAACTTACTGGCCAGTCATACTTTTAAATGTTCTACCATGCTATCCCACAAACCATCAACATGTCTCAAAGTTCCAGCACTACAGTGTTTAAACTAGATCCAATGAACTGAATCTCATAATTTAAGTAAAACTTCAGTTCTTTGGCAAAATGAACCTTATTAGTATTTGCAGGAATACTGTTTTTGCTCTAATTATGGAGCTAACAAAGATAATCGTCGATATATTTTAGACCAATTTTTAATTCAGAAAATATAGTCATCACATCCACAGTGCCTAGTTTAGTACCCAGTTACATTATAGGATGTTAGGGAATAAAATATTATCATATTTTTGTTGTTTCCATTTCCATTGTTATATTTCCATTGTTGCTAAAACATAGGGGAGAGGAAAGAAGGGAGATAATTTCACCTATAGCATATTCAAATTTGTACTATAATCTTAAAGATGATATAATTATCTCAAATAATTTTCTGTGTCTGTTGACTTAAATGTGGGAAATGAATATCTTTAAGAATGGATATGATAAATTCTGTTTTGTGTCTTTGGAGTGTCTGTTGGTGTATCTTTGGAGATGTCTCATATGTAAATGGAAATACATTTTAAATGTTGTTTTCTCTGGGTGAGTAATGTTCTCTTACGAAATATAATCTATTAGAACAGGAAGTCATTTGGATTACCTAGTTTAATGATCTATATTTAAAATTTTCAAGAGTAATGGAACCATTTTTCAAACAACGGAGAGAAAGAATTTTGCCTCCAGAGCTATTAGAAAATAAATTTCTATCGTTTAAACTGTTAGGGAACTGTTGACTGAAACCCTCCTTCCCTACTTGGCCAGGCATGATAATAACCATGTGCATGAGTTGTCCCACAACAGGAAGTCCTGATAAGGACTATGGTGCTGCCCCTGAAAACGAACCTGGAGAATTCAGGAGAGTTCAAAAGAGGGGGGAAATGACCACCTTCCCAGAATCCTTTGTACTAGAATCTGTCTTGGCTGAGCGATGCATGTACCACCAGGAAGGACCCTGAGTCAGCCTATGGGCCAAATGATTGGCCAGAGACAACCCATGAACTAACCCCATTAACCATAAAACCTGAGGCTGAGTCACATGGCAGAACAGTTCTCGATTCCCTGACCCTGCTGCTTTCCATCTGGACAGCCTTCCCAGTACTGTCCTTTTCTTCGTCAGCAAGTGTATTTCCTCAGACAATTCATTTCCAAATGTTAGACAAGAGCCCACTCTCAGGCCCTGGAAGAGATCACCTTTCCTGCAACAAAATCATCCAGTCTGCGGTAATTTCTTTATGGCAGCCTGAACTAAGGAAGTTCCCCACACTGCTCTGTTTCCTTCTTCCTTTTTCACTCACTGGCCTGTGTGTCTCCTTGAGGCTTCTGCCCATTTGTCTTTGTCCCGACTTTTATTTAAGAGAATAAAAAAGGATATAAAGCATGATCAAGCCTGGATGAGAATGTAACATTTTGCCCAAAGGAAAATTAAATTGGGAACAGCATTCTGCAGGTGCATATTAAGTGAACTGGTGGGGAAAATATAATTTAGGAGATGGTGAAATTGATTTTGAGTGAAGATGTAGTCATCTCACAGTGCCTGTGTCAATCTAGAGATAGCTTTCACTTTAGTTGCTTGCATGTGTCATATACCAGCACTCCCCTCTGTATTTCTTTTGGGATCATCAAGAATAGATTACTCAGGAATGATTTGCAGATGAGTGTGCAAATGGAGAAGAAATGCAAAAAAGCAAAATGGCTGTCTGGGGAGGCCTTGCAAATAGCTGTGAAAAGAAGAGAGGTGAAAAGCAAAGGAGAAAAGGAAAGGTATAAACATCTGAATGCAGAGTTCCAAAGAATAGCAAGAAGAGATAAGAAAGCCTTCTTCAGAGATCAATGCAAAGAAATAGAGGAAAACAACAGAATGGGAAAGACTAGAAATCTCTTCAAGAAAATTAGAGATATCAAGGGAACATTTCATGCAAAGATGGGCTCGATAAAGGACAGAAATGGTATGGACCTAACAGAAGCAGAAGATATTAAGAAGAGGTGGCAAGAATACATAGAAGAACTGTACAAAAAAGATCTGCACGACCCAGATAATCATGATGGTGTGATCACTGACCTAGAGCCAGACATCCTGGAATGTGAAGTCAAGTGGGCCTTAGAAAGCATCATGACGAACAAAGCTAGTGGAGGTGATAGAATTCCTGTTGAGCTATTCCAAATCCTGAAAGATGATGCTGTGAAAGTGCTGCACTCAATATGCCAGCAAATTTGGAAAACTCAGCAGTGGCCGCAGGACTGGAAAAGGTCAGTTTTCATTCCAATCCCAAAGAAAGGCAATGCCAAAGAATGCTCAAACTACCGCACAATTGCACTCATCTCACATGCTAGTAAAGTAATGCTCAAAATTCTCCAAGCCAGGCTTCGGCAATATGTGAGCCGTGAACTTCCTGATGTTCAAGCTGGTTTTAGAAAAGGCAGAGGAACCAGAGATCAAATTGCCAACATCCGCTGGATCATGGAAAAAGCAAGAGAGTTCCAGAAAAACATCTATTTCTGCTTTATTGACTATGCCAAAGCCTTTGACTGTGGGGATCACAATAAACTGGAAAATTCTTCAAGAGATGGGAATACCAGACCACCTGATCTGCCTCTTGAGAAATTTGTATGCAGGTCAGGAAGCAACAGTTAGAACTGGACATGGAACAACAGACTGGTTCCAAATAGGAAAAGGAGTTCATCAAGGCTGTATATTGTCACCCTGTTTATTTAACTTCTATGCAGAGTACATCATGAGAAACGCTGGACTGGAAGAAACACAAGCTGGAATCAAGATTGCAGGGAGAAATATCAATAACCTCAGATATGCAGATGACACTACCCTTAGGGCAGAAAGTTGAAGAGGAATTAAAAAGCCTCTTGATGAAAGTGAAAGTGGAGAGTGAAAAAGTTGGCTTAAAGCTCAACATTCAGAAAACGAAGCTCATGGCATCTGGTCCCATCACTTCATGGGAAATAGATGGGGAAACAGTGGAAACAGTGTCAGACTATTTTTTTGGGCTCCAAAATCACTGCAGATGGTGACTGCAGCCATGAAATTAAAAGACGCTTACTCCTTGAAAGGAAAGTTATGACCAACCTAGATAGCATATTCAAAAGCAGAGACATTACTTTGCCAACAAAGGTCCGCCTAGTCAAGGCTATGGTTTTTCCTGTGGTCATGTATGGATGTGAGAGTTGGACTGTGAAGAAGGCTGAGCACCGAAGAATTGATGCTTTTGAAGTGTGGTGTTGGAGAAGACTCTTGAGAGTCCCTTGGACTGCAAGGAGATCCAACCAGTCCCTTCTGAAGGAGATCAGCCCTGGGATTTCTTTGGAAGTGATGATGCTAAAGCTGAAACTCCAGTACTTTGGCCACCTCATGCAAAGAGTTGACTCATTGGAAAAGACTCTGATGCTGGGAGGGATTGGGGGCAGAAGGAGAAGGGGATGACAGAGGATGAGATGGCTGGATGGCATCACTGACTGGATGGACGTGAGTCTAAATGAACTCCGGGAGTTGGTGATGGACAGGCAGGCCTGATGTGCTGCGATTCATGGGGTCGCAAAGAGTCGGACATGACCGAGCGACTGATCTGATCTGATCTGTGCAGTTGGGAGAAGGTTCCTGCGTTGAACTAAAGATAGGGAAAAAATAAAAATCAGGAGCACAATGTTTCTTTTTCATCTTTAATCAGTTGATTTTTCACAATGTTCATTTCATTTCAGTTCAGTTGCTCAGTCATGTCTGACTCTTTGCCACCCCATGGACTGCAGCACGCCAGGCTTCCCTGCCTATCACCAACTCCTGGAGCTTACTTAAACTCATGTCCATCGAGTCAGTGATGCCATCCAACCATCTCATCC
The DNA here is from genome assembly GCF_029378745.1 of Bos indicus. Classification (NCBI taxonomy): domain Eukaryota; kingdom Metazoa; phylum Chordata; class Mammalia; order Artiodactyla; family Bovidae; genus Bos; species Bos indicus. The sequence goes on along the minus strand of NC_091774.1, from coordinate 61,457,282 downwards.
TCTATCGTCCCCTTCTCCTCTAGCCTTCAATCTTTCCCAGCATCAGGGTCTTTTCTAGTGAGTCAGCTTTTCACATCAGGTGGCCGAAGTATTGGCGTTTCAGCTTCAGCATCAGTCCTTCTAATGAATATTCAGGACTGATTTCCTTTAGAATTGACTGGTTGGATCCCCTTGCAGTCCAAGGGATTCTCAAGAGTCTTCCCCAACACCACAGTTCAAAAGCATCAATTCTTCTGTGCTCAGCTTTCTTTATAGTCAAACTCTCACATCCATACATGACCACTGGAAAAACCATAGCTTTGACTACATGGACCTTTGTTGGCAAAGTAATGTCTCTGCTTTTTAATATGCTGTCTAGGTTGTTCATAGCTTTCCGTCCAAGGAACAAGCATCTTTTAATTTCATGACTGCACCCAGCCCATAAAAGCTAACCATGCCACATTTCAAGGCTGCACTCGCCCTCTGCGATGGCCCACACTCTGTCTATGGAGTGTGTTTCTCTCTGAATAAATCCACATTTTACCTATCACTTTGACTCTCACTGAATTCTTTCTGCAATGAGACATCAAGAACCTGAGCTTCATTAGGTCCTGAAACCAGGTCTGTGATCTTAGTTGAAAGTCCTTTGGGTTTTGGCTGGGTTCAAATCCTCGTCACATGGGTTCGAGTCCCAACCTGAGGTAAATAGTTTCATAATCATCTTTTTTGTCCTATTTTTTTCACTACTACTCTGCATTCAAGTCCAGAGGGCTCAGTAACCTGTGGGTGCAAATCCCAGATGGAGGGGGAGTTAAGAATCCTGCCTCCCCTCCTCTAAGAATGGGAAAATAGTATCAACTCCCATTGATGTTTTCATTAGCTGGAACTGGAGATTTGGGGTTATTGTTTTAATAATGGAGATTTTATAACTTAAGAATGATCAGTGAGGCTCTGTAGCCTGATAAAAATTTTCATGCAGAGGATGAGGCAGGACAGCTACTTCTGAGCAAATTCAAAAGGACAGGGAGGAACAAAATACAGGTGCTTGTATCATGCAGGGAGGGAGGAGGAAGGAGGGTTCAGGATGGGGAACATGTGTATACCTGTGGTGGATTCATATTGATATATGGCAAAACCAATACAATATTGTAAAGTTAAAAAATAAAATTAAAAAAATACAGTTGCTTGTAGGAATATACTCCTTGAATCCTGCTTGTTTGGTATATGTGTACTGATGACAGTAGCATATAATATTCTTCTTTCCTGTTTTTTTTTTTTTTTTTAACTTTTAATTCAATTCAGTTCGAACCAGGGATCGAACACACATACCCTGAAGTGAAAGCTGAGTCTTAACCATTGGACCACCAGGGAAGTCCAATAGCATATAATATTTGTACCCTGGAGCCAATGTACAAAAAATAGACTGAATTCAGATCAATATGTCTCTCTTCAAAAGGATGAATCATATATATATATATACACACACACACACACACACCCACACCCACACATATATATATATTTCTTTTGGAAAACACAGATCAACAGCTTAGAGATTTTCAATGTCATTAAAATTGTTGGGTCTGACTTTAGATAAATATTTATTTGAGATGTAGCAGTCAATGTGCCTTCCATGTTCAACTTCCCCTTCCAGATTCAATTGCTTTTTCACTACTCCCTTATTCAAGAAAACAGCATTAGGCTGTTCTTTGCTGATAAGAGGCCACTGAGGAAACAGAGGTTATAATTTAAAGCATCTTATTAGACCTTGTAGCCCTAATTTCAACCTGTCAAAATATTGTAGAGAATATAGCTATAAGGCACACTCAGTACCAGATTGGAATGCACATAGCTGATTACCAGTACCTGCAATTTTACATCAGTCCTTGCCAACATGAGATAATATGACAGATTATCATAGGAGAGTTGGGCTAAGAGATCGGGATCCAGGGTTCTTATCCTGCCTGCATATACAGTCTTTGTGATCTAAGTTGGGTCACTTGACATCCTTGGCCTTCAATTTTTCATCTCAAAAATCCAAAGAATGAGCTTGGACTTTCCAGCGTCCCCATCCACTCTGTGATTCTCCCTTTGGTTTCCCCCCACCCCCACTGTATCAGAAAAAGAATTCAAAAAGTGACCCAAAATTTAAACAAGGAAATACTTTTAGAAATGTAACAAAATTAATATTTCCAAAGGTCAGTACAAGTAAATATTGTAGAAGCACTAGGGATTTTTTGGTGAGATTTATTTTATTACCATTATAAACATACAGACATTTTAGTCATCTGCTTACATGTGAAAAAAAATCCAAACCTATGACTCTGGTGGCTAGCATCTTTATTTAAAAAAATAGGATTTAAATAAATTAGTTAATATGAGTATGAAACAAGTACATAACTGAGAGGTAACATCTCGAAATCAACTCATGAAATAGTCTCAATATTTATCCTCTTGAAAGAAACAGATCTGGGAGAACATGGATAGACAAAAAAGAGTACTGACACAGAGAGAACTTGAGAAAACAGCAGTGAGTTTTTTTTTTGTTATGGCTAATCTTTCTAAAAGAGCATTTTCTTTACATAAATGTATTTGAAGATAAGATAAATGCACTTATTAAGTTGTCAAAATTGCTTTCAAACCTGCTCTCAAATCCACCTCTTTCCAAAGGAGTAGATCCTACATTCAAGGGCAGGGTGATATAGTTCTCTGTACTTTCCAAAGGGAGTTTTGCAGGACCCTGACAGCATTTGTTCCATTTATTTAAATGATGGAATAGATGTGGCTAGTTTCCACAAGTCCATATTAACATTTCTTGCTTTTGCCTTTAACTAAAGGACTCGGCAGTAATAGCTTGGAAATCCTGAGCTTGGTAACTGCCACCTGCCTGAATGATTCAGAGAGTTTTATCCTGTCTCCATCCTCCATGTGCCAGAGGAGGAGAGGCGAGACAGAACTGAAGCTGATGCCCCGCTTCTGTGGAGCGCAGCCTCATCAGATAGCCTCTAACATCCTCTCTCAGTGTTCTCCGATCCCTAACTTTCTGATCTTACTTTCTTTAAGGAAGCCATTATTGAGTTTCTTACTAAATTCTATGTGGAGTGTTAGGCTTTGAGGCTACAATCATGAAGAAGAGGTTGGCCCTGCTCTTGAGGGCTCTTGAGTCTGGTAGGAGAATGCTGCATTTAGGACTTTCACCTACTTTTAGCTGATTTCCTTCCCGGGGGATCGTATCCCTAGCTTTTAGAGGAAGGGATTGCCTGAGAGGATTTCTAAGATTATTAAATGGGAAAGCACCCTCGTGTCTGTAAGTTAAGTGAGAGTGAATAAGACTTATGGAACCAGATGTAGAATACAGGTCTGAGTGGTGACAGGCCCCAGCCCTCTCCATTCCTGGAGCTCCCCTTCTCAGGAGAGCAGAGATCAGTAGGGTCTCCCGTGGTGGTCTGCAGCCTAGGCACATGTACACACAGACATCTTGGATGTTTTGGTCCTTTAGGATAAGGGTAGGCAGCTCAAAGCATCCGCTGCTCTTTATTCTTTGATTTCCCTGAAGGAGCAGTAGCTGGGCCCCAGGCCTCGCACGGTGCAGTCAGTGCTGTCGCTGTCACACTTGCCACAGTGACATTCAGTGGCTACTGGGTACGTGTACAGGGAGTCTGCATGGTGAGCACAGCCAGGCACTTTCACCGTCTCGTAGACCAGCTCCTTGAAGGTACATGTTTTCTGAATGTTGGGCCTTGCTGGGTCCCTGTACACCAAGTCCTGAGTGGTTTAGGAGACAGAGAGAGAGACAGATGAGTTACAGTAGTCTGGAAGTTTCTGTTTAGCTTAATCAAAGTGAGACAGGGATTGAATACTGCTTGCTCTAATATTTACACTTTAAAATTCTTTTATGAAATTCCTAATCAAGGAAAGATATCTCATAAATGACCCGCTATACCATGTTTCCTGATTATTCTACAGATGTTTCAGAAAATATAAGTTCTTTTATTACTCCTTGTGTCTTTGTCAAAATGTTAATTATTTTTTCAACTATCAAGAAATTTGAATTTCAATAAAGGAAAATGATTAAAAGAGAAATTGGCAAATTTTAATTTGACTTTTTTACTTAGTTGAAAGCTGTATTAATGACAACTTGAACTACGAATCAGTGAAGTTTAATTCCTCAGAAATTTTTTCCAAATGCATTGTCCCTGAGTGTTTATAAAAAGTCAAAAAGTATATAATGTGGAATGATAATGCTTAGATTAGCCTGACTATGAAAGCTTATGTAAGATTTTAAATATTTCGCTGTCTTGTAGACATTTCTCCACCTTGAAGGCTATATATTTTGCACAAGTCACAGTTTCTTATGTACATGGTTTGTACATAAGAACTTTAATCCTTGCAGAATAGGTTTTTTTGTAGCACTTTCTAGTTAAAAAAAAAAAAAAATATATATATATATATATATATATATATATATATATTTGCACTGAGGGAAAAGTTGTTACTTCTGTTTAAGTTATTTCAATATCATGCCACTAAGTCTATATCCCAAGAAGATGTGATAAGTGGATTTTGGTTAAACTCATTTACCACCCCATAAAGTATATTTCATTAAAAAGTTGGTATTTCAATTTCAGCTTATTGAATGAAATTCTGCATAGATAGCCAGGTGTTATAGGGGAAAAAAGAGAAAGTAGAAACTGCCCCTGGGATTAATTCAAAGAAGCTGTGTGAATACAAACTGTTTTTTGCCTCCGTGCCTTGATTTTCTCAACAGTATAAAGAACTGTGTGGGTTTACAAATTCATTTTGGTTATAACAGTCTACAAGGATTGATTGTGTTCTCAGGCTGCTTGTTGGTATTTGCATTCAGCAGGCCAATAAGACAATTTTTATAATGTGGCTATGCTTTTATATGGCTTGCAAACATATTTTGGTACTGTCTCTGTTGTAAAGATGTGGCCTCAATTACAGAAATTGGCTTTTGGGGACTATTGTGGCTGTTCTATTATTAAATGTATGCATGTTTATGTTTTTAATCTCTCTATATGTAAAATCTATCATAGAACTATTTTTTGAAATAATTAAAAATTAAAAAAATTTAAAATAGAGTAGCATATTACTAAATTGATCAGATCAAACCTGACTCTTTACATTTATTGTAATCAAATCTGAGCCCAAACATTTAGTTTATATCATGGTAAAAAAGCCAGTCATAAAACAGTATTGGCTAAAGGACTCATGGCTATTCCATGGGAAACTTAAAATATTGACAAGTGGGAATCAATGAAGCCTGCCTTGTCCAGACCCTCAGCACCCTCACTTCCAGCAAAGCAAAGTGCCTACCCGGGTGTAGCAGTAGCCTGCACACCACGTGGTGTTGATGCTTATGCAGAAGCCACATTCCTCTTTCTCCACCGTGATGGTGATGTTGGTCAGCTCGCAGCTTCTGCAGCAGATTGCTCTCCAGCAACAGAAAAGGAAGCAGAACTGGACGGACTTCATCCTGGGCTGAGAAACAAACAATTAAGGCTTGTGAGAAACTGAGAAACCAAAGAATTATAATCGTTTATATATTCTGACCAAACCAAAAATAATTTTTCTATCCATCGTCTCTTATCATATTTTGCTCCAGCAATGTTTTTTCCTTCCTTTTCCTTTGCTTTACTTGTTTCTTGAACAAGCATTTCTAATTATGCTCCTCAATTTGTTGTTGTTGTTGTTAAAGTAGAAACATATTACAGATCAAAACTCCAATATAATGATTTAAGCAGAGCAGTGTTTGGTTTAGAACATTACTGCTGTCTATTTTAGAGTGATTACTCTGAAGCAAGCAATCATGATCATTGTATTTGTCCCTTTATTACCATTTAAAAGACTAAAAAGAAACTTCTGTATTACAAAATTAGTTCATCATTTTTAGCATCTCATAAATATTATCATTTGCTTTTGCCCCCCTTTGTTTAAAATGAGACTATTTCAGAGGCCAGATGAATTGATCTATATAAAGTCAGTTGCTTGCTAACATTGATTACAGTGTATTTAAGAAGCCAGGTTGACAAGCACAGATTCCCTATACAATAGAATTGAAAAAGCTCTAAATTTGTTCTCTAGATCCTTAAAAATCTGCGAATTGAAGTAACTCACCACTTGATAACTGTAGATGCTGAGACTTTTCCGTAGACAGCTGCCTTGTCTGGGGAAAGCTGTAGCTGAGTCTAGTCTCAGTTCACCTTTTATACAAAATTGTGTGAAACTAAACTAAACCTTGTGGATTTGTTGGGTATTAGTAAGAGCAATGTTAGCTTGAAGCTTGCTGTAAGTGAATCAGTGTTTGGATAGACAGGGAGATCAAGCCTTACTAAAGTAGTCTAAACGCAGTAGATCAGGACAAATAATGTTACCAGAGATGATTTTGTACAGATTAAATTTGATATAGTAGAACACCCACTCCTTTACCTTGTCAAATTAAATTTGACTTTGGGTTTTTCTTTTGTACCTTTAACTTGGGGAATTCAGAATTCTTTTCAAGTATTGCCTTGGCTCTGTTGAGGTGTATCAAAAAGATATGGTTAATAAATTACTCTGAAGGTAGTTTGAAAACTAGCAGGGAAAAAACAAATAGAAAGTCTTTCATGATCTGACTCCTGTCTAAAATATAGACTGTATTCCTCTTTACATCCAGATCCTCTAATTTCAAATGTTATTCTTTGATGCTTTGCTTGTAATTCTTTAAATGTTCTGCTGATTCATTTCTCTAGCTCTTTGCATATGCAATGTTCATCTTGCCTGAAATGTCCTTGCTTACCCCCTACATCTCCTAAAGTACTGCCACCCCAGGCAAATCCTCAACCTTCAACATTCATTTGATAGCATTTAGAATGGGAAGAAGAGGAGAGCTTTAATTATCAACTTCTTTTTAATCCTTTATCTTTGTTTCTCCCAGTAGACTAAGAGCTGCATGGAGACTGGGACTGAGTTGTTTAACAAATATTTACTATTTAAGCAGTGTGGCTCTAGCAAAGGAACAATGGTGAAAATATTAGGATATGATGTCAGAGATGTAACAGAAGCCAAGTCATGTAAGACATTTTAGGCCAATATAAACTTTGATTTTTACTGTTGATTGGGGACCAACTGCAGGGTTTTGAGTAGAGGAGTGACATCATCTGATTTAGGTCTGAAGGGATCTCTTTGACTGCCGTGTTGCTAATGTAGGGGTGAAAAGGTAGAAACAGGAAGTCCCATTAGATGCTATTGCATCAACCTGGGTAAGAAATGATATTTATTCAGACTAGTGTGGGAGTAATGAACAAGACATAATTTGACTGTGGATATATTGTGAAAGTAGAGCAAACAGAATTTTTTGATGGATGAATGTTGAGTGTGAGAGGAAGAGCCAAGGATGACTTTAAGGATTATGGCCTGAGAAACTTGAAGGATAAATATGCCATCAGCTGAAATGGGATGGCTAGAGATACAGTAAGTTTTTTGGAAAGATAAGGAATTTAGTGTGGACATGTTGAACTTGAGGTATCTTTAAGACATCCATGTAGAATGCTGAAACTGGGTTTGGGGAGAAATACACTGTCTGAGGTAAAAATCTGGGAGTCATTGACATAAGCCTTGAAAAGATTACCGAGGGATTGGGTGTATGTAAATAGAGAAGTTAAAAGGAAGTTAAAAGGGTAGAGCCTGGTGTATTCCAGCACTAAGAGGTCAAGGATAAGATGAAGTTTTTTTCTTCTTTTATCCAAAGGAAACAGAAGGGTCATTGAGGAAAGAAAGGAATGAAGAGAATGTGGTGTCCCAGAAGTCAAGTAAAGTGTGTGTATCAGGAGGAGTGGGTGACAACTGTACCCGACACTCCTCACAGGTTAAGTTAGGGGAAATGGCACAATAATGTGGCAGTTGTAAAGATCGCTAATACCCCTGGCTAGAGAAGTTCCTTTGGAGTTAGGGGAGCAAAATCCTGACTGGTGTGTGTTTTAGTGATTGGCAAGAGATGAATAAAAATGAGATGAATGTCACGTGTGCTGTTGCTTCAGTCCGTGTCCGACTCTTTGTGACTCCGTGGACTGTGGCCCGCCAGGCTCTTCTGTCCATGGGATTCTCCAGGCAAGAATACTGGGGTGGGTTGCCATGCCCTCCTCCAGCGGATCTTCTCAACCCAGGGATTGAACCCACATCTCTTTACATCTCCTGTACTGGTAGGCAGGTTATTTACCATTAGTGCCACTGGGAAGCCCAAAGAAAGGTAAATATAGACAGTTTTTTTTTTTTTCCAGGAATTTTGATTCAAAGATGAGGAGAAAAGCAGGTGATAAACTGGAAGTTGGGTAAAGATAATTTTCTTTTCATTTTTGTGTTTTAAGAAGGGAGAAATAACTGCTTGTTTGTATGGTGGTGCAAATGATTGAGTAGAGAGTGAAAAATAATGGTGTTGGAGGAAGAGATGGATTTCAGACACAGCTGGGGGGACTGGCTTTAGGCAGGAGGATGCAGAGCTCATATCCTGTATCAGGCAGAGTTGTGAGTGTAGATGCTGCTGGGTGGGGAGGTGTGGTGGGGACAGATGATGGTGATGGGGAGATGTGGTGACATTCTCTGTACAAGCTCTCCTGTGATGAACTTCATCTTCTCAATAAAGTAGGAAGTAAGGTTAGCATTTGAGAATAAGGATGGTGGATGAATTTGCTGAGGATTGAGAGATGAAAAGAGGTCTCCCAGACCTCTCTCCTAATGTCAAGCCTCTTAGAGCCTGGTTTATCTGACTAGTGTATTTCCTAATTAGATGTTATTGTTTTCACAAAGGTTGTTGGAAATATTTTATTGATGAAAATTTAGAGGTCTTTCTTATTCACCTTTGTATTCCCAATAGGAAAAGAGTTTCTAATCCACAGTAGGCACAGATTCACTTTTGTTGAACAAATTGAAACACAAATCACTCACAGTTTCCCTTAACGCTCTGCTGGTCCATAACCTGTTTGCTAGCTGATGCATTTCTTGTTCTTGCTCTGTTCTGCTCTTGGAAGCCTCTGGGGAGGGAGACCGGAGTATAGAAGGAGAAGGAAGAAAGAGCATCTGTCTCCCTTTTCTTTCTTTGGCCACTCTGCATGGCTTGTGGGATCTTAGTTCCCTGATGAGGGATCAAACCTGGGCCCTTTACATTTTTCTTTTCTGGTTAGTAGCTGCATTTTCTCCGAGTCCAGGTCACACAGGAAGCTTTTCTCTTAGTTTTCCCAGCTTTTGTGGGGCAAACCCTCCATGGTTTGAGCTTCTGCTAAGTGGTCTCATGTTTTGGCTCTGGAAACCCACCTGTGTTCTTCTAATCCTGAAGATGAGTGGGGCTTCTGGTGATTGCTGACCTTTGAGTCCTGTCCTTTCTCCTGTCTGGTTTCTCTGTAATTCTAACACTTGGACAATGCATTCCTTGGATTAAATTCCCTCTGTTTTATGTATCAGGTTTCAGTTTTCCTGGTTGGAAACTGAGTGATATCACCCATCTTTATTTCTAGCCCTATTATTACTGGGTTTTAGTATACCAATATTAACTCAATATTTAACAAAATATTGACTAAGGAGACTATGTCAGATTCTTACTTTCTCGACTTGAGACACCTCCGCATTTCCCAAAATCACATGTATTTTTTTCTCTCTTACTTGAAAGAAAAATAAGAGCCTGAGATACATTTCTCATCTTTTCATCTAAGCTATTCAATATTCGATACTCCTCCCAGTGCTTTGTTTTGTTCCTTAGTTCCCAGTACATATCTCAATGTTAACACTCATCACATTGTATTTTAAATGAACAGCAGACTTCTCTCATGAATTCTGGTGAACCAGTGTCCACGACTGTGTGAGCATCCTTAGAATTTCTACCTCTGTATATACTCAATGACTATATCCTTTTTTCCCTTATACAGATTTTTTTTTCAAACCATTCCTTTATGGTTGTGTTTAAAAACAGGAAATTAAGTACCTTCCTCATGTCCTTTTCTAAAAAATGTTTTATTTACTTTGGGTCTTAGTTGTGACATGCAGACTCTGTAGTTGTGGCACACAGGCTTAGTTGGCCTGTGGCATGTGGGATCTTAGTTCCCTGACCAGGAATTGAACCCACATTCCCTGTATTTCAAGGCAGATTCATAACTACTGGACCACCAGGGAAGTACCTCTGTGCTCATATCTCGACTTGCTCTTTCTATGGTCTAGTATTCTTTTCCTCCTTCTCTTTTGGCCACATGATAAATGATTTATAATGTAAAATTTAAAAAATTTTTAATATATTAAAAATTTTAATCTAAGTTAGTTTTAGCCATTTGAATTTGTTTCCTTTATTTGAATTACAAAGTAATATATAATATATGATGTAATAATTTCATATATAGTGCTAAATTTTTATTAAGTTTTTATCCTAGCAGATTACTCAACAATAGTATAGCACTGAACTGTCCAGAATTGATGCTTTTGAACTGAGGTATTAGAGAAGACTCTTGAGAGTCCCTTGGACTGCAAGATAAATCAGTCCTGAATATTCATTGGAAGCACTGATGCTGAAGCTCCAATACTTTGGCATTGGAAAAGAGCCTGATTCTGGGAAAGGTAGAAGGTAGGAGAAGAAGGGGACCACAGAGGATGAGATGGTTGGATGGCATCACTGACTCGATGGACATGAGTTTGAGTAAGCTTAAGGAGTTGGTGATGGACAGAGAAGCCTGGCATGCTGCAGTCCATGGGGTCACAAAGAGTTGGACATGACTGAGTGACTGAGTTGAACTGCACTGTCTAAGTATAGCAGCCACCAGCCATATGTGGCCATTAAGGAGTTGAAATGCAGGTAGTCCAAATTATGATATACTGTAAATGGATAAATGCCCACTGGATTTCAGAGACAAAATAAGAGTGTGTGCAAGCTATGTCAATGATTTTTGTATTGATTACATTGAAATGACATTATTTTAACTAAAATATGTCATTAAGTCAATCTCACCTATTTCTTTTACTTTAAAAGTACTTTTTTTTAAGATGAGTAAATTTTCAGAGGTCACAAGACTTGCTTGCTGGTCTCCTGCCTGGCCCTTGTACATTAAATATTGCCAGGCTAGGTCAATTGGAAAAACTCTGAAAAAATAATAAACTGAAATCCACTGGTTGCCAATGCTTATTAATATAAAATCACAACAATGTACTTTATATTTTTCAGAGAAGGGGTTAGTAAGGTCAGTCTTCATATTAGCAGGTAAACTTCTTTTTCTCATCCACAGGAGCAGTCAGATGGAAATCTAATTCATTTCATCAGACAAGATAGTACCATACTGTGAACAACAAAACAAGATCTGATGTTCATCTCTGTCGCATTTTCTTTTTCTCAGAGCAAAATAGAACAAAATAGTATAGAGCTCTCCTGATAGGAACTCTTTTAAAAACAGAAATGACACTCAATATTCCATGATAATGTTCCAGTAAGAAGTCAGTACCTTTGCTATCAGTCAACTGATAATGCATGAAGCTAAAAATATTTCATCGGCTTCACAGCAGTTGTATCTTGCATAGAGTAAGCATTCAGTAAATACTTATACATTTTATTTTTGTACTGATGCTAGTTGGCAGCTTTCTAGAAACTAAAGCATAATGCACTAAGAATGGGATGTACACCCAAGTAAGTAACAATATATTGATGCTTGATGAGATCTGTGCTCAAAGGATAGTAATTTAGTGATGGGCCAGCAGTTATCCCTAGCGCAAAATGCTGATTCTAGTTGTTTTTGCATCTTTTTGTTTTGGGACAGCGCACCTTTGTATACACACATATATGTGTGCATACAAACACACATATAGATACAGACATGCATAGAAAACACTGACATAACAGTTTATGTTTTCACAGCTTCCTTAACCTCATGCATGTCCTTTAAGTATTGTTGTCCTCTTTTACAGAATATATTTATTGAGCACTTATTTATACCAATTGCTGTACTAAATGCATATATCAGCAGCCTAATGAATTACATATTACTATTATCCATACATTTATAAATAAAGAAATGAGGGTCAGAGCAGTGCATTAAGATATCCAATGTTACAGTAAATAAGCAACAGAGCTTTGACTCCAGACCGGGCAAGGAGACTCCAGGGTTCCTGGTGTTCTTCCTTCGGTCACATAACCATTTGCTAGACAGATTGGACCAGTGGAGGAGAAGCACCCAGGAACTAAAAGGCATTGTCACTGCTCTGCATTAACATTGTGTGTGTGTTAATTTTAGAGAGGTGCCATTTGATACGGGAGAAAAGAGAACCAGCAACCTGGGGAGATTAGAAAAAGCAGAGACTTTGAAAGAAGAGAGAGGAGAAAGATGTGGAAACTATACAAAGAATCATTAATCCAAGGAGACATGTTAGGAGACTAGAGCCTGAAACTGAATCGATGAAATAAAAAGCCAGGACACTAAACAATGAGTTAACTTTCATCGAATATGTAAGTACTAAGCTTGGTGGTAAATATTTTATATATACCAATTTAGTTAATTTGATCTTTACAGGAACCACAAAATAAGTGCTATAATCATCTTTAATTTAGAGATGAGAAAACTTTCTATTTGATATAGAAGTTCAAATATCTTTACCAAGTTCAGTTCAGTTCAGTTGCTCAGCTGTGTCCGACTCTTTGCAACCCCATGGACTGCAGGATGCCAGGCCTCCCTGTCCATCACCAACTCCCAGAGTTTACTCATGTCCATTGAGTCAGTGATGCCATCCAACCACCTCATCCTCTGTCGTCCCCTTCTCCTGCCTTCAGTCTTTTCCAGCACCAGGGTCTTTTCAAATGAGTCGATTCTTCGCATCAGGTAGCCAAAGTATTGGAGTTTCATGTGGCTGGTAAATGGGGGAAATGAAATTCAAACCCACGTTGTCTAGGGCTGTGCTTTTGCCTATTATACTGTTCTATCAGCCACTCTCATTGGAACACACTTCAGACTTAAACATATGTGTACCTTCATGACCTGTAGAATAAATTTTTATTCCTTCACTGTGTGTGCATAGAGGAAATCATACTGGAAGACCAAGATATTGTCTTACCTTCTACAAAAGAAGAAAGTTCTTCAAAATAAAACCTGTCATTTATAGAAAGCATGAAGAATAAACTAGGCAGGAAGCACTTCAACCATTACCATGGCGTAGAAAAATTGCCAAATATCCCATGTACTTGCTCACATTATCTGGCTTCTTTGCACTTAGTTTGGGGCCACGTGACCTATTCTGTTCAGTGGGCTACGAGCAGAAGTGAATTGTATTATTTGTGGGCTAAGGTGGTAAAAATCTCTTAGATGACTCTCTGGTGCTCTCTCTCCTTTCTCTGGGTACAACAGAGGCTTTCTTTTCCTGGTAATGTACCCAGAAGTTACTAGAGACTCTGACAGCCTGTGTCCTTGGACAGATGTTTAGAATAGCAGTCTCCTCTAGCTCATGCTAGATACATAGCATGGGAAAGAAATTAACACATTAACAATAATGTGTTACATCATTGAAAATTTGAGGTTCTTTTGTTGGTGCACCATAACTCAGCCTGGGGCTTCCCAGGTGGCACAGTGGTAAAGAATCTACCTGCCAATACAGGATGCCCAAGAGATACAGGCTTGATCCCAGGGTTGGAAAGAGGAAACGCAACCCATTCCAGTATTCTTGCCTGGAAAATTCCATGGATGGAGGAACCCGGCAGGCTATGCTCCATGACGTCTCAGAGTTGGACATGACTGAGCAAACACACACACAACCCAGCCTATTCTGACTAGTAAGTCTTTTATCAGGTTACCTAGAGGGTATAACAGTCAGCTTGACTTGGTATGATGCCAAACTAAAGGAAGAGGATAAAAACATACAGCTGAAGGCTGGAATCTGCTCTAACACGATTTTCAGAATTGTCCGTGCTTTCCCCAAACTTTCAACAACATCCCCCTCATCCCCCATGCTCTGTTTCTCCAGCAGAGTGGAGCAAAACCATAGCATCTGTATAAGTTACCACTAACAAGACTCCCTTTGCCTTCATTTGTTTCCTTCTTTGAAGTAGTTTAGAATTCCTAGGAGCTTTTCAGACAGTCCATCTCTCCATCAGTTTTCAACAAACACAACAGAAATAACAATATCAGCAAAACTAAACCCTTTAGAAAATTATTTTAAAAACACCAGCTGATTTTATAGCTGCTCTATTTGTTCTAAATGTTTAGGGTAGCTTCCTTGGCAAGATAGATTGCTAGAACCTAGTATTTGTCTGAGGAATAATAACTTCTGTTATGAAGATCTAATACCATATCTAATAATAACAAGTAAATATAGGTAGAAATTTGAGAGGGGCTTTCCTGGTAGCTCAGCTGGTAAAGAATCTGCCGGCCGTGCAGGAGACCCTAGTTTGATTCTTGGGTCGAGAAGTTCCCCTGGAGAAAGGATAGGTTACTCACTCCAGTATTCTTGGGCTTCTCTGGTGGCTCAGACAGTAAAGAATCTGCCTGCAATGTGGGAGACCTGGGTTCAATCACTGGGTTGGGAAGGTCCCCTGGAGGAGGGCATGGCAACCCACTCCAGTATTCTTGCCTGGAAAATCCCCATGGACAGAGGAGCCTGGTGGGGGCTATAGTCCATGGGGCCGCAAATAGTCAGATATGACTGAGCCACTAAGCATGCATGCATGCAGAAAGTTGAGAGACCAGGTTAATGGTGTGAGTTTTCATAAATATTGGCAATTTCTAGAGAATTTCCTTTTCTTTCTCAGTATACAAATGACCTTATCTGAATCACTTGGTATCAAAGCAACATGCGTTTGTTTCTGGTCCTTTGCTCTCTTGACATCTATCTGCTACATTTCATTAAGAAGCCTACACGAAGAATGGAGATAATTTGAATGAGAGACATATGTTTAAAGAATGCAAAAGATAATTTATTGCTTGAATCCTACTTTGCCTCGAGTTATTTGTATCACATTTCAAAAATTACTTTCACCTTTATTTTCTTAGTTTATTCCCAATCAGTCCTCAGAGTGACAATCTTTTAAGGTGAAAGGGAAAGAAACTGCCGAGTGACTTGCCTACAGTTACACTGAGTGGCAGAATTTGGACTCGTAGGTCAACTTTTTATAAAAACAGGGAATACAAAGCTTTCTATTTTAAGTGACTCTGCGTTTATTTTTAGTACAGAGAAAGAGTGATTTCGGGAGCACACTATGACAAGGACTTCTATTTGTCCCCTGATATCCATCCTCTTTCTGGTCTCCCACATGAATAGCTGGGTGTGTGTCTGCCTAAAACAAAGAATAGAATGCTGTTGCTGCCAGGAATGGCCATGTTCTGAACAAAAAGATGCACAAGTGGAATGTTGTATGGCAGTCTTCGGTAACTTCAGGTGACAGGTAGCAAGCAGCTTTTGCCATTTTTTTCATCCTTCTTCCATCCTGTTCCTTATAATTTGGGTCATTTTGGAGTAAGAGGGCAAAGGCTATACTTTAGAGTTGGTGGTACAGTGACCCAGAAACATATGAGTTGCTGAGGACTTCCAGAACAGTTCCAGCCTTAGACTACCAAACTTCAGAATTTTACGAAAAAGGGAATACATCTATCTTGTTTAGGCCACTATTATTTTGGGTCTCCATTACCTGAAGCTGAATGCATCTCGCTAATACATGTGGTCAGAGCCGTTATCTCTGGGCAGAGCTCCCATTCTTAGGCCAAATGCTGAGGAAACCAGCTTTCATAGAGTCTGTAGAGGGCGGGGGATGCCTCTGGTACCTGGAGATGAGGCTGGATTGAGTCTTGGCCTTAAGATCTTAGAAACCTCAAAGCTGGGGAAGTTGCCATTGTAAAACTACAGGTTATCGTCTTCCAGAAAGACAGAGATTTTAATCCATTTTTGGTGCAGAACCTATTAGTTTGACAAACATACATGTGATGTGAGGGATTTCCTGTTTCCATTTCCCTCATTTTCCTTCTTGGTGCTGGTAGGAAAAGGGTCTTTTGGCGCAATGTGTCCCTGTGAGGCTGTCAGAGACAAGAAAGGAATGTTTGGCTTACAATTGTAAAATCTGTAAAATTTTGAATTTGAAAACCCCAAAATATAACTATGGAGGAGCCATGATAAAAGATATGTTTAACCTTGATCTGGGACAGAGTGGGGAAATCAGTAAAATGAGAACTTGAGGATATGTTTTTAAATGACTAGATTTTAGACTGTCCTGAGGAGGCAGAACTGCTGCATATTGTTGGAGAAAGACGTGTGAGTTCTTGTTTGGGGACCTGCTCCAGGAAGGTGGAGGCTTCCCTGATGGCTCAGTCGTAAAGAATCTGCCTGCAATGCAGGAGACACAGGACATAGGGATTCAATCTTCCTGGGTTGGGAAGATCCCTGGAGGAGGAAATTGCAACCCACTCCAGTATTCTTGTCTGGGAAATCCCATGGACATGGGAGCCTGATGGGCTATGTAAGGGGTCGCAAAGAGTTGGACACAATTGAGTGACGGAGTGTGCATGTAGTATGCCTGGAAGACGACAGATGTTTTCTTTGGTGCCACATGACAGAATGTGGTGTCGAGTTAGAGGAAGAGGAGCATTTAAGGGAAGCCAGCATCCCTGTCTTTCCCCTTTTAGCAGGTTCAGCAACAGTATCCCTGGCTAGAACTTTGGCATTCATACGATTGGCATCACCTGCATGGGGACTGCTCTCAAGCCCTAGACACAGGGAGCCAGAGCCTGAGAAAGCATGGCAGACACTAGGTAAAGGATGAAACTGGATGCCCATTCTATGGGCATGTGAGGCACCCCTTTGTGGACTTCCTAAAAAGTCGGGGGGCTTTGGAGCGGGTGAGGGTTAGGAGTATTCCTGAGGTGGTGGGTAAGGGAGGAGGATATGGGTCATTAGAATCCTGGCACATGGTGAGTCATAAGGTAGTAAAATGAGGGTTAATCAAAACACTGGGTTTAAGGCTTCGCAAATAAAGGGAAGAGTCTGTGCATAGCCCGAGACAAGTGAGGGTACAGTGCCTACTAAGAGCTCTGGTGTGAGCAGCTCTGAAAGGGGTATGAGGGAGATTGACATGGTTGACAGCTGTGTAGTAGAGACTGACTTTAGAGACTAGTATATGTACGAGCTAACTAACTTAATGGGTTAGCTCTAAACTTCATTTAGGGATCAGAATTCTGGGGCAGATTCAGAAATGGCCATTATTTAAAAAAAAAAAAAAACTGGTTATAGTCTGAGAATCTTCTCATTTAAAATATGAGGTGGGATTTTTTTAATATAAAAAATCTCCCTTTGGCACCATGATATTTTTATTCAGTATTAGTCCTTTTTCCATTCTTAGGCCAGCAGATTTCTTCCAATATACTAATAAAAGCAGTTTCAGTTAGGTACTTCTACCTCTGGCAGTTTCTTTTGATGTGACATTTCTGCAGACACTACTATTTTAAAAGGCACAAGCCTGAAAGAATAGTTTTTTAAAAAAGGGTACCTTTGTGTGTGTGGGTTGGCACATTTAAGGGTTTGCTTTTTTTTTTTAATGGGTCATAGGGCTTTTGAAGTGGGTGGAAAGAGCATATATTATAGGCTTATGTACCATTCTGGAAGACGACAGGCAGTTTAATAAACTAAGTTGACCCTAGAATGATGAAACACGTAGAGGCCCATTTTTATTCATAACTCAGGCATAAAGGTAATCAAGAGGTAACCATGAGAGCTGTTCATAGCATTGGAAAAAGCCTGGTTTTCATTTGTGCAACACTTCTTCCACCTCAGCATTCAGATATACTAAAAACAACCCTGAATTTCCCAGCTTTCACACAAGAAGCTCTTTGAAAATCCTATTGCTTCCCTAGAATCTTTTGGTTCCATATTGAAAAGACTTGATAACAAATGCTCTTATGTGTGCTTATTTTCCCAGTCGTATCAGACTGTTTGCGACCCCATGGACTGTAGCCCACCAGGCTCCTCTGTCTATGGAATTTTCCAGGCAACAATACTGGAGTGGGTTGCCCTTTCCTCCTCTAGGGGATCTTCCTGATTCAGGGATTGAACCCCCATCTCTCACATCTCGTGCATTTAGCAGACAGATTCTTTACCACTGTAACACCTGGGAAGCCCCAAACACACTCTTAGTCGGGAACTAACAGCAAATACAGTTCTCAAAGGACTTTCCTGTGGTTGTTGTCAAGGTGGAAAATGGCATAGGAGAAGTTCAGTTCAGTAGCTCAGTCGTGTCCGACTCTTTTTGACCCCATGAATCGCAGCACGCCAGGCCTCCCTGTCCATCACCAACTCCCGGAGTTCACTCCAACTCATGTCCATTGAGTCGGTGATTCCATCTGGCCATTTCATCCTCTGTCATCCGTTCTCCTCCTTCCCCCAATCCCTCCCAGCATCAGAGTCTTTTCCAATGAGTCAACTCTTCGCATGAGGTGGCCAAAGTACTGGAGTTTCAGCTTTAGCATCAGTCCTTCCAATGAACACCCAGAGCTGATCTCCTTCAGGATGGACTGGTTGGATCTCCTTGCAGTCCAAGGGACTCTCAAGAGTCTTCTCCAACACCACAGTTCAAAAGCATCAATTCTTCAGCGTTCAGCTTTCTTCACAGTCCAACTCTCACATCCATACATGACCACTGGTAAAACCATAGCCTTGACTAGACAGACCTTTGTTGGCAAAGTAATGTCTCTGCTTTTGAATATGCTATCTAGGTTGGTCATAACTTTCTTTCCAAGGAGTAAGCGTCTTTTAATTTCATGGCTGCAGTCACCATCTGCAGTGGTTTTGGAGCCCAGAAAAATAAAAGTCTGACACTGTTTCTGCTGTTTCCCTATCTATTTCCCATGAAGTGATGGGACCAGATGCCATGATCTTAGTTTTCTGAATGTTGAGCCTTAAGCCAGCTTTTTCACTCTCCTCTTTCACTTTCATCAAGAAGCTTTTTAGTTCCTCTTCACTTTCTGCCATAAGGGTGGTGTCATCTGCATATCTGAGGTTATTGCTATTTCTCCCGGCAATCTTGATTCCAGCTTGTGCTTCTTCCAGCCCAGCATTTCTCATGATATACTCTGCATATAAGTTAAATAAAGTAGAGAATGATAAATGAATATACTCAAGTAAATCAATATTCTGTAGTTGTAGGATAATATTAATATAAGGAAAACAATTTCACTGTGGTCTGTATCAGAGGTCAGTAGTCTTTTCAGTAAAAGGGCCAGGTAGTCAACAGTTTAGGTTTTGTGGATGTCAGTCCATTTGGGCTGCTATAACAAAATATGACAGATTGAGTAGCTTATAAACAGATTTCTCAGTTTCGGAGGCTACTAGAAATGCAAGACTAAGGAATCAGTAGATTTGGTGTCTGGTGAGAACCTGCTTTCTGGTTCATAGACAGCCATCTTCTCTCTGTGTTCTGATATGGCAGACCACAAGGTGAGGTTCCACCAGTTTAAGGGATCACTAGGCCTATAGGTGGAGAAGGCAATGGCACCCCACTCCAGTTCTCTTGCCTGGAAAATCCCATGGGTGGAGGAGCCTGGTAGGCTGAGGTCCATGGGGTTGCTATGAGTCGGACATGACTGAGCAACTTCACTTTCACTTTTCACTTGCATGCATTGGAGAAGGAAATGGCAACCCACTCCAGTGTTCTTGGCTGGAGAATCCCAGGGACGGGAGAGCCTGCTGGGCTGCCATCTATGGGGTAGCACAGAGTCGGACACAACTGAAGTGACTTAGCAGCGGCGGCAGCAGCAGGCCTATAGGGGAGAACAGCTCTGCAGAAGCTCCCATTCATGCCTAGCCTGACCGAGGGCTGGCATGCCTGAGAAGCCTGTGGTAAGTTGTTACAATAAACTATAGTCACTCTTCTCCTTTCTTTTCGGGTCTGCTACTCCTCTTCTCTTTTAATGGGCTTTCAAGAGCTAGCAGCTTCAAGTCTATATTCTGATGTTTTAGCTCTACTTCTTTCCAATTAGAGCTCCTCTTCCAATTACTGAAACTTTCCCATATTATTTGGGTTTCCAGATGAGAAATTTTGATTGAATCATATTTGTTTATAAATGAGTCTCCTCTAGGATCAGCTAGCTTGTCAACTATGGTCAAGGATTAGTTTCATCTGGTTGATAGCTAGTTAGCAGAAACTGGATGGGACAGGTAACTATAAATATATTTAATATGCAAGAAATGGAAATGAAAAGATTATCAATATTTGCTAGTTCGCTAGTTACTCTGCTGGATAGACTATAACTATTATGCTCATTTTAAAGAGAAGAAAACTGAAGATCAAAGTTTAAGTAATGACTTCAGGGTCTCATATGTAATGTGTGGTGGAATTGAGACCTTAAACCCATATCTGACTCCATCATTGTGCATTTTCTTCTGCCGCTAGCTCTCAGAGAGCCCAAGAGCTGGTTAAATTAACTGGCTGTTTTTAAAGATGTAGACAAAGAAATACTTTTGCTGAGAATAAATTTGACTTAAGTTGCCAAAGCAATATGCTATTAATATTCACTTTATCTTCCATGACATTTGTATATCATTTTTCCTGTTGACTGCTCTCCTCTTTTTACAATAATTGTTTTTTTTTCCCCTGTAGTTTCCCCTTAATACTTTATCATTCATTTTTATTCATGTCATTAAATAGCCTTATGAAATTTGTTTTCAATTGTTGGATGAACTTGGTTGATCTAACAGCCACTTTCCTACAGAAATTTGGATAAGCCACTTCCATTTTTTTTTCACTGTTACAGGCAATACTTCCAGTATATCATAATATTATTCATTTGTATCTGATTTTTTTTTTCCTAGGTCAGATTTCTAGAGGTAGGATTAGGAGAATAGGGGACATACATATGTGTATATATATATTGTTGTGTGACACCCCACAGGCCTGCATGCTTATGGTTGCCCAGCCTGGAGACCGAGGAAAGAACCTAGGGACAGTGACAGAGACATCAGTAGTTTAGTGGACAGGGACTCTTATCAGTGTGAAGCAAGGTCCTGGAGCAACACACTCACTGTGCAGCAGAGAGTGAGCAAGACATGACAGTAGCCTTCACTATTCTGGGGAAGAGGAAGGCTACCATTTATAGGGGAATTGACATCAGGTGGGCTAATCAGTTATCAGGCACTAATGAAGCCCTATAATGAAGAAGATTGGATAGTCATATGAGTAAAGCAGGGCCTGGTCGAGAAGGGGATGTACAGAGAGCAAGACAACAGTCATCGTGGTGGGCCTGACTCTCTATAGTGAGGGGGGTGAGGGAGGCCCTATGGACTAGTTCAGATCGACCTGAGCTTCAATTTCACTGGTATAAGCACTAAAGTAGCCTAAAGAGGCATTTCTGTTCCTTCCTGCATTATGACCCTTAGGGAGCAGGGCCTTGGTTCTTCCTTAGAACATAGGTTTGGGGAGGAATAGCTTATGGCAGAAACCAGCCCCAGGTTGTTAGTACACATTGGGCAAATGGCTGATGTCACTTCTCAGGTACTGCCCATTAGGTCTGGGCACAATCACTGGAATATCCAACTGCTTCTAGGCCTAAGACTGCTGACACTTGACCCTGAGGTTGCTGTTTAAGACAGAGTACTCATCTGTGTCTTGCGCACAGAAGCAAGGCCTGGCTTCACTATTGAGAGCTTGTAACTAACATACTTAAAGAAACTGATTTTAATTGCAAATTAAAGGGCAAATGTTCTCAAACATGAGATACACATACACACGCACATGTATATATATATATACACATACATACACACACACACAAAGTTGAGGAGGTTATAGTAACATGAACCTTACACTGCTGGCAATTTATATTGAAAATCCTAAAGGAATATTTGTGTGCGTGTGTGTGTGGGGGGTATATTTGACAGCTTGCAACTCAGAAAATTGTAATTTGTTTGTATTTTCTTAACTACTAGTAAGATTGAACCTTTTCTTATTTGCATTTCTTTGGCTCATTTGATTTCCTTATTTTAAAATGTGAGTAAAATGATATCTGTTTTAATGAAGAAATCTTTAGATTTTTAATATTCAACTAGCTTCCTATGTGCTAAATAAAGATGAGTAATCCTTGGTGCCTACCTTTAGGGATCTTATAGTATATCAAGATAAATAAATACATGCATCATAGGCAATACTGCAGTATGATTTGGACTACAGGAGAAGGTGATGGCACTCCACTCCAGTACTCTTGCCTGGAAAATCCCATGGATGGAGGAGCCTGGTAGGCTACAGTCCATGGGGCTGCTAAGAGTCAGACTCGACTGAGCGACTTCACTTTCACTTTTCACTTTCATGCATTGGAGAAGGAAATGGCAACCCACTCCAGTGTTCTTGCCTGGAGAATCCCAGGGACAGAGGAGCCTGGTAGGCTTCCGTCTGTGGGGTCGCACAGAGTCGGACACGACTGACACGACTTAGCAGCAGCAGCAGCAGCAGCATGTTGCAATAAGATTGCAGAAAAGGGAGCAACTAGTCCAGCTAGAGTCATAGTACCCTTCTCAGATGCTCACAGATATTTCCTAATAGGTACATGGTTATATGTACCTATTAGTGGTACATGGTGGTACAGAGGTGGCTCATGGTAAAGAGTCTGCCTGCCAAGCAGGAGACACAGGCTCGGTTCCCGGGTTGTGAAGATTCCCCTGGAGGAAGAAATGGCAACCCACTCCAGAATTCTTGCCAGGATAATCCCATGGACAAAGAAGCCTGGTGGGCTACAGTCTATGGGGTCACAAAGAATCAGACGTTACTGTGCATGCGCGCACACACACACAGAGTTATGTAAATTAGGGGAAAGTTGAAATATGATAATCAGCAGCATCACAGAGCAAGATGATTGTTAAAAAATGAAACTGAAGAGCCTTAAAGCGAATTTTCTGATGTCAAAATTTGCCAAAGGCCAACCCTATGTTTCTTTAGGGGGTTCTTAAGAGCTATGACTGCAATTTTCTTTTCTCCTGGCATTTGACTATGAAAAATTCTGTCAAATAAATGAGAGAAGACAGACCCCCACCTTTCAGCCTGCAGAACTCAGTGCCCTTGAAACAGCTGCTGAGGATGAGTCACGGAGTATTCCCTGGGACTTTGTCGCCTGGAAATGAGAAAGGTGTCTCTGGCCATGGCTGTGGCATTTTGGAGGAATCGCATTCCCAATCCAGTTGGAATGGCCCCAAGGTTCACCTCTGGATCACTTACATTCTTGACTTTCAAAATGAGTTGCAATCTAAATTCCAAGGTGAGGTGAAAGATGAAGCTCCAACTAGGGGCCTTGGTGAGTGTCTCTGTTGAACTTCTGGATGCAAGGATCAAGGGCTGGTGTTATAGAAGCTGATGATATTAAGGGAGATGGAAGTGGTGGTGAAGTAGGAAAAGAGTGATGATTCCATGATTTGGAATCACAGACATTAAGACCAACATATAGTGTGTGAGCGCTGTAGGTCTTAAACTTGATAAACCTGCTTCATGAACTTCCAGGATGGAAGACAGCTTTACCTTATTTTCTGCATTTATGAAACTGAGAAATCAGTTCTATTCTAGGCCCTGTTCATGACCACCAACTATGCTTTATGAAGAAATATTTTTAATAATTTGAAAATATTTTAAATCCAAAATTCAGGTATCAACATCAGAGGTTGTTTTAGTGTTTTTGTGCACTTAGAGTTCTGAAGTTTAAGACTTTAAAGTTGCAACTGAGATTTTTAGTTTCTTCCTAGGAGATTTACCTCTCTGCAGGTGGCTGCCACCAGGTGAGAGATGGAACTGGCTGTTGCCATCAGCTGTTCAGGTTTCCTGCTCTCTGCCAGGTGCAGCTAAACACACACCCGGATCCTCACTGTGCTTAACCATAAGTGAAATACGATGGACAGCAAAAATGAGCCCTGTTATTAAATCACAGATTCCCCCCTACTGAAAGCACAATTGAAAAACAACAAGAAAATATTTAAGTGCTAAAAATCCATTACCTGTTTGAGCTGGTAACTCTGATTTTCTTCACTGATAGCATTTTACTTTCATCCAGAGCCCCTCTTTTCCAGAAACTTTCCCTACAGTTATACCCTTGTCTATATTCTGTTTCCCTTACAAGTGCATCATTAATTTAGATAAAGCCTTGATTAGAAGAAATAGTCTATTGATATTGTTTTTGAAGAGTCTGTAAATCAATTTTGGAATAAGGTTGGGGTGTAAATAATCAGTGGTGCTCTAAGTCAGACTGTTCTTTCAGACCTAGTCTGAATGTATTTGAGAAACTCTTGGCCTTGGGAGAGGTTCTGAGAAGGAAACACAGAGCCTGAGCTAAGGGGTGGCCATTAGTGCTCTATGATTCTGGGAATCTGGAGCTTCTGGATAATTGGCAGATTTCCCTCCCTTAAAAGAGCGAGGTATATAGTACTGTGTTAGGGAGCAGCAGAGACCTGGGGCCAGGATCTCCTGGCATCTTTGAGGTCTAAAAGAAACTGCTGAAGAAGGAATTTTGTCAGAGGTGGAGGAGCCTTTTGAAATAATTGATTTGAGTAGGACAAATTCCTGGTGGGTGGGCCTCTCCTTGCTCAAGACCCATGGCTCAAGCCTTAATCAGTTGTGATTTACCACTTGCCTTTGCCCATTGAATTCTAACACTTTTCTGAATCCTTCTGAGTCAGCACCTCAAACTGACTGCTATGGCCAATGTGAAAATGCCTGCCTAGGTCTCCCTTTAGGAAAGGACTTGCTGTCCAGCTGCTAAGATTATGATTAGTTAACAACCTAGACTAGCGTATTAAAAAGCAGAGACATCACTTTGCTGACAAAGATCTGCATAGTCAAAGCTATAGTTTTTCAGTAGTCATGTGTGGATGTGAGAGTTGGACCTTCAAGAAGGCTGAGTACTGAAGAACTGATGCTTTCAAACCGTGACACTGGAGAAGACTCTTGAGAGTCCCTTGGACAGCAAGAAGATCAAACCAGTCAACCCTAAAGGAAGTCAACTCTGAATATTCATTGGAAGGACTGATGCTGAAGCTGAAGTTCCAATACTTTGGCCACCTGATGCAAAGATCTGACTCATTGGAAAAGACTCTGATGCTGAGAAAGATTGAGGGCAGGAGGAGAAGGGGGCGACAGAGGATGAAATGGTTGGACGGCATCATCGAACTGATGGACATGAGTTTGAACAAACTCTGGGAGGTAGTAAAGGACAGGGAAGCCTGGTGTGCTGCAGTCCATGAGGTTGCAAAGAGTCGGACATGACTGAGAGATTGAACAAGTGGCCTTCTGCTGGTTGGTCTTTCAGTGTCTGTCTCAGCTTTAGAGCTGAGGCTGTACTCTTTCAATCCCTGAGCAAGGCTGTGGTATAAGGCCCAACCATTTGTGTGTAATGTGGGACCCTTCTAAGGGGCAGTCTGTGCTCTGGAGCTCCTAGATGGGCATTCAGATGGCTCCCTCTACTCCATCCCACTTCCTTTTACAGGTGTTGCTGCTGCTGCTGTGTCACCTCAGTCGTGTCCGACTCTGTGTGACCCCATAGAGAGCAGTCACTAATATACCCTTTGCATTCTTAACTTCGTATCACATCTACATCCAAATAACCCCAGCCAACCTAACTACTAATCAGCTTGGTGAGAAAGACACACCAATATTTATTGAGCACCTATCACGTGCCAGGAATTGTTCTAGATAATATTCACTTTGTTTTAAAATCATCTTGCAGTGTTATGTACTAGGAATTATCATTATTTTTAAGGTGGAGAAACTGAGGCACAGAGGACGCAAATGACTTGCTCAAGGTCAAACAACTAAGTGGAATCAGGAATTGAGTGTTGACTCTGGTGGCCCACCTAATTATTTTCCTCATCTAGCTTACTTGCCATTCCTGGGCTAGTTCAACCATTTTAGCCATGTTTTGCTACCACCACTTAAGCAGGTACGTTTGCTCAAGCGGTAAACTCTTAGTACATATGTGGGAGAAGATGGGATCCTTCATTCTGTTTCTGGTATTTCCAGCCCATAGTGTTGCCTGGCACGTAATAGAAGCCCAGTAAAGGTTTGATGATGAATAAAAAGGAGAGTCGAACATCCCAGGGCCCCAGCTCAGGTAAAGGAATGTGGCATAAAGGATAGTGATTGTGGGGAGGACATAATGACTGTGGATAGGGTCAGTGTGACAAGGAAAGAGAGAATTTCTAGGTGTGGAAACTATATGTGAGCTTTTATAATTTTGAACTCACTCTAGTTTCAACATAGCTTTAGCCCCTTTAGTCTAGCTTCTGGCTGGTGCGCTGATGTGGGAAAGGGTTTAAAGCAATTAGCTCTGATATGTTTGACATTGTTGTGTGGGTCTATACTTTCCTTTAGCCAAAACAGAACAGTGTCCTTTAAAATGTAACTCGGATTTTGTAAATTAATACGTATCTCTGACAGAGGAGTTGATTTTTTGTTTTAAGCTACAGAATCATTCAGTTCCCTTCCTTCTCATTCTTCTTTTCATCCTCATGCTGAAATCCATACCAGGTTGGGAACTCTGGAGGTTTTGATTAAGATTCAGAAACATCTCTGGAGATCAGCCCTGGGTGTTTGCTTGGGGATTGGACCGCCAAGGTCCTGCTAGTGGAATTAAATCTTGATATGCTCGCAGTGTGTATACTTGTAAACCTGTATACTGTATTATGTGCTTCTTTGAAAATGCAACTCCCCTGAGACCTGTAATGAGAGAGTAGATCTAAGTTAGTAACCCCCCTTTTTCTTCCTTTTTCCACTTTTCTTTCTGCTGTCTTAGCACATTTATTTATCTCTCTTCCAGGACTATAAATTCACAGCAGGTTGGAACTATGTCTCATTCACCTCTGTTTCTCCATCTGATTCCTAGTCAACTTACAGTCATATACTTCCATAAACTTTTGCTGAATACATAAAAAAGAACAGTCTGAGTCAGCTGAGGGGTCTTAGGCTCTGGGACTTGAATCTACTTTTATATTTCACCAGCTATGTGACCGCAAGCTACTCACTTCTTTGTCTCTGCACAATTTTATGTTGATAAGGAATAATATCCCTTTGTTATAAGGTTGCATAAAGAAAACTTGATAGTATGTGTGTATATTTGCCTCATGTTATTTAGTTGCTAAGTCGTGTGTGACTCTTTGTGACCCCATGGACTGTAACTCACCAGGCTCCTCTGTCCATGGGATTCTCCAGGCAAGAATACTGGAGTGGGTTGCCATTTCTTTCTCCATATTTGCCTTAATATAGGGATTTAATATTTATTCCTTCAGTCTTTGATAGAAACAATATCTTAAAGCTTTTCTTTATTGTATTCTTCATAGCCAAAGAAATTATTTTCTCTTTTTAAGAACACACAGGAAATCCACTGTCTTTGACCGTCATGGTTTGTTTTTCACTGGTTTGTCGATTTTCAGCACTGATTCTGAAGCTTTTGTGCTAATGCTCATCTTACAATGCAAGTAATGGGAAATATTGCAGCTGAATCCAATGGGAGCTAACCAAAAGGAAATTTTCTAACGTGAGATTTGACACCCATTGCAGCTTAGAATAAGGTTTACTAAATATTTAACTGGATTAACATTTCTTAAGAGGACTTCTGTTGAATTTTATAAAGAAAGATCAAAGTTTTGAGGTTTAATTTCTGATTCTGTGTATTTTCTACTTACAGTGAAAAACCTCTGAATCTTTTCCTTCTATAGGAAAGTTTTAATAAATCCTTGGTGAACAGTTTCCACCAGAGCATTTGTCTGTTTTATAGTCAAGAGACTGTGTATTTTAATTCATGGTTGAATTCCAGTTTCAGGGCATCTAAATGCTCTGTAGTTATGATACAAATGAACTTACAAAACGGAAAGAGACTCACAGACTTAGAGAACAAACTTATGCATTCCAAGGGGGGAAGAATGGGGGAAAGGGCTAGTTAGAGAGTTTGGGATGGACATGTATACACTGCTATGTTTAAAATGGGTAAGCAGCAAGGACCTACTGAATAGCACATGGAACTCTGCTCAGTGTTACGTGGCAGCCTGGATGGGAGGGGACTTTGGGGGAGAATGGATACATGTATATATGTATGGCTCTGAGTCCGTCTGCTGTTTACCTGAAACTATCACAACATTGTTAATCAATATACTTCCGTACAAAACGAAAAGCCTTTTTTTTTTTTTAAACTAACAGCTAAAAGGAAAAAATTCTCTGTATTCTATAACATGAATGATCAATTGGCTAGCTATATTTCATGACTCTGGTTTATATGCAATTCATAGAGGGAAGATGTTTAACTAGTTTATTCTTAATATCCTTAAGATGTAGTTCTAAAAGTAAAAATATATCCTCAAATTTAATAATGTTGATAACAATAACAGCAACATTAAATATAGCATCTAGTGTTTATTGCGGAGAAGGCAATGGCACCCCATTCCAGCACTCTTGCCTGAAAAATCCCATGGACGGAGGAGCCTGGTGGGCCGAAGTCCATGGGGTCGCTAAGAGTCGGACACGACTGAGTGACTTCACTTTCACTTTTCACTTTCATGCATTGGAGAAGGAAATGGCAACCCACTCCAGTGTTCTTGCCTGGAGGATCCCAGGGACGGCGGAGCCTGGTGGGCTGCCGTCTCTGGGGTCGCACAGAGTCGGACACGACTGATGCGACTTAGCAGCAGCAGCAGCAGTGTTTATTGAGAGCTTATTATGACCTAAGCACTTTGTTAAGGACTTTATAGATATTATTTCATTGACACCTCATAATAACTCTGTAAAGTAAGTACTATTATTATCCCTAAATTACAGATGAGAAAAATGAAATTCAGAAAAATTATCTAAATTGACTAAAGCAACATTATAATTGTTCTAGCTGGACCATTATGATTCTGATTCACTTCAGATCACTGGCTCTTAACCATTAAGCGCTACAGTTAATAAAAAACAAAGGTTGGTATATGAAGGACTATTTAAAGAAATATGTTTATCTGTGGGCTCATAGAATCTCAGAATTAGAAGAGACCTTAAAGGTCATTTAATTCAATATCAAATTATTTGAAGTTTATATAGTCTTTGGCAAGTACATGGAATTGAGGAAAGGAGGCCTGTTTCTTTCATGGGTCTGATAACTTGCTCTATCTTCTTAATCTCTTTATGTCCTTTTAAAAAATGTCCTTTATTTTTAAATAAAATGGTGGTGCTAGCACTGGCCAGACTATCTCAAAGTGTTGTTACATGAGTTGATGGGTTTGGAAATGTTTTAAATAGCATAATATGTAAGGAATTAACAGTAATAAAATGCCTTAATATCCTTAATCCACAATAAAATTACAGTTTGACTGTTATGAAGGTCTTGAAGAAAGCAGTACCTTATCTTATCTGTACATATAACTACAATAAAACATTGAGACAAATTTTCTAATACAAGCCTACAGCCTTATGTATGTATTATCCTCAATATTCAGAGACTCACAAAATGTTAGGAATGTTAACATGTTAAGAAGATTAAAATATTAAGAAATAATTATCATATATTAATGCATTTGGAAAATATTTACTGTATCAAAAAAAAAAATCACTCCCAGGTCTTCAAAATAATCAGTGTGTACCAACTCTAGTCCTCTGGCTAAGTGATTATATTGAACATGAGTAGAGAGTGAGGGTGGTTACATTTCTACTGACCCTGAAGTAAATATCAAAGGACAGAACAATATTAATTTCCAGACATAATAATCCAACTGTACAAAAATACTGGAATCCTGAGTACCTGTTTCTCCTTGTAATAAGCGATCACCTTAAAGAGGATACGACACATCTGACAGATGTGAAAGTCACTAAGTCTTCAAAGGAAAGTCATTCCTTCCCCAGGCAGGTGAATCAATAGCATCAACATTTAAAAATGTCAACTTCTGGATTCTATCCTGTTTGGTACAAAACAGCAACAGTTCATTCGTTCGAAAGGCCCTTGTTTGAGCACCTGCTATATACAAGGCACCATGGCATGCTTCAAGGGGTGCCAGGGATAAATCATAGACAAGATTTCCCTAAAGAGCCCACAGTCCCAGTGTAACAGATTAGACATACGCAGAAATCAACTTCCTATGGAGAAATTGCTAAGGGTGGAGTTGTCCTTGAAGGATGTTAGAATCAGGGTGAGCACAATAATGGAAACGTTATTCCTGGGTGTGAAGGTAACATGCAAGAAAGGATAGAGCCCACTGCACTTTGGGCAAGTATGTAGGGACAATTCTGTGTCACTAATGCTGAGTGATTTTGAAGACTGCTAAAGGGAGATAACATGTAAAAGTGAAGTCGCTCAGTTGTGTCCAACTCTTTGCGACCCCATGGACTGTAGCCTACGAGGCTCCTCCGTCCATGGGATTTTCCAGGCAAGAGTACAGGAGTGGGTTGCCATAGGAGGACAACAAGGAAGGACTGAGGACACGCAAGTTTCAAGAAGGAGAGTGGTCAGCAGTTCTGAAACCACATCCTACAAATAATCCTTTGGGGACCCCTCACGGGCTGCACCTCTACTGTCAGCTCAAGGTCATCACCGTGGCTCCCACTGGCAATAAAACAAGTAATCCACCATTTAAGGCTCTGCACAGTATGATCCTGCGTGCATAGTTGCTCAGTTGTGTCCGACTCTTTTGGACCTTTTGGGCTGTAGCCACCAGTCTACATGGGATTTTTCAGGCAAGAATCCTGGAGCCGGTTGTCATTTGCCTCCTCCAGGGAATTCTCCCAACCCAGGGATCAATCACTTGGGCTTCCCTGATGTCTCCGCAGGTAAAGAATCTGGCTGCAATGCAGGAGAATAAAGAATAATTCAGGTAAAGAATCTGGCTGCAGTGCAGGAGAATAAAGAATAATTCAGGTAAAGAATCTGGCTGCAATGCAGGAGAATAAAGAATAATTCAGGTAAAGAATCTGGCTGCAATGCAGGAGAATAAAGAATAATTCAGGTAAAGAATCTGGCTGCAATGCAGGAAAATAAAGAATAATTCAGGTAAAGAATCTGGCTGCAATGCAGGAGAGTAAAGAATAATTCAGGTAAAGAATCTGGCTGCAATGCAGGAGAGTAAAGAATAATTCAGGTGTTTCAGTCCCTCCTTGTCGTCCTCCTACTTCTTGGATCAGGCCTTCCCTGTGTCTCTCACAGGCTGCTTCCCTGTTGCCCCTTTGTCTGTCATGGGCTGTTCTGATGCTACAGGCTCTCCTAGGGTGAGTGCCTTGATACTTATACAGGAAAGACCCCCAAGTCTTTACCTACAGGCCAGTGTGCTCTGCTCAGCTGCAGAGCCACATTCCTTACATCCTCTGAAAAATCTCCCCCTGGGTGGACATTGTCCTGAGTTGAATTTTTCCCCTTCTCCCCTACGTCCCAAATTCATATGTTGGAGTCCTAGACCCCATTATCTCCACATGTGACAGTATTTGAAGATAGGTTCTTTAAAGAGGTAATGAAATTCAAATGAAGTTGTTAGGGTGAGCCCTAGTCTAACATATCTGGTGTTCTAATAAGGGGAGGTGAAGGACATAGTCACACACAAACGAATCACTATGTGAAGACTCAAAGAGAAGATGATCGTCTACAAGCCAAGCAGGGACCTCAGAAGGAACCAACCCTGTGGACACCTTGATGACTTTTAGCCTCCAAAATTGTGAGAAAATTAGCATATGTTGTTTAAGCCACTCAGTCTGTGGTCCTTTGTTATGGCTGTCCTAACAGATATAAATATCTCACACCTGAAATACTTAAAATGAAACCCTACCATCACCTCCTTCCGTGGTCCCCAGATCAGACATTTATAAGGAATGATCCAAGGTTAGCCTGAGGGCCAGTAAAACTCTCTCTGAAACATCTATCAGGACAACCAGATATGGGAAGGATATTATGATTTACCAGAAAGAGAATCTAACCCAGTACTGGGTTAGAAGCCAGCATTAGAGTCTGGGCAGTGAAAGAAAAGGAAGAACATATAGACAGATAGAACATATAGATAGAAAATCTAATCAGATCATCTGAAATCCCACTTCATTTGAATAAATGTTTCCCAACTTTCTTCCATGCAAACAATATGCATTTAGGGGACAAACATGATATGTTACTATCATAGTGTTCTTTAATATGCTTTTTGTACTTATCAGTACACTGTAATATATTTTATATGTGCCATACACATATATAAATGTATAACAAATATATTTATATGCATACTTATATATAACATACAAATAATATATATTTATATTATTTATATATTTATAAATAATATATAAAATGCATATAAATATATTTATATATTTATAAATAGTACATATTATATAATATAAATAATAGAAATATATAATAATCTAGTACATTATATAATATATAATAAATAATATAATATAATAAATATACATAACAATATGTTTAATAATATAATATAAATATTATAAATATATAGAATAATATATAAATTATATATTATAGTATATATAATATATATATAGTATATTATACATATATAGTATACAGGTTTTATCTCCAAACCAATATCATCTCCTGCTTAAATTACTGTTGTAGGCTGTTACCAAGTTTCTCTATTTTTTCTCTTGCTTTTCTGCAGTCATTACCCATTTAGCAGTCTGAATACTAGTTAGCAATGATGATAACATAATAATGTTCTAGGTTATCTGTGCCCTTCCTTAAACTGTCTCTCTCACCCCTCCATCCGTTGGCTACCCATGTACTCCTTGCCATGACTGTAAAGCTGTCCTGCCTACCTTTCTGATCGTATCTGTCACCACATTGCTTATTATACCTTAACAAGCCTGGGCTGCTCCTGGTTCTTAGAATGCTGTAAGGCTTCCGGGCCTTTACATGTTCTTATTGCTCTTCATGAGGTACTCTTTCCCTTATTCTTTGAATGACTTGTTTTTATTATTCATATTCTAGATTAAATGCCAGCTCCTCAGCGATGTTCCTCTTCTGTCCACCTCATGAGAATCAACAATTTCTAGGTCTCTTTTTATCATATTCCTCTCTTTTGTTCTTGTAACATACAACGCTCACTGCAATGCCCTTATTTAATCCCTGTCTGCCTTGACTAGAATGTCATCTCCATGGAGGCATCACTTTCGTGGGTCTTGTTTGTATTGTCTTGAAGAGTAACTAGCACATAGCCACCATTTAACTCACATATATACATTAATGAATGATGAGTAAAATCCACTTTCACTGTGGAGTTAAAATTATCTATTAATTTTTAAAATATTTTTTAAATTGGGAGATATTTCATGTATTTAAAGAAAAAATAGGTACTATAATAAGCAGTTTTATGCGCATCAGCTAAGTTGTATACTCTTAATTGTGCCATTTTGTTTTTTATTCAAATCTTTCATATTTCCAAGAGATTAAACATTATGGTTTTAGTTGAAAGTCCTTGTCTACCTCTTTTGATCCCCATTCCCTTTCTATCCTTTTCAGAGGTAACCATTATTATGAAATCACTCTGGTGTAAGCCAAGGGAATAATTATTTTGAAGTTATGTAAAACAATTTCTTCAGACAGAAGAAGAATCATATTCTGTCCCTAGAGTTCCAGAGGTGAAGAGGCAAAAAAAGAAAACCTGTGCCTCCTTCCAGGCTTTCCTTCCTCATTCTTGAGACCTGGTCACGTTTGGTGGCTTTCTAGTTGTAACAGTTTGGCTGCTTTTCTTCCAGTGCCCTTATAGATAGATTTGTGAAGTTTCTAACTACCAGCATTTAATTAGCATCAATCACTAACTACCCTTAACTCTTTCAACGAGGGAAACACAGAATGAGAATCTGGACTTAGACTATTGTGCACTAGGTAGATTTGGGTCCATCACTTAACCTCCTTAAGCTAAGAGAGTTTTCTATCTCTTACCTGGGATCAGTAACTTTTGTCTTCTATACTTATTGAAAGAGCTTCCTAGGTGGCTCAGACAGTAAAGAATCTTCCTGCAATGCAGGAGACCCCGGTTCCATCCCTGTTTCAGGAAGATCCCTTGGAGAAGGGATGGCAACCCACTCCAGTATTCTTGCCTGGAGAATCCCCATGGACAGAGGAGCCTGGTGGGCTACAGTCCATGGGGTTGCAAAGAGTCAGACATGACTGAGCGACTAAGCAAGCAAGCATGTACCTATTGAAAGTCCTAATTCTTACACATCGTGTACTCTAACCTCCTCTGTATGTTTTATGTCTTTGATTGGGTGCATCTGGTTATAAGTGCCTTATTTGGGTTTTTATATTTTTATATAAATGAACAGTTGTCCCAACATTTGCGAATTTTAAGCTTCTCAGAATCAGACAGATGCTAAATTATGTCTTTGCCAAAGGTTATTTACCTCCCTAATACCTTCTTCACTGCATCCTTACCAACTTGTTTTAGGGCAGCGATACTCCCAGCTAGAAGTGATGAATCATGGCTTGTCTTATCTAGTCTTGATAATGCTATTACTCTTATCCAGATATTAGATTTCTCACCTTCCCTTGCAACAAGGTATTTCTGTATAACCCTGTTTGGACCAATAAGACATGTGATTAAAAGATGCTTGCTCCTTAGAAGAAAAGCTATGACAAACCTATACAGTGTATTAAAAAGCAGAGACATCAGTTTGCTGACAAAGATCCCTATAGTCAAAGCTATACTTTTTCCAGTGGTCATGTATGGATGTGAGATTTGGACTGTAAGGAAGGCTGAGTTCCAAAAAATTGATGCTTTTGAACTGTGGTGCTAGAGAAGACTCTTGAGAGTCCCTTGGGCAGCAAGGAGATCAAATCAGTCTATCCTAAAGGATATCAACCTTGAATATTCATTGGATGGACTGCTGCTGAAACTGAAACTCCAATACTTTGGCCACCTGATGCGAAGAGCTGACTCACTGGAAAAGACCTTGGTGTTTGGAAAGATTGAAGGCAGAAGGAGAAGGGAACGGCAGAAGATGAGATGGTTGGATGGCATCACCAACACAATGTACATGAGTTTGAGCAAACTTGGAGATAGTGAAGGATAGGGAAGCCTGTTGTGCTGCAGTCCGTGGGGTCACAAAGATTTGGACACGACTGAGTGACTGAACAACAACAAAAGTATTATCGGTGGAGTTGTGAGGAGGCCTCTGATAGGGAAGCTGAGGGAAGCTGAATCTTTCATGATCTCGCTGAGACCCAAACCACCCTACTATTGCTAACTCCAAACTTCTTGTTATTGAGCAGAGAATCTTCCTGAGTGTCTATATTAGTTTTCTATTGCTACTATAACAAACCCCCACAAAATTAGAAGCTTAAACAATGCACATATACTTATTATCTCTCCGTTCTGGAGGTCAGAAATCCAAAATGGATCTTACAGGGCTAAAGTCAAGGAGTTGGAAGGACCGCATTCCTCTCTGGAGGCTCTAGGGGAGGACGTTCCTTTGCTTTCAGAAGCCACCCTGTTCTTTTTCTAGCGGTCCCCATTCTCCATTGTCAGGAAGCCCATGATGTTTCATCTCTCTGTGCTTTTCTTTTGTGGTCACATCTTTCACTGGCACATTTTGCCTTTCCCTTTCTACTTTTAAGGGGCCTTGTGATTACATTCCACACATTTGACGAGTCCAGGATAACCTCCTTATCTCAAAGTCAGTTGATTTGCAATATTAATTTCAATTGCAACCTGCTTTCCCTTTGACATGTAACATAATTTATTCACAGGTTCTACAGATTAAAATATGGACATCTTTCTGATTATATTTCAATTAAAAAAAACCCTACTTTTCAAAATTCCTGCTCCCCTATTCCCATTTGAGTATTTCACAGGTATTTCAAACATCTCAAACTGAATCCACTCATTTTCCAACAGGTCTACCAGCTTACCCACTGTTTTTCTCTCTCAAACACCCAAGGCACAGCTCGAAATGTAGGATTTTTTTATAATTCTTCCAGCTCATAAAATGTTACCAATTTTTTTCCTTAAATTATTCCTTGAAATACTTTTCCCCCTAAGTATTTCTGGAATTCCTTCCCTTAATCCTCACCCCCAGCTTTACCACATATTTCTTATTACTGTACTCATCTATTACTTTCAGGAGAGTTATCTAATGATTTTCTATGTCAGTTTCCTTATCTGTAAAATGAAGATAGTAATAGGTTTTACTTTATAAGATTTTTGTGAGTATTAAATGAATTAATATTTATTAATTGTTTAAAAGGGTGCCTGAAACAAAACAAGTACCAGAATATGTTAAAGCTATTATCATTCTAATTGTCATGTCATACTACCAACACAGTTATGTTCAGGTTCTGATCAATCGCTCCCTGGATTATTTAATCAGCCTCCTAACTCTCCTTCTGTATCTCTTATTGTTGTCAAATTGACTTCAGCAGTACCTTCAGGCCACTCAGTCTAAGTCATAAACTGGATCCTTTGGCCATGCTGCTCAAAATCCTCTGATGTTAGGCAGAGGATCAAGTTCATGTTTCTTATCCCAGCATATATTGATACAAGGCCTTTCATGAACCGTCCTGTTCTACTCTACCTCAGACCTCGCCATAATGTGTCTCAACTTTCTTTCTCCAGTAATTTGGACCTGCTAGAATAGCCTGCTCACACACACAGTCACAGGGCCTTTGCTTCTGCTGCCTGTGCTCCTGGGATGCTCTCTCTCTCCTCGCATTTCCCCCCCTTCCTTTGCCTAAATCAGCTATGAAGGTTGACCAGATGGCTTTATTCCTCCCCCAGGCCCTCCCATAATCCTCCTACATAGGTTGGTCTGGGGTTATACCTCTGAGTTTCCTTGTCCTTGGACAAAGAACAAGTCTTCTAAAAATCTTTGTTTCTCTCTCTATATATCTCTCTTGCTTAAAACCCTCCTATAGCTTTTCTTTGTGATGAGAATACAATCTAAATGCAATATCATGTTTCTCAGAGGTCTGCAGTCTTGGCTTCTGAATCTATTGTCTGTGATTCTTTACCAGAGTCACTACTGCCCACCCCTAGCTACTCGCATCATCCAGCCACACTTGCTTTCTTTTGTCCCTTAGACATAGAGAGCTTTTCCACCTCAGCGTCTTTGCCATGCTATTCTCTCTGCTTGGATACTCATTCCTCAGATAGTCACATGACTGCTTTCTTCTCATTTAGATCTCAGTTTAAATGTTACATACTCTAGGTGACCTTCACAGACCCTAGCTACAGTGCTCTTCCAGAGCTTTTTTTTTTTTTTTTTAAAATGTGGTTACACTGTCTCCTGTCACCACTTTTTTTTTTTCTTTTTTTGTGGGTACATGCAACTTTTCATTTAATAAAGAAATAATTTCATTTATTTATGAGAACCCAGCCTTGATAACAAACAACAAGAGGGATTAAGAGAAAAATATATACTGGGAACAATATATTGCAAATAAGGGAATCCCACGTACCCTCTTGCCTTTTCAACAAAGAGTGTGTAAGAGCTGGGAACTTGGGGTTGCTGTAGGAGGCATCACTCTCAGTTTGGTGATGCACCAGTTAGTCAGGCCAGAGGCAAAGCAGAATTGGCCTGCTGTTTTCTTTTTGATTGATGTCTTTTTAAAAAATTGTTTTTAGTTAGAGGATAATTGCTTTACAATGTTGTGTTGGTTTCTGCCATATGACAGTGTGGATCAAGCACAAGTATACATATACCCCCTCTCTCTTGAGCTATTGCACTTTAAAAAACTTGGCACAATTTGAAACTCTCACATAGTAATTTGTTGACATGATTACTGACTCTTTCCCACTAGGATGTAAGCTTCAGTGAGGGCAGGAATCTATGAGTCTTGTTCACTTCTTAATCCTCAGTTTCTAGAAATAATAGGCTTCTAATAAGGAGCTGCTGAAAAGATTCAGTGGATGTACAAATGGATAAAAAGGTTTCAAGATATCTGTGTAGCAGAGTTTTAATATGTGGGCTTTGAATTATGATTAAGTGACTGAAAAAAATTTTAAATGTGGGCATCTTTGGGGGAGGCATTACTCTGCCTACCGCAGTGCCCAGCTGAATGCTCTGCTATTAAACAACCACCAGCACAACAGGAGGAGCCGCAATAATGGAACTGCTGCCTTGGGTGGTGTTGCCGTGTAAGGGAAGGAGAGGTGATGTGTGTTGAGGCCTGTTCTTGGTTCTGTCACTAATTTGGGCCATCTACTTTCCATCTCTGGGATTCATTGTCTTCATCTCTTAAAGGAGAAGATTGGCCTAGACAAAAAATATGTATCTCTCTCTCTCTCTCTCTCTCTCTCTATATATATATATATATATATATATATATATATATATATATATATCAGTTCAGTTCAGTTGCTCAGTCATATCCAACTCTTTGCAACCCTATGGACTGCAGCATGCCAGGCCTCCTTGTCCATCACCAACTCCCAGAGCTTGCTCAAACTCATGTCCATCGAGTCAGTGATGCCATCCAACCATCTCATCTTCTGTAGTCCCCTTCTCCTCCTGACTTCAATCTTTCCCAGCATCAGGGTCTTTTCCAATGAGTCAGTTCTTCACATCAGGTGGCCAAAGTATTGGAGTTTCAGCTTTAGCATCAGTCCCTCCAATGAATATTCAGGACTGATTTGCTTTAGGATGGACTGGTTGGATCTCCTTGCAGTCCAAGGGACTCTCAGAAGTCTTCTCCAACACTACAGTTCATATACATATATATATTCATATACATATATTTTTATATATTGGTAGCAAATGCTTTTTTCTTTAAATAAAATAGAAAAACATAAAGGCTTCATAGTTGCAGTGATAATGCAGTTTATGAAGAAATGAATCAATTGCTCATCCTTCCCTTTATCCACATACTGTAATTATACTGGGTTGAATAGTGTCTCCTCCAAATTCATGCCCACCCAAAATCTCTGAATGTGACCTTGTTTGGAAATAGAGTCTTTACAGATGCAGTTGGTTAAAATGAGGTCAAACTGGGGAACACTAATCTGATGACTCGTGTTCTTATAATAAGAGGAAACAGAGATGCAGACACACGGAGAGAACACACCAGTGATGGAGGTAGGGATCAGAGTGATGTGTCCCCAAGCTGAGGAATCTCAGGGCTTGTCAGAAGCTGTCATGAGCTAGGAGAGAGGCGTGGAACAGGTTCTCCTTCAGAGTACCCAGGAGGAACCAACCCTTCTGACGCCTTCATTTTAGACTCCTAGTCTCCAGGACTGTGAGATAATAAATTTCTGTTGTTTTAAGCCACCCAGTTGGTGGTACTTGTTACAGCTAATCACACATTTTTGAACTGCTAATTCAGCTTCATTTAGACAAAGCCCAGGAGCTTTTTGCTATATGGTTTGCCTCTTCTAGATTTTCAGGTGCTAACCAGTAGATGTCTTTGAAGTAAAGCTGGAAATATTGTATTCTCAGTTCAGTTCAGTTGCTCAGTCATATCTGACTCTTTGTGACCCCATGGACTGCAGCACGCCAGGCTTCCCTGTCTGTCACCAACTCCCAGAGCTGACTCACACTCATGTCCTTCGAGTTGGTGATGCCATCCAACCATCTCATCCTGTCATCCCCTTCTCCTGCCTTCAATCTTTCCCAGAATCAGGGTCTTTTCAAATGAGTCTGTTCTTTGCAACAGGTGGTCAAAGTATTGGAGCTTCAGCTTCAGCATCAGTCCTTCCAATGAATATTCAGGACTGATTTCCTTTAGGATTGACTGGTTGGATCTCCTTGCTGTCCAAGGGATTCTCAAGAGTCTTCTCCAACACCACAGTTCAAAAACATCAATTCTTCAGTGCTCATCTCTCTTTATGGTTCAACTCTCACTTCCATACATGACTACTGGTAAAACCATAGCTTTGACTAGATGGACCTTTGTCAGCAAAGTAATGTCTCTGCTTTTTAATATGCTATCTAGGTTGGTCATAACTTTTATTCCAAGGAGTAAGCATCTTTTAATTTCATGGCTGAAATCACCATCTGCAGTGATTTTGGAGCTCCCCAAAATATACTCTCTCACTGTTTCCATTATTTCCCCATCTGTTTGCCACAAAGTGATGGGACTGGATGCCGTGATCTTCATTTTTTGAATGTTGAGTTTTAAGCCAGCTTTATCACTCTCCTCTTTCACTTTCATCAAGAGGCTCTTTAGTTCTTCGCTTTCTGCCATAAGGGTGGTGTCATCTGCATATCTGAAATTATTGATATTTCTCCAAGAAATCTTGATTCCAGCTTGTGCTTCATCTAGCCTGGCATTTTGCATGATGTACTCTGCATATAAGTTAAATGAACAGGGTGACAGTATACAGCCTTGCCATAATCCTTTCCCACTTTGGAACCAGTCTGTTGCTCCATGTCCGGTTCTAGCTGTTTCTTCTTGACCTGCATTCAGATTTCTCAGGAGGCAGGTAAGGTGGTCTGGTAGTCCCATCACTTTAAGAATTTTCCAGTTTCTTGTGCTCTACGCAGTCAAAGGTGTTGGCGTAGTCGATAAAGCGGAAGTTGATGTTTTTGTGGAACTCTCTTGCTTTTTCTATGATCCAGTGGATGTTGGCAATTTGATCTCTGGTTCCTCTGCCTTTTCTATATCCAGCTTGAATATCTGGAAGTTCATGGTTCACGTACTGTTGAAGCCTGGCTTGGAGAATTTTGAGCATTACTTTGCTAATATGTGAGATAAGTGCAATTGTGCTGTAGTTTGAACATTCTTTGGCATTTCCTTTCTTTGGGATTGGAATGAAAACTGACCTTTTCCAGTCCTGTGGCCACTGCTGAGTTTTCCAAATTTGCTGGCATAGTGAGTGCAGTACTTTCACAGCATCATCTTTTAGGATTGTTTTTTGCTTTGTCTTTTTTGATCTGGAGTGTTTCATCTCCTTCAAAGTTTGAGCAATCCAGACTGTTGGAAGTGAAGAAATTTGCTTTGGAAAGAAGGCCACTAGGTGGCAGTGGCGTTCACCCACGAGGTGAACCTGCTGCGAGGCACGTGGCTGGAGGTGATGGGTAACCTTGTGTACTATCCTGCCTCTCATCAGCATCAAATCGCACTGAAAGAGCAAGGCTCTGGTGTTTTGATGCAGAACGTTAGTAACATACATGCATGGGAAACCTGAGAACTGAAAATGCCACCTAAGCCTCAAGCCCCAGGCGTGAGACAGACTCACTGATTCCAAGGATCCTATCACCATGTGAACAACCAAGATTAACTGTTCTGGACCATGTGAGGATCACTTTCCCACTGTGGACTGTGAATCCTGTTTATTTTGAAATAAAAAGAAGCCATGCAGAAAAAGGTTTTTTTTTTTTTACTGCTTGGAAATAGTCTCCCTTTAAGCAGGTGTCTCCCTGTTTCCCCATCCGGACTTTTCTTGAACATGTTCAGACCTGTCATTCTTTGCCAGGGAGCTCCCATTAGCACAGCTGAAGCTGGGGCCTGCACAGCCTATGCAGATTATGTATGCATGGGGGCTTATCAAATGCCTTTCCCTCCACGCCCCCACTACCTCTCAGAGGCTGATTTCCTATAAGAACCTCTGAGGGGAGGCACAGTGTGCTAGCTGAGACTTCCAGTCACAACCTGACTGCTTATGCTTCACCTTTAAGGGCACCCCTCCTGAATAACAATATAAGATTCTCTCTTCCAGGTGACCAGTGTTTGGGATAATTTGATTCAGTGTAGTTCATGTAACCCAGTGTTTTGGGCTATTCTACAAACTGTAGCTTTGCGTGTGATGACAAAAAGAGTCCATTGTTAAATATATTTGGGGAATACTGTGTTGACAGTGGTATGTGCTTTGGGTTGTTGCTTCTGGAGTTTAAAACCATTATGTAATTTTTGTGCAATGGAAATTTTTAAGAAGGAGATATGAGTGACAGCTGAACTACCGCTCTCACCCCTCCTTTTTTTTTTTTTCCTCAGAAAACTTACTGAAACCTCCCAGTACACCAGAATTTCTTTTAAAGTGGTACAATAAAGGTCACCCTACCTTATTGCATATTGTATCAGTTTTCTTTTGCTGCATAATATATATATTTCACTCGGCAGTGAAAGTGCAGAGTTCTTACCACTGGACAGCCAGGGAAGTCCCCAATCATTATACTACTCTCAAGACTCTGTGGACCAGGAACTTATAAAGGGCCCAGTAGGGATAGGCTGTTTCTGTTCCATGACGTTGATGGGAAAGCCTCCAAGGCTTAGAGTACCTTAAAGGCTGATATCATCTGCAGCCTCTTTAACAAGTCTGGAGTGGCTGGAACCTCAGCTGTAGCTGTTGGCAGGCACACTTACATATG
Organism: Bos indicus; assembly: GCF_029378745.1. Classification (NCBI taxonomy): domain Eukaryota; kingdom Metazoa; phylum Chordata; class Mammalia; order Artiodactyla; family Bovidae; genus Bos; species Bos indicus. The sequence goes on along the minus strand of NC_091774.1, from coordinate 61,415,092 downwards.
ATGGCTCCATGTCGATGTTGGGCTTCCTCACAGCATGGTCGCTGCTTTCCATGAGTGAGCATCGCCAGCAGTCCCAGGCAGAGACCTTTTATGGTCTTGCTTTGCAAATCATATAATGGCACTTTTTTCAGAGTTGCAAACCCACCCGGATTCAAGGGGAAGGAACATATCTCACATTTCAGTGGGCAAAGAGTCAACATCTATTGCAAGAAGACCATGAGGGAAGGGAGCTGTTGTAGCAATTTTTGGAATATGCCATCTGAATATTCATTGCAAGGACTGATGCTGAAGTTGAAGCTCTTAATACACTGACCACCTGATACAAAGAGCTGACTCATTAGAAAAGACCCTAATGCTAGGAAAGATGGAAGGCAAAAGGAGAAGAGAGCAGCAGAGGATGAGATGGTTAGATAGCACTACTGATTCAGGGCTTCCCTCAAAGCTCAGTTGGTAAATCATCTGCCTGCAATGCAGGAGACCTGGGTTCAATTCCTGGGTCAGGAAGATCCCCTGGAGAAGGAAATGCCAACCCATTCCAGTATTCTTGCCTGGAGAAGCCCATGGACGAGCCTAATGGGCTACAGTCCATGGGATTGCAAGAGTCAGACACGACTTAGCAACTAAACCTCCACCAAACCACCACCACCACCACTGACTTAATGGACATGAATTTGAGCAAACTTTGGGAGATAGTAATGGACAGGGGAGCCTGGTGTACTGCAGTCGATGGGGTCAGAAAGAGTCGGAAACTGAGTGACTAAAAAACAACAATAATCAGGCATGCATGAGTACCTTATCTTCAGATAGCCATCGATGAATGACTGGAAGGATGACATTTGTATCTGTATAGTATCAAGCAGTCCCTGTATATAGTTAGGTCTTGAAAGCTATTATAGAATACTGGAACTAGAAGGGAGTTTATATATCCCCAGTCTCCATGAAGTATAACTTTCATTTCTGAAAGCAGCTGTATAGCCAGGACCTGAAGATATCAAAATCTATAAAGTTTTAAACTTGATTTCAAGGAGCTCACTGTCTGTCAGGGGACAAAAACATGTAAAGAACTTTGGAGTTGGATAAAGGAGGTTTCAAAGACATAGGGAAGTGTGAACTGAGATTTGAAAGAGAAAAGGAGTGCAAGAGCCAACATGGAGCTGGAAAGGCATTCCGGTCTGCAGATACTTTCTGGAAGCAGAGGGGCAGGGGGTGGATCAGCAGTGTGCTGTGTCTCAGAACATCAGTGATTTGTAGAGAAAGTGCAAGGTGGAAAGTGGAAGGAATCCATCATCATATGAGGGAATTTGAATTTTATCATGTAGTCCACAGAAAGCCATGCAAGAAATTTTGAACAGAGAAGTGACAAGATCAGGTTTCAGCATTAGAAAGGTTCTTTGTCCCAATGTAGAAGAGACACCAGAGGGCTGAAGTGGCCACAGTGAGAGACACCAATTAGGAAGCAATGTAATCCAGGGGAGAAATGACAAGTCCCGAATCAGGAAGCTGGCAGTATGGAGTGGAAGGGAGGGCATTGAGTAATTTTTAAGGCCATTTATGAATTAATGTATGTAAAGCACTGGGAATGAGGACCAGCACATAGAAACTCTCAAAAGGTGTAAGCTGCTCTTATTATTATTTCTGTAGGAGCTAGATTTTATGAGTTACCAGTTGTAGGAATGAGGAAAAGAGACTTACGATGACGCCACACACCTGATTTTGTCCCTGAGAGCTGTTGGTACCGTTTCTTAACAGAGGCAACAGAGCAGAAGCAGCTGATCTGAGGAGATAAATAATGAGTCCAGTTTTGGACATGAGAATTTTTAGGTGTTTCTGTAATCCTGCAGAGGTAAGTTTTAGAAGTTTGTTGGAAACGTTGATCGAGAGCACAACAGCAAGGTCTTGGGTTGATATAGGATTTGGTGATCATTATTGAATGCCAATGGAAGTTATAATGTTTTAGGACACTTGTCTTATCTCCCCTCATTTTTTCCACCATTCCTCAGGTGCAACAAAGGCACTTTAATTTCTCAATCATCTTTCTAAAACACACTTTTAATATATCTCTTAAAATACAATAATATTACTTAGAAGGGACTTTGGCATAATTGTAACCTTAATAGACTTGAATGTGGAGAATAATAAACTTAATTTTAATAGAATCCCTCTGTCCTTTGCAAAAGGGAAATATAGAACAACTCCTGGATTTCCTGTTTTCATAATTTGTTTCAATTCCAGTTTCTGATGACTTTGATTATATTGCTTTGATTTTAAGGCAGTTTTATTAAACTGTAGCTTTTGCTTTGTTAATATAAATTGCGCTTTGCTAAAGAAATTCTGTTGTAGCTAATCAATGAAACTCTGGGGGGCTAGTGCTAGGGATTGAGTGCATTAGTGGCAGCAAGCCTAAAAATTTCCCAAATTATCTTTGACTCCAAATGTCTGCAGGGCCTGTCACTGGACTGGGTAGAGGAAGAGCATTAGTCTATGCTTTAGGATAAGGCAAAATTTGCAAATATATGACATAGACCACAACTCTCTTTCTTTCTGAATCTATGGCAAATACATGAGACCCAGAGGTGGGCCAAACCTATCTTAAAGCATGCCCCCTGTAGCCACCAATTAATCGGTAAGTACTTGTAGAAAAACTCAGTTTTTCACTCCATCAAACTTAATGTCTTCAGCCAGACTCCTATCAAAACACTTCGAAGAATATTTTGTCTTAATATTTGTTACCACCAAATCATTAGTGAGAATTATTTTCAGGGTTGTTAGATATCACTGACATAGACAGAGAACAATTGCGAGCAGACTGGCACTGTCCTTGGGCAGACTTTCCTTGATATTTTTGCCAAATGCCTGGAGGAAGACAAAACAAATCATGCTGATAAATTTCCTGGGACACAAACCGGAATGCATACTTAATCATAAGATTCGCCCCGAATCTTGGTAAGCTAAAATAAAAGACAGAAGCTAACAAGATAAGATGGAACTGATTAGAAAGAATGTAAAGTTCTGCCAAAAGTTTAAATAAATCAATAGTACAAGCACAAGATGGGGGTGAGGGGAGGAAGCTTAACAGTTGTTTCTGAGGGAAAGAACAGATAATGACTCCTTTCACAAACTGATGTCTTTAAAGACGCTGTGCTCATAGGCGGGCAGCATTGCCCAGAGCCTGTTCTCAAGGAGGGGCTGTTCAATGAAAAGTGTCCGCATCAGATAATTTTGGAAAATGCTTGGTTAAAGTCAAGTCAACAGGTCTCTTTATTGTAAGACTTCTCAGGATCCCAGATTTTCTACAGTGTATTCTAACTCTAGAAAGAGGGCAACATTTTCCTAACTGACTTAATCATAACCCATTCCCCCTATAGAGAAAATGTGCCACCCAGGTGGCACATTCTGGTAGATGCTGACCTAGCTATTTTTTAGTTGACTCAAGTTCAATTTTATTTTGTTTTATTATTTATTTATTTGACTGCACCGGGTCTTAGTTGCAGCATGTGGGATCAAGTTTCTTGACCAGGGATCAAACCCAGGCCCCCTGCACTGGGAACATGAAGTCTTAGCTACTGGACCACCAGGGAAGTCACATCAAGTTCAATTTTAGCTAATGATGTGGGAGACTGAACTTGCTGCTCTCTCATCCCACGAGAAGCACAAAGTATGGATAAAGTTTGAAGAGAATAAAAGTACATTTTGTCCTGATGAGGCTGTTTATCAAACAGTTACATAGTGTTTATATGGAGTAAAAAGCCTCTTGATGAAAGTGAAAGAGGAGAGTGAAAAAGTTGGCTTAAAATTCAATATTCAGAAATCTAAGATCATGGCATCTGGTCCCATCACTTCATGGGAAATAGATGGGGAAACAACGGAAACAGTGTCAGACTTTATTTGTTTGGGCTCCAAAATCACTGCAGATGGTGATTGCAGCCGTGAAATTAAAAGATGCTTATTCCTTGGAAGGAAAGTTATGACCAACCTAGATAGAATATTGAAAAGCAGTGATACTACCTTGCCAACAAAGGTCCATCTAGTCAAGGCTATGGTTTTTCCAGTGGTCATGTATGGATGTGAGAGTTGGACTGTGAAGAAAGCTGAACGCTGAAGAATTGATGCTTTTGAACTGTGGTATTGGAGAAGACTCTTGAGAGTCCCTTGGACTGCAAGGAGATCCAACCAGTCCATTCTAAAGCAGATCAGTCCTGGGTGTTCATTGGAAGGACTGATGCTAAAGCTGAAACTCCAGTACTTTGGCCACCTCATGCGGAGAGTTGACTCATTGGAAAAGACTCTGATGCTGGGAGGGATTGGGGGCAGGAGGAGAAGGGGATGACAGAGGATGAGATGGCTGGATGGCATCACCAACTTGATGGACATGAGTTTGAGTGAACCCTGGGAGTTGGTGATGGACAGGGAGGCCTGGTGTGCTGCGATTCATGGGGTCGCAAAGAATCGGACACGACTGAGCAAGTGAACTGAACTGAACTGAAGGATGTCTAGCATCTGTCATACAGAGTGAAGTAAGTAGGAAAGAGAAAAACAAATGTACATTAATGCATGTATATGGAATCTAGAAAAATGGTGCAGATTAACTTATTTTCAGGGCAAGAAAAGAGATGCAGACATAGAGATGGGACACATGAACCTGGGGGAGAAGGAGAAGGTGGGATGAAGTGGGAGACTAGCATTGACATTTGTACATTACCATTTGTAAAATAGATAGCTACTGGGAATTTGCAGTATTACACAGGAAGCTCAGCCCATTGCTCTGTGATGGCCTAGAGGGCTGGGATGGGGATGGGAGGGAGGGAGGTTCCAAAGGGAGGGGATATATGTATACATTTAGTTGATTTACTTCATTGTATGGCAGAAACTAACAGTATTGTAAAGCAATTATACTCCAATAAAAATAAATAAATATATTTTAAAAGAAGTTATAGTAAAGAAATCAATACAGAAAAATAATTTTCAGAGTCACCAAAAATGATATTACATAAGGATGAAAGTGCTGCACTCAATATTCCAGCAAATTTGGAAAACTCAGCATTGGCCACAGGACTGGAAAAGGTCAGTTTTCATTCCAATCCCAAAGAAAGGCAATGCCAAAGAATGCTCAAACTACCGCACAATTGCACTCATCTCACACGCTAGTAAAGTAATGCTCAAAATTCTCCAAGCCAGGCTTCAGCAATATGTGAACCGTGAACTTCCTGATGTTCAAGCTGGTTTTAGAAAAGGCAGAGGAACGAGAGATCAAATTGCCAACATCCACTGGATCATGGAAAAAGCAAGAGAGTTCCAGAAAAACATCTATTTCTGCTTTATTGACTATGCCAAAGCCTTTGACTGTGTGGATCACAATAAACTGTGGAAAATTCTGAAAGAGATGGGAATACCAGACCACCTGATCTGCCTCTTGAGAAACGTGTATGCAGGTCAGGAAGCCACAGTTAGAACTGGACATGGAACAACAGACTGGTTCCAAATAGGAAAAGGAGTTCGTCAAGGCTGTATATTGTCACCCTGTTTATTTAACTTCTATGCAGAGTACATCATGAGAAACGCTGGACTGGAAGAAACACAAGCTGGAATCAAGATTGCCGGGAGAAATATCAATGATCTCAGATATGCAGATGACACCACCCTTATGGCAGAAAGTGAAGAGGAACTCAAAAGCCTCTTGATGAAAGTGAAAGAGGAGAGTGAAAAAGTTGGCTTAAAGCTCAACATTCAGAAAACGAAGATCTTGGCATCTGGTCCCATTTCATGGGAAATAGATGGGAAAACAGTGGAAACAGGGTCAGACTTTATTTTTCTGGGCTCCAAAGTCACTGCAGATGGTGACTGCAGCCATGAAATAAAAAGATGCTTACTCCTTGGAAGGAAAGTTATGTCCAACCTAGATAGCATATTCAAAAGCAGAGACATTACTTTGCCAACAAAGGTTCGTCTAGTCAAGGCTATGGTTTTTCCTGTGGTCATGTATGAATGTGAGAGTTGGACTGTGAAGAAGGCTGAGCACTGAGGAATTGATGCTTTTGAACTGTGGTGTTGGAGAAGACTCTTGAGAGTCCCTTGGACTGCAAGGAGATCCAACCAGTCCCTTCTGAAGGAGATCAGCCCTGGGATTTCTTTGGAAGGAATGATGCTAAAGCTGAAACTCCAGTACTTTGGCCACCTCATGTGAAGAGTTGACTCATTGGAAAAGACTCTGATGCTAGGAGGGATTGGGGGCAAGAGGAGAAGGGGACGACAGAGGATGAGATGGCTGGATGGCATCACTGACCCGATGGACGTGAGTCTGAGTGAACTCCGGGAGTTGGTGATGGACAGGGAGGCCTGGCGTGCTGCGATTCATGGGGTCGCAAAGAGTCGGACACGACTGAGCAACTGATCTGATCTGATCTGATATTCATATAAATATATATTTAATATATAAGGTCATATTAAATCCCAAGTTTTCTCTAGCTCAGTCTATGCAATAGACTTTCCTATGATGATGGAAATGTTTTCCCACTTTGTTGCCTGATACAGTAGCCACTAGCCACATGTAGCTAGTGAATACTTGGAATTTGGCTAGCATGACTGTGAAACTTGATTTTTTTAAATTTAATTATAATTAACTTCAATTTAAATAGCCGTGTAGAGCAAGTGTCTATCTTATTGGTATAGTTGATGCATAGTTTTGAAGGTGGAAGAATAAATAATGTTAATATTCTTTCTTTTTTGTGCATTTGTATTTTTAAAAACTTTGTAATAATACTTAAAAGATAAAATTGCTGGGTGTCTATAAGCATGAATTCTTGATCTATTGACCATAGGAAGAGAGAAGCAAGGATTTACAAAATCAAAGAATAGAGTTAGGAAAACCACAGGATAGACGTTTGGGAAATATTTCAGGCTGTTCAAGCAAATACCAGCCTTCCACATTTGAATTCTGAACCAATTGAGAACAGATTCAGCAAATAGAGGCAAAATATTACCTTTATTATGGATTAAGCTGATATTGCAGGATGTGGCTTTTATCTATGGTTAGTGGGGTTCCTAATAGTAAACCCCTGGATAGACAAACTTAACACCTGTTCACAGGCAGTGCTGGCCACCCTTCCCCCTCCCTCCCTGTTTTCCCAGTGGTGGGGCCCCCAGTGGTGGGGCCTATACACCATGTTTACTGCATGGCTGAGGACAAGTGGGAACACATATTCTCTGCTATCTTCCAAGGAAGGAGGAGAGGAGGGGCAGGTTACACGTTTGCAGCTAGATACCTCTCTTTTTTTTTTCCTGGGGCAGAAGGAGTTCAGAGATGTTAAGCTAGTGGATCTCTCATTGAATGAAAGGAATTATTAGGAGTAGGAAGAACATTCCTTACCCCTTGCCCTTACTCCCAACATTTAGAAGATTTGGGGTGGAGGGTATTAAGATGCTTCAAGATGCATTTCATAATGTGAATGAAACCTGACTAGCAATAACACAGTTTTGGCCAAGATATCATGATTGAAAAATAGATGGATTTCTCCTTTTTCAGATTACCTATTATTTTTATGACAAAAACTTTAACCTATTGAATCTAAACTTCTTATAATAAGCAGAGGTGACCCTCTAGGGTGATCTGGCAGTATATAAAATTCTGCCAAAAAATGGATCATGGATTCAAATGTAATAGTTATAAAATTTCTAGAAGCAAATACAGTGGAAAATTTTCTTGATTTTGTGTTAGGCAGAGATTTCTTACCTAGGACACAAAATCAAGCTATACAAAAATTAGAAAATTGGATTTCAGCAGGATTAGAAATGTTTCCTCTTCAAAAGATTTCATTAAGAAAATAAAAAATGGCAAGTCATAGACTAGGAGAGAATATTTTCAATGCATATATTTGATAAAGACCATGTATCCAGAATATATAAAGAATTGTTATAAAAAATAAGCAAAAGGTTTGAGTAGCTATTTCTCCAAAGAAGCTCATTAAAGCAAATAGGATCTACATTATTAGTTAGTTGAAAAATGCAATTTATAGACACACTAAAATACCACGGCATACTACTTGGAATGGCCAAAATGAAAAAGATAGACAGCACTAGGTGTTGATGAGTATGTGTAGAAACTAGAGCTCTTATCTACTGCTGCCAAGAATATACAATGGTACAGTCACTTTGGAAAACAGTTTGATGCTTCCCTGATAGCTCAGTTGGTAAAGAATCCGCCGGCAATGCAGAAGACCTGGGTTCGATCCCTGGGCTGAGAAGATCCCCTGGAGAAGAGAAAGGCTACCCACTCCAGTAATCTGGCCTGGAGAATTCCATGGACTGTATAGTCCATGGGATCGCAAAGAGTCGGACACAACTTAGCAAATTTCACTTTCACTTTCCATAAGCATGTACTTCTCTAGGTATTTATATAGGAGAAATGAAAATGTGTGTCCACTCAATGAGTTATATGCAGATATTTGTAGTAGAATTATCCATATTAGCCCCCAAATACTTCAAATGCCCATCAGCTGGTGAACAGATAAAATATGACATATACATATAATGGAATCCTATCTGGGCATAAAAGGAAGAAAATAATACACAGAGCAATATGCATGAATCTCAAAAACATGCCAAATGAAGGAAGCCAGACACAAAAGATTGCATTTTGTATGATTACATTTATATACAATTTCTAGGAATGGCAAAGCCGTAATTATACACAGCAACCAGAATGCTATTTTAAAAATGCAAATCAGTTTATATCATTTTTTTTTTGCTCAAAAATCTCCAGTGGTTTTCCACTGGCTTAAAAGTAAATCTAAACTCCTTACTGTGGCTTACAGGCCCTCCTAGCCCTTCCTTCTCTGACTCAGTTTTTCTCATTACTTTGTAGTAATATCAAGGCTCCTAGTTTTTTTCTCAAGTGCACCAAGTTCACTCTTACTCCAGAGCTTTGTACTTGCTATGTCTTCTGCCTGGAATGCTCTGCCACCAGAGAGCCTCCAACTGGATCCTTCTTTTCACTCAGTTCAAACAACACCTTCTCCTGAGTCTATCCCTGACCATCAGTCTAAACAATCTTGCTGTCAAAATCTGTCTGTGTTTTAGCAACTACTTCTGTGTAACCAGGACTTCCCTGGTGGCTCAGACGGTACAGCATCTGTCTACAATGCGGGAGACCTGGGTTCGATCCCTGGGTTGGGAAGATTCCCTGGAGAAGGAAATGACAACCCACTCCAGGACCCTTGCCTAGCAAATCCTGTGGATGGAGGAGCCTGGTGTCCATGGAGTCGCAAAGAGTCAGACACGACTGAGTGACTTCACTTTCACTTTTCTGTGTAACCAACCACCCCAAAATACTGTGCCTTAAAGCAACACTTTATTACTGTGGGTTTACTGGGCTTGGCTGGGGGATTCTACTGCTTCCATTTGTGTAGGAAGTTGTATTTGGTGGGAAGCTGCGAGGAGCCGGAGTGTCCAAGATGACTTCTGGTTTGGCAGGGCCTTCTCCACTGGGTCTCTCTCAGTCTTGGGCTTGGCCTGTGTTTTTCACATCATGGCAGCTAGATTCCATGAGATGGTCTCTTAAGACCTGGTTGGAAAATCTCAGAGTGCCTCTTTTGCTTCACTGTATTGGTCAAAGCAAGTCACAAGGCCTGCCCAGATCAAGGGGAAAGAGAATAGATCCACTACTTGTTCTGAAGCGATTTATATGTACTTGGATGTGAGGAATTATTAGCCCATTAGCCGGTATCTTTTCAATCAACCCAGCATAGTCTCTCTCACAATGTGTTTGATGCTTTACTATCATTTTCTTCCACTGCAGTTGGTGGCTATATATAAATTACCTTATTGCTCACAAGTATTTAATGATCACCAAGCTGAGTGTTACATTGAGTGGTTTGGTGATCCACAGTCTGTTGGAGAAGGAGAGAACTAACTCAATGCATTTTCTTTCTTTCTGTTCCTTGGGTTAGCTTGTATAATAATGCATAAAAACTAAGTTAAAGGTAAACCAACATACTTCCTCTCCTGTGTATTCTGAAGTTGGGCAACTTGGCTCACTAGCGCTGATTAACTTAATAGGCCCCCGAAGTCTCACAAAGATTACTAGTCATTTTCACATTACTCATGAAGCTTTAGTGTTGTAATTATGAAAATCAGCTACCTTTATTTATGAGTGGACATGCTAAAAATTGTTTCTCTCATCAATTTCATTAACAAATCTTTGTCTAATATTTCTTCCCCAAAAGAACAACAACAACAATATATATATATATATAAAATGACTCTGTAGTTGGTTGGATCCTGGGTGAAAAGGAGTTTACAGGAAGTTTTAATTTGATTTGATCATGACCATTTTATATTGTATATTTCCTTTACTCTTCAGTGAATAAGTCACTTCAGGCACACATAATTAAAGTCCTTAATTCATATTAGGGGTGCTTCTTTTCAAAATGCCAATCCATGAATATGCAAATAAAGAGTACACACTGTTTTATTTTAAAATGTTAGTGATGGCAAGGTATACCTTAATGTGGTCCCCAAAGCCCAAAGATTGGCAATTTTCTTTTGTGGGGGGGGGTGGGGAAAGATAGGGCAGCATGAATCTATCTGGAGCTACTCTCAACTTCTTTGATTTGGTTTAGGGGTGGGAGTGGCCAGACTTCTGTGAAGGGACAGATGGTAAATGTTTTAGTCTTTGTGGGCAACCTGGTGTCTGTTGTGACTAGTCAGCTCAGTCATTGTTGCATGTGCAGACAACACATAAACAAATGAGCGTGACCATGTTCCAGTGAAACTGCATTTCCAGAAACAGGTAGCAGGGCAAGCCTGATCTTTGCACTGTTGTTTTCTCACCCCTGGTTAGAATTTTAGGGGAGGGAGAGAAGGCACTGTCTACTGTAACCCGAAGAACACCAGCAAACAAAGTCAGGTGACTTGGTTTTCAGTCCTGGGTGTGCTAATGTGGTTTAACTCAGTAAATATTTATAGAGCACTTACTATAGGGATGGAAATATGGAGCACTGCGTGGCCTCTCTTCTCTCCCTTACCTTTCAGCAGGTAGCACTGTTCAATCACAGCACATCTTCAGAGTCCAGATGCATCCCTGGAATCCTTGTCAACAGTGTTGGAGGCAGGTAGTATCAGTGGGTTGGAGTGGCTGTGTAAGACTTGTCACTCCTGAAACACAGTGTATCATTTTCTATGCAGGGTAATTAGCATTGACACTTATCCTAATAGGCTAATCACCCTGCACAGAAACTGACAAGACTGAATATATGGGCTTTCAAGTAGTGCTGGTGGTAAAGAACCTGCCTGCCAATGCAGGAGATGCAGGAGACATGGGTTGGATTCCTGGGTCAGGAAGATCCCCTGGAGGAGGGCACGGTAACCCAGGCCAGTATTCTTGCCTGGAGAATCCCATGGACAGAAGAGTCTGGCAAGCTGCAGTCCCTAGGGTTGCAAAGAGTGAGGCATGACGGAAGTGACTGAGCACAGACTTAACGCTTACCCACTAGGGGATCAGAATCCAATGCCATTTTCCTAGGTCTTAGCATTCAGAACCTCTAAAATCTCTAAAATGGGGATACCTGATCTCTCCCTGGACTGTTGTGAGGATCCAACGAGACCCTGTGAGTGAAGATATTCTGTAAATGGCCAAACACTGAGTAATCTGTCTTTGTGTACCTAAATACTTGTTTAGTAAGTGAAAGCATTAAACAGGTATCTATTGAACTTCTTTTCATCCCTTAAAATTTGGACAGTGCCTGTGATGAGGATCAAATTCCTGTAAACTTTTTAAGTTTACATGAAATCCTTCAGCAAGTGGGGCATGAGAAATTTCACCACCCATAAAAATGACTTTATTTTGAGAAATTAGGCCAAACATTTCACTTCTGCAAAAGTGATGTGTGAATTGTGTTGCCTAAGGTGTCCTTTATTCTCAAATCTTATAGATGCCAGGTGCCAAATTCTTCTGAAATAGTTCCTAAAGGACAGAGATCCAAACGCAATAATAGTGGGAAACATTTTCAGTAGAGACATCATGAGTGGGAGCCTTCAGGGGAAGCTCTTTGAGAGAACTCAGGGGACTGTAATGCTTTTTTAGTTTCAAAGGACAGAAGCCAACTTGGTCTCACCTAAGGAAAGATGGAATTTATTTAAAGAAACAGAGTTGTCCTTTGGAACTCAAAGCAATAATGCAGCCAAATCAAAGAAGTGACTAGAAGCAGAAATGTAAAAGCCATGAGGCTTCTCTGGATATCACTTTAGTCTCTCTGCGTGATTGTTTCATGCCTTGCTGGCTATCTCTTTGTGTAGAGTAGTTCTCTCTAACCCCAGACTGTAATGGAAGAAAATAGTTAATTCTTCATCTTCCAAATTTCTATGTTAGAGGCCTCAAGCAAATAATCTCTTGGTTTTAATTCCAAATATCTAGAGATGAAACTGTGTGCATCAAATGTCTACTGGTTCAATCACATGGAGTCAGTGATTGCAAGGTATGCCAAGACGACATTTTAATGAGTTATAGGGAGATATATTTCCCAGAGGAAGGGTGTAGGGTCGTTGACTTCTGTATGGGTCAGATACTCCAAAAGATGTCCACTGTAGAATTCCAGTGAAAAGATGCCCTTTCTACTTAATAGTTGATGGCTGTAGTATTTGGATATAAAGCTTTGTTCAAGGGAATAAGGTGGCCGTCTCCTCCAAGAATTTCATCTCAGAGATGTTTACCTTTCTCACGCCCTTCATCTTGGGTCTGTGTTTTCACAGCCTGTGTCCTCTCTAGTATGGATTTTTGAAGTTCGTATATGGAAATGGTGACTAATGGCTGCTCTGTCAAGTGTCAGTATATGGATAATGATGATATGTACTTATGTAATATTCTCTTGCAAAATGTGTATATCCTGAATGCTTTCCCCTGGAGCTAATGAAAATATTCACAGTAAAATGAGTTTTCTAGAGCACTGTATCTTCTCTAGATTCTTGTCCTTTACCAAGCATATCAGACATTTTTTGAATAGAGGATAGTATGTGTCTCTGTGTATTTACTTCTTCCCTCTGTCCCTGGCATGCTGCTGGGCTTATGACAGCTGCCTCCCAAATATTTGCTAAAGTGGCTTCTCTGATAGGAGGCCAAGAAAGATGGAATCATAAGAAAGAAGATGGCATCCTAAAAAAATGATCTGAGAGCGATTCCTTAAATACCACAACTGGAAGTGAACTTAGCTTCTAAACTAACATGGTGGACTAGATATTGGTGCTTCCTGGATGGCTCAGTGGCAAATAATACATCTGGAGATGTGGGTTGGATGCCTGGGTTAGGAAGATCCCTTGGAAAAGAAAGTGGCAACCTTCTCCATTATTCTTGTCTGGGAAATCCCGTGGACAGCAGAGCCTGCCATGCTACAGTCCATGGGGCCACAAGGATTTGGACATGATTTAATGACCAAAACAACAAGACTGGATATTGACCTCCCCCACTTATGTCCATCCTGGAGGAGGGCATGGTGGCCCACTCCAGTATTCCTGCCTGGAGAAACCCAAGGACAGAGGAACCTGGTGGGCAACAGTCCATGGGTCGCAAGGCGTTGGACACAACTGAAGCAATTTAGCACACACGTACTTATGTCTATGTCTTAGTCTTTTGGAACCCATGAATGTTTCCTTATATGGCAAGAAGAAATTTTCAGATGTACTGAAGTTAAGGATCTTGAGATGGGGAGATTATCCTGGTTTATGTGTATGGGCCTGAAGTCATCGTAACACTTCTGATAAGGGAGATGCAGGAGCAGAGTTGATGGCAGAGGCAGAACTGGAGTGAGGTGCTTTGTAGATGTAGCAAGGGTCCACAAGCCAAGGAAAACAGGTGGCCACTGGAAGCTGGAAGAGGAAATAGACCCTCTCCTCAAAGCCTCTGAAAGGAACCAGTCCTGCTGACACTTGACATTGGTCAAGTGAAACTAATACAGCTAGAGATCCCCAACTGAAAACTATAGGCCAGTTAGTGTACCTGTTTTATTTGGCCAGCATAGTATTTTGAGAAAAAGAATAAGATGACCTTCATCATTTAAAAAATTGATGTTTGACATAAAAAATATAGATTTTTGACTTATTTGAAAAACAAAGAGATAAAACCCAGAGACCTAGAAACACAGGCTCTGCATTCCCATGTGGCATCCATCCCCTGCATCTGCACTGCAGCTTCTCCCGTCCTGGGGATTTGTGCCTGTAAACAGTCCTTGCCTCCGCTCCCTGGGTGCGTGCATGCACAGTCACTTCAGTCGTGTCTGACTCTTTGTGACACTATGAACTGTAGCCCGCCAGGCTCCTCTGTCCATGGATTCTCCAGGCAAGAATACTGGAGTGGGTTGCCATGCCCTTCTCCAGGGGATCTTCCCAAAGCAGGGATCGAACCCACAGTCTCTTATGTCTCCTTCATTGGCAGGTGGGTTCTTTACCACTAGCGCCACCTGGGAAGCCCATTCCACTCCCCACTGTATTCTAGTTTAGGCTGAATTATCAAGACAAAATTGACTTTGTTCTTCCTCAGTAGAAAAATATTTTTCTGTATTCATATTTGTAGATAGGCTGAGAAGGCTACATATTTTAAGAAAAAATAGTTGTAAGATGCTCATGTAAGTTATTAACAAAAGGGGAAACTGGGTGTGGGGTATGTTGGAACAGTACTATTTTTGCAACTTCTCTGTGAGCCTTAAACTGCCCTAAAATTAAAAGTATACTAAATGAAATTGGCATATTTATTTATGAAAATAGAGAGTGTTATTATGTATTAAACATGCAAGCAAAGTGTTTGCCTGTTGAATGATTGTTAGTTTGTTTCACTCATTGCTTTGCTCTCTGGGTCTCTCTGAGCATGCATTTGTGACCTACAGACATCTGTATGTGAGGATGCTGAAGATGTGGAAGATAAAGTGACTTGCCTAGAGCTAGTCTGGCAGTTGCTGTGCATGGAACCCATGCCTCCCAACTGACTTCCAACCCAGTGTTCTCTTCTTTCCTGCTACTGTGTGCTTCTTTCCTGCTAATGGCAATAGGGAGGGCATAGTAAGGTCAACATTCTAGAATGCAGTGGGAATCTCACTTAGCTTTCAGGAATCCTCTATTGGAGGAGAAGCAGCAGCACCAGAATCAGAGCAGCCTGTTTGCTTGCCTTTTGCTTTTTTTTTTTTTTTAACTTTTCTCATTTCTATTTTAAATCTGGTGCATAGGGAAAACATTTGACATTTGTCCAAGTGCCAAATGTACTTTGGATTTCATCTTTTACATATTAGCGAACTCCATCTATACATGAGAACATTTCCTCTAGAAATAGAAACCTCTGAGTTTGAGATGGTCAGAGCAGAGTAGATGGGACTGGGCTTAGGTCTTCGTGGAAGCTGTTGGGTAAAGGCTGAGAGGCAGGTGTTCAGTGTGAGCTCCTGTCGTGCTAGGAGGTGGGGATTAGGGGATTTAGTGGATTTGGGAGGTTATGACTGCTTGTGGAACACTGTTTCACAGCTTTGGGTCTGAAGAGCTGTTGCTGTGGCTGGCTCAGAGCTAGCCAGAAAGTCAAGGCCAGCTGTGAGAAGACTAAACAGGCTTAGAAATGGGCCGGTTCCTGGCCTTCCTCTGGCCTTCTCTCTGCGAGGCTATTTCCATGCTAATACCTTTCTCTGGGATCTAAAATGGTGAGGGTAACTGAGAGATATAGATTTTCTAACTTTTCCTAAGATTGAACACTCTGGAGGCATGAGGGCAGGAAGGGAAAGGGAAAAATGATAATGATGGATGCAATTGTACTGAGCGCTTTCCTATGTGTTCATGTAAGTTATGTATTACATATGCAAGCAAAGTGTTTCTCTATGGAAAGAGTACACCTTAGTCTGTTTCGTTCATCTCTTTACTCTATGGGCATCTCTAAACATGAATTCATGAGCCCCGAACACTTTGATTTTACACTTGAGGATTCTGAGGCCCACAGAGAGAAAATAACTTGCTCAGAGTCACAGAGGTAGTCAGGGAGGAAATGTGAGTGGAATCCAGGCCTCCTGACTTATTTCTAGCCCAATTCTCTCTTTTCTTTCCTTCTACTGTGAGGAGAATGATAGTAATAGGAGAGAATATTCTGGAACTTATGCTTATGATATAGGCAATATGGTGTAATGGCTGGAAGCAGAAACTCTGGAGCTGATTGTTGCTGTTCTTCAGTCACTGAGTTGTGTCCGACTCTTTGTGCCATGGACTGCAGCACACTAGACTTCCCTGTCCTTCGCCATCTCCTGGAGCTTGCTCAAACTCGTGTCTATTAAGTTGGTGATGCCATCCAACTGTCTGATCCTCTGTCATCCCCTTCTCCTCCTGCCTTCAATTTTCCCCAGCATCAGGGTCTTTCCCAATGAGTCAGTTCTTCACATCAGGTGGCCAAAGTATTGGAGCTTCAACTTCAGGGTCAGTCCTTCCAATGAATATTCAGGATTGATTTCCTTTAGGACTGAATGATCACCTGGGATTAAATCCCAGCTTTGCCACTTATTGGCTGTGTGACTTGTGAAACTTATTTAATCTTTCTGAACTTATTTCTTTTTCTGTAAAATATAGTAATAATAATAATACCTACTTCAGAGGACTATACGAGGATTAAATGAGTTAGTTAAAAAAAATAGTACCTGGCTCATAGTAGCTTCCATATAAATGTTAGCTATAAGTATTATTACTGTTTTGAAAGTGAGGACACAAGCTCAGAGAGGTTACATAGTTTAACCAACAGCACCCAGAAAGGAGCCATGCTGGCATCTGAACTCATATGTCTGATATCAGTCATCTATTATATTGCCTATTAGCAACTTGAGTTTGTTCAGACCAATATTCCTCGATTACTTCCCTGGGCAGCCCATGGTATGTACACACAATTTCTGTGTTAATATTGATAAAATCTTGATTTGTTAATAGGTCTTAGGTTTTTCACTTCTTACTTTTAAGTTCTTGCCTTGAATATCTTTTTTCCTGATTTTCTTTGTGAAGAGAAATAGAAATAATGATAAAAATTCAAACTCAATAGGCTAACTGAAGTGCTTTGGAAGGGAGTAACAGTGAGTACAGAAAAGAATGCCAGCCTTTGAAATGGGCAAAAGGCTTTGCCTTAACGGTTTCAGATGGAGCCGTAAAACAGTGCTGATCAGAGGGTCAGGTCATTTAGACATGGTCACTAGAGTATGGTATGTCAGGTGCTGGGTGAGGTTCTCAGGACATGTTTGTAATATGTTCATTGTCTTCAAAGACCTTCCATTTGAATCTGTTGTCTGCAGTTATTTAATGTCTTCAGTCTGGGTCCATTCTGCCCTTTATGAATCTCCATGCTTTATATAAGCCCACATAAAAGAATATTGATCAAGATTATGGAAGGGACTGTTTGAACCCTGGATTATTCAAAGAATGTAGCTGCTCTCCTTTCTTGAATGGTGTTCAAGTGGAAATGAGATTAATTTTGTTTTGAACAGTTCCAGAAGAGAAAACTGGATGGAAATTATAGGCATAGAGATTCTCAGTTCAGTGTGAATCAATCCATTCAGACCACCATGGTACCTACTAAGTGCTAAGGAATTACCCCCAAAACAGACAAGGGCAGACAGAATCCCTACATTCACAGAGTTACTAACTTTTTTTTTTTTAATCACCAGAGCTTCAGTCTAGTCTTGACATAAAAATGTTACTATAGAGAATATAGACGTCTGTGATAGTCTACATTTTGCAGATAGCCATATTTGAATGATCTAATTTGGTTGGTAAAGTATTTTGGTGGCATAATGGGAAATATTCTGAAGAGAGACTAAAAATAAGGAGTGTGTGTGTGTGCATATGTGTTAGTCACTCAGTTGTGTCGACTCTGCGACCCCACAGATTGTAGCCTGCCAGGCTCCTCTGTCCACGGGATTCTCCAGGAAAGAATATTAGAGTGGGTTGCCATTCCCTTCTCTAGGGGATCTTCCCAACCCAGGCATCAAACCTGTGTCTCCTGTATTGCAGGCAGATTCTTTATCATCTGACCCACCAGCAAAGCCCCAAAATGAGTACAGGGTTCTAATTCTGATCATTTGACAGCCCATGTGATCCCAGGGCTCAGTGTTGGCACATACTAAATGGTAATATAGAACTAGATGGCCTTCAGTTCTCTCTCCATTCCATGATTCTATTCAGCTTTCTTTTTGTTTGTTCTTAGATCTTTGTACAGTCCAAAAATATAATCACATCTGTTCTTGAAGAACAGGGCAGATGATTATTATGAGAGGCCCACCGATTTAAAATGTACTCATTCTCAATTCGAGAATTTCACACTGAATGGAAAAGAAAGTCATTTGGAAAGAATAATTGTTTTTCTTTGGGAATTTAATTTTATTTTATCCAGTTTTATTAAGATATAATCGATATACACAATTAAATTTAAGGTGTGAAATGTGGTGATTTGATATATGTATATATTGTGAAATGATTACCAAAGTAAAGTTTGTCAACACATCTATCACCTCACATAGTTACCTTTTTACTTATTTATTGTGGTGAGCACTTTGAAGGTATCTTTAAGCAACTTTCAGATATATAATACAGTAGCGTTAACAATAGTCACCATGATGTACATTCAGTTCAGTTCTTGTCACTCAGTCGTGTCTGACTCTTTGCGACCCCATGAATCGCAGCACACCAGGCCTCCCTGTCCATCACCAACTCCTGGAGTTCACTCAGACTCACGTCCATCGAGTCGGTGATGCCATCCAGCCATCTCATCCCCTGTGGTCCCCTTCTCCTCCTGCCCCCAATCCCTCCCAGCATCAGAGTCTTTTCCTATAAGTCAACTCTTCTCATGAGTGGCCAAAGTACTGGAGTTTCCAAAGAAATCCTTCCAGAGAAATCCCAGGGCTGATCTCCTTCAGAATGGACTGGTTGGATCTCCTTGCAGTCCAAGGGACTCTCAAGAGTCTTCTCCAACACCACAGTTCAAAAGCATCAATTCTTCGGTGCTCAGCCTTCTTCACAGTCCAACTCTCACATCCATACATGACCACAGGAAAATCCATAGCCTTGACTAGACGGACCTTTGGTGGCAAAGTAATGTCTCTGCTTTTGAATATGCTATCTAGGTTGGACATAACTTTCCTTCCAAGGAGTAAGCGTCTTTCAATTTCATGGCTGCAGTCACCATCTGATGCACATTAGATCCCCAGAATTTACTCATCTTGTAACTGGAACTTTGTGTCCTTTTACCATCTTTACCCATATTCTGCCACTTGACCACCCACCCCTGGAAACCACCAATATGTTCTGTTTCTATGAGTTTGGTTTATTTTAGATTCCATACATCAGTGAGATCAAGCAATATTTGCCTTCCTCTGACTTATTTCAGTTAGTGTAATGCCCTCAAGCTCCATCTATGTTGTTACAGAGAGATTTCCTTCTTCTTTATAGCTGAATAATATTCAGTTGTGTATACATACCACACTTTCTTTATTCATCCATCACTTAAGTTGTCATCAACTCTGAAGTTATTTCAAAATCCTGGCTATTTTAAATAATTTCACAATGAACATGGGTGTATAGGTATCTCTTTGAGACAGTGACTTTACTTTACAGAAGTGGAATTGCTGGATAATATGGTAGTTCAGTTCTGAGGAGCTTCTATACCGGTTTTAATAGGGGCTACACCAACTTACATGGGTTCTCTTTTCTCCACATACCTGTCAATACTTGTTATTTCTTATCTTTTTGATAAAAGTCCTTTCACAACTGTTAGAAGGTTTTCTTATAGTGGTTTTGATTTGTGTTTCTCTGTTGATCAGAACTTTTCATGTACCTGTTGGCCATCTATATGTCTGGTTTGGGAAAATGTCTGTTTAGGTCATTTTCCCATTTTAAAAATAAGGTTATGTTTTTTGCTATTAAGTTATATTTTGAATATTAACCCCTTATTAGACATATGGTTTGTAAATATTTTCTCCCATTCCCTGGGTTGCCTCTTCAACAGGTGATTAATTCTTTTGCTGTGCATAACAGTTTTAGTTTAATGTAGGCCCACTTATTTATTTTTGCTTTTGTTGCTTGCATTATAGATGTCATATCCAAAAAATCACTGTCAAGATCAATGTCAAGCAGCTTACCCCCAAATTTTCTTCTAGGAGTTTAATGGTTCCATGTTTTACTTCAGATTTTTAATTCACTTTGTGTTAATATTTGTAAGTGGTGTAAAGTAGGGGTCCAGTTTCACTATTTTTGTATGTGGATATCCAGTTTTTCCAATACCATTTAATGAAGAGACTATCTTTACCCTATTGAGTATTCTTGGCTCCTTCATCAAATACTAATTTAGTATATATGCATAGGTTTATTTATTTCTAGGCTCTTGATTCTGTTCTATTGGTTTATGTGTCTTTTTAATGCCAGTGTCATACTGTTTTAATTACTATAGCTTTGCAGTATAGTTTGAAATCAGGGACTCTGATGCCTCTAGTTTTGTTCTCCCTCAAGATTGCTTTGGCTGTTCAGGGTCTTTTGTGGCTCCATACAAATCTTAGAATTGTTTTTCCTATTTCTATAAAAATGAATTTTGATATTGAATCTATAGATGACTTTGAGTAGTCTGGACATTTTAACAATATTGATTCTTCTGACCCTGAAACATGGGATACTTTTCCATTTATTTGTGTCTTCTTCAGTTTCTTTCATCATGGTCTTATTTTTTAGTGTACAGATTTTTCACTTCCCGGTTAACTTTATTCACAGCTATTTTATTGTTTTTGATACTATTGTGAAGAAGATTATTTTTATTATATTGTTTTCATTGCTATTGTGAATGAGATTATTTTTTTTATTTCTTTTTCAGATGGTTTTGTTGTTAGTATATAGAAATACAACCAACTTTATACATTGATTTGGTATCCTGAAACTTTACTGAATTTATTTATTAGTTCTAACGGTTTTTGAATGGAGTCTTTAGGACTACATCAGAGATTATGTCATCAGCAGACAGAGACAGTTTTACTTCTTCCTTTCTGATTTGGAAGACTTTTAGTTCTTTTTCTTGCCTGATTGCTATGTCTGAGACTTCTAGTAATATTTGAATATTCTCTGGTGAGAACAGTCATCCTTCTCTTGTTTCTGCTCTTAGAGGAAGAACTTTAAATCTTTCACTGTTGACTAGGAAGTTAACTGGGCTTGTCAAATACAGCCTTTAGTATGTTGAGTTACCTTCCTTCTACATCCAATTTTTTGAGAGTTTGTATCATGAAAGGATGTTGAATTTTGTCAAATACTTTTTCTGTATCTCCTGAGGAGACTAATCCTTGATATCCATGTGCTGGACAGTATATTAATTCTAGTATTAACTATATTTCAAAGATTATGAGGAAAACTCTCCATTAGGTCTGAGTTTCAAATAAGACATGCTAAGAGCTTTCTGAGAACAAATCAATTTTAGTGTAGACTGGGGGCTAAGGAGCAGTAGGGATAAATTAAGAAAATGATGATGTAAGAAATAACAGAAAGTCTGTTTTAGATAAAAAATAACACCTAAATTCAGCAACATTCTTATTGATATTTCCAAGTGAACAGTGACTACAGGTGATATTTATGCTGCTGCTAAGTCACTTCAGTCGTGGCCGACTCTGTGCGACCCCATAGACGGCAGCTCAAGTGGCTCCCCAGTCCCTGGGATTCTCCAGGCAAGAACACTGGAGTGGGTTGCCATTTCCTTCTCCAATGTATGAAAGTGAAAAGTGAAAGTGAAGTTGCTCAGTCGTGTCCGACTCTTAGCGACCCCATGGATTGCAGCCTACCAGGCTCCTCCATTCATGGGATTTGCCAGGCAAGAATATTGGAGTGGGGTGCCATTGCCTTCTCCTGGTGATATTTATAGAAGGGTTTAAAAAAGATTTCTAGTAATGTTAGCACTAAAATTATGAAAATACACATGTATGTGTCATGAACAAATAGTTCAAGAACATGGAAAAATCCAAAGTTGTGTCTTTGGTAGGTAACATTTTTTATTTTTAAGTATGTTTAAATATTCAGGTTAAAAAAGGAGTTAATATCTTTAAAAGAAATTTAAGTCATAAAGCATTTTTAGCGTACACCATTTTGAAAGAAATCATAGATTTGGGAGAACATGTAGTCAAGTGACGGAGAAGGCAATGGCACCCCACTCTGGTACTCTTGCCTGGAAAATCCCATGGATGGAGGGGCCTGGTAGGCTGCAGTCCATGGGGTCACTAAGAGTCAGATACGACTGAGCGACTTCACTTTCACTTTTCACTTTCATGCATTGGAGAAGAAAATGGCAACCCACTCCAGTATTCTTGCCTGGAGAATCCCAGGGACGGGGGAGCCTGGTGGGCTGCCGTCTATGGGGTAGCACAGAGTTGGACACGACTGAAGCAACTTAGCAGCAGCAGTAGCAGTAGTCAAGTGATAAAGCAAATATAGAGACAGTCCAGAAAATATAGCTTTTCTCTCTAGACTGACAACTCTTTTTAAGGGAGGTATTTCTCTGAAAGGTCTTCCAGGTGGTCCAGTGGTAAAGAGCCAATGCAGGAGACATAGGAGATGTGGGTTTGATACCTGGATTGGGAAGGTCCCCTGGAGGAGGAAATGGCAACCACTCCAGTATTCTTGCCTGGAAAATCCCATGGACAGAGGAGCCTGGCAGGCTGCAGCCCATGGGGTTGCAAAGAGTCAGTCATGACTGAGGGACTTAGCAGGCATGCATTTCTCTGAAAAGTTAAGTGGAAAACAAATTAAATATAGCCTGTTAAGATGCCCTAAGTCCCGTCTTGTGAACTTCAGGGTTCTTATCCCAGCAGTGGAGGAGAATTCTGGTACAAGTGGCATAGCAACAACAACAGGTGATATGTCTTATTGCTGAGGGATAGCTCTACAGAAGGCTGGATGTTCTTGATCAAATTTATTTTAGTGACAAAGTATGTAAGGGTAGCAACTTAGGAAAAGACATTCATTGGTCTTGCAATTGAATTTACACAGACCCAAATTCATTGTTCTTGTCTGGAGCCAAAAACAAATTTGAAATAAAAATTAAGATGTTGTATTTAAAGCTGCAGATTGTAAATGGATACACTGTTTCCCAGCTTACCACCCTCCTGCACCTCCTGCACCCTCTTAGGTCAACAACTTCTCTGCCTGGAAAACATAGGTGATGTGGAACTGATGACAGTACTTCCATGGATGAGGAATAAAGTGACAGTCTTAGCTTAGTAACCTTCCCGAGTCTCCCCTTAATAATGAAGCAATTAGAAAGAATTAGGTACCTGCACCATGACACTAAAGCAGTACTGGCTCTCTTCTTGCTGGCCGTGTATCTTACAGGAGATTATGTTCCATTTAGTTCTCCTACTCCATCATCTTTATACCTCCTTCTCCAAAATCTAGATTTTCTTATATGCAAAATGACAAGGTTGATCTTGAAGACCTCTAAGTCTATTAAAAATGGAAAAAGCTTATAGATCCTGAATTCAAGTTAAATGAAACCAACAGAGTCTGGACCTAGGTTGAGTGGTGACAGGCCCCAGTCCTCTCCATTCCTGGAGCTCCTCCTCTTAGGTGAGCAGAGATCATAGGGTCTCCCATGGTGGTCTGCAGCCTAGACACATATACATCTTGGATGTTTTGGTCCTTTAGGATAAGGTAGGCAGCTCAAAGCATCCGCTGCTCTTTATTCTTTGATTTCCCTGAAGGAGCAGTAGCTGGGCCCCAGGCCTCGCACGGTGCAGTCAGTGCTGTCGCTGTCACACTTGCCGCAGTGACATTCAGTGGCTACTGGGTACAGGGAGTCTGCATGGTGAGCACAGCCAGGCACTTTCACCGTCTCGTAGACCAGCTCCTTGAAGGTACATGTTTTCTGGATATTGGGCCTTGCTGGGTCCCTGTACACCAAGTCCCGTGTAGTTTAGGAATTAGGTTACATTATTATGCAAGTTTCTGTTTGGCTTAGTAAATAAGGGATAGGGATTTAATACTGCTTGCTCTAATATTTCCTTTCAGAAGACCAGTTTCTAGGATCCTTAAGCACAGAAAACTTGACCTCATAAAGGAACTCATGTTGTTTTTGTTTAGTCACTAAGTCACGTCACACTTTGCGACCCCATGGACTGCAGCACGTCAGGCTTCCCTGTCCTTCACTGTATCCCGGAGTTTGCCCAAACCCATGACCATCGAGTCAGTGATGCCCTCTAACCATCTCATCCTCTGTCGTCCCCTTTTCCTCCTGCCTTCAATCTTTCCCATGATCAGGGTCTCTTCTATTGAGTTGACTCTTCACATCAGATAGCCAAATTGTTGGAGCTTCAGTTTTAGCATTAGTCCTTCCAGTGAATATTCAGAGTTGGTTTCCTTTAGGATGTACTGGTTGGATCTCCTTGCAGTCCAAGGGACTCTCAAGAATCTTCTCCAACACCACAGTTCAAAAGCATCAATTCTTCGGCGCTCAGCTTCCTTTATGGTCCAATTCTCACATCCATACATGTTTACTGGAAAAACCATAGCTTTGACTGTACAGACCTTTGTCGGCAAAGTGATGTCTTTGCTTTTTAATACGCTGTCTAGCATTGTCATGGCTTTTCTTCCAAGGATCAAGCATCTTTTAAATTCATGGCTGCAGTTACCATCTGCAGTGATTTTGGAGCCCAAGAAAATAAAATCTGCCACTGTTTCTACTTTTGCCCCATCTATTTACCATGAAATGATAGAAGTGGATGCCTTGATCTTAGTTTTTTGAATGTTGAGTTTTAAGCCAGGTTGTCAGTCTCCTCTTTCACCTTCATCAAGAGGCTCTTTAGTTCTTCTTCACTTTCTGCCATAAGGGTGGTGTCATCTGCATATCTGAGGTTGCTTATATTTTTCCTGGAAATCTTGATTCCAGCTTGTGAATCATTGGCATTTCACATGATGTACTTTGAATACATCATGTGAAATGAATTTGTAATGAATACATTACAAATTACTTTGTAATTTGAAGGTAAATAAGCAGGGTGACAATATACAATCTTGACATATTCCTTTCCCAACTTGGAACCAGTTTGTTGTTCCATGTCTTGTTTTAACTGTTACTTCTTGACCTGCATACAGGTTTCTCAGGAATGAGGTAAGGTGGTCTGGTATTCCCATATCTTAAGAATTTTCCACTGTTTGTTGTGATCCACACAGTCAAAGGCTTTAGCATAGTCAATGAAGCAGAAATAGATATTTTCCTGGAGTTCCCTTGCTTTTTCTATGATCCAACGGATGTTGGCAGTTTGATCTTTGGTTCCTCTCCATCTCTAAATCCAGCTTGTATATCTGGAAGCTCAGTCTCTTGTGGGGTCACTGCTTCTTTCCCTTGGGTTCTGGAAATCAAGGTGGTGGTGTAGAAGGACGTGGATTCATCTTCTCATAATTGAAGTCTCTGGGATGAGCAGAGCAGTTAAAAACATGCAAGACAACAGCTTGAGGGAGCAAGAAAGGAACTCATATTATACTGCTGTTCTGAAGTGTTGTGGGAATGTTACAGAAAGTGTAGTTATCTCTTTTCTGTCTACCATGAGAGTACCCATGTATTTAATATTTCTAAAATTCTATAAAAACTTTGAATTTGTATAGCATAGAAACATACAAAGATAAAGTAATGCAGAAGATATGACCTTTTCAATTTATTTTTAATTAATTATTTTTAAAAAATATTTATTTTAATTGGAGGCTAATTACTTTACAATATTGTATTGGTTTTGCCATACATCAACATGAATCTGCCATGGGTGTACATGTGTTCCCAATCCTGAACCCCCCTCCCACCTCCCTCCCCGTACCATCCCTCTGCATCATCCCAGTGCACCAGCCCCTAGCATCCTGTATCCTGAATCAAACCTGGACTGGTGATTCGTTTCACATATGATATTATACACGTTTGAATGCCATTCTCCCAAATCATCCCACCCTCTCCCTCTCCCACAGAGTCTAAAAGACTGTTCTATACATCTGTATCTCTTTTGCTGTCTTGGATTCAGGGTTATCGTTACCATCTTTCTAAATTCCATATATATGTGTTAGTATACTGTATTGGTGTTTTTCTTTCTGGCTTACTTCACTCTGTATAATAGGCTCCAGTTTCATCCACCTCATTAGAACTGATTCAAATGTATTCTTTTTAATGACTGAGTAATACTCCATTGTGTATATGTATCACAGCTTTCTTATCCATTCATCTGCTGATGGACATCTAGGTTGCTTCCATAAATAGCCAGGTCCTGGCTATTATAAACAGTGCTGTGATGAACACTGGGGTACACGTGTCTCTTTCAATTCTGGTTTCCTCAGTGTATATGCCCAGTAGTAGGATTGCTGGGTCATAAGGCAGTTCTATTTCCAGTTTTTTTAAGGCATCTCCACACTGTTCTCCATAGTGGCTGTACTAGTTTGCATTCCCACCAACAGTGTAAGAGGGTTCCCTTTTCTTCACACCCTCTCCAGCATTTATAGCTTGTAGTTTTTTGGATAGCAGCCATTCTGACTGGTGTGAAATGGTACCTCATTGTGGTTTTGATTTGCCTTTCTCTGATAATGAGTGATGTTGAGCATCGTTTCATGTGTTTGTTAGCCATCTGTATGTCTTCTTTGGAGAAATGTCTGTTTAGTTCTTTGGGCCATTTTGTGATTGGGTAGGTTATTTTTCTGGAATTGAGCTGCAGGTGTTGCTTGTATATTTTTGAGATTAATTCTTTATCAGTTGCTTCATTTGCTATTATTTTTTCCCATCTGAAGGCTGTCTTTTCACCTTGCTTATAGTTTCCTTTGTTGTGCAGAAACTTTTAATTTTAATTAGGTCCCATTTGTTTATTTTTGCTTTTATTTCCAATATTCTGGGAGGTGGGTCATAGAGGATCCTGCTCTGATTTATGTTGGAGGGTGTTTTGTCTATGTTCTCCTGTAGGAGTTTTATAGTTTCTGGTCTTACGTTTAGATCTTTAATCCATTTTGAGTTTATTTTTGTGTACGGTGTTAGAAAGTGTTCTAGTTTCATTCTTTTACAAGTAGTTGACCAGTTTTCCCAGCACCACTTGTTAAAGAGATTGTCTTTTCTCATTGTATATTCTTGGCTCCTTTGTCAAAGAAAGGGTGTCTATAGGTGGGTGGGTTTATCTCTGGGCTTTCTATTTTGTTCCATTGATCTATATTTCTGTTTTGTGCCAGTACCATACTGTCTTGATGACTGTGGCTTTGTAGTAGAGCCTGAAGTCAGGCAGGTTGATTCCTCCAGTTCCATTCTTCTTTCTCAAGATTGCTTTGGCTATTTGAGGTTTTTTGTATTTTCATACACATTAATAGATGGCAAAATATACCATGTTCATGGACCAGAAGAATCAATGTAGTGAAAATGAGTATACTACTCAAAGCAATCTATAGATTCAGTGCAATCCCTATCAAGCTACCAACTGTATTTTTCACAGAGCTAGAACAAATAATTTCACAATTTGTATGGAAATACAAAATGACCTTTGCAATTTAAAGATGGGTGTTTTATTATTATTTTTTGTACTTAATAATCTTAAGCTATATTAATGACAGGTAAAAACGTAGCATTTGGGTTTAATTGCTTAGAAAAATATTTCCAACTTTTTTCTATGTATATTTAATCTTTTCTATGTATATTTAAAAGAGGAATGGGAACCATCTGTTCAGTTCAGTTCAGTTCAGTCGCTCAGTCGTGTCCGACTCTTTGTGACCCCATGAACTGCAGCACGCCAGGCCTCCCTGTCCATCACCAACTCCTGGAGATCACCCAAACTCATGTCCATCGAGTCGATGATGCCATCCAGGCATCTCATCCTCTGTCATCCCCTTTTCCTCCTGCCCCCAATTCCTCCCAGCATCAGAGTCTTTTCCAATGAGTCAACTCTTTGCATCAGGTGGCCAAAGTATTGGAGTTTCAGCTTTAGCATCAGTCCTTCCAAAGAACATCCAGGACTGATATCCTTTAGGATGGACTGGTTGAATCTCCTTGCAGTCCAAGGGACTCCCAAGAGTCTCCTCCAACCCCGCATTTCAAAAGCATCAATTCTTCGGTGCTCAGCTTTCTTCACAGTCCAACTCTCACATCCATACATGACCACTAGAAAAACCATAGCCTTGACTAGACAGACCTTTGTAGGCAAAGTAATGTCTCTGCTTTTCAATATGCTATCTAGGTTGGTCATAACTTTCCTTCCAAGGAGTAAGCGTCTTTTAATTTCATGGCTGCAATCACCATTTGCAGTGATTTTGGAGCCCCCCCAAAATAAAATCTGACACTGTTTCCCCATCTATTTCCCATGAAGTGATGGGACCAGATGCTATGATCTTCGTTTTCTGAATATTGAGCTTTAAGCCAACTTTTTCACTCTCCACTTTCACTTTCATCAAGAGGCTTTTAAGTTCCTCTTCACTTTTTGCCATAAGGGTGGTGTCATAAGCTCAATTATTTTTATTTTGTCTAAAATGTTTGGGAAATCACATATTGGATTCTGATATTCTGTTGCCTTTTAGGTTCTTCCTTGCCATTGCCTTAAATTCTGTACCTGTGTAGGAGTCTTAATCCAAAAGGTATATGATACAGTTTCAGTATCAGAACATTGAAATTAGGTCAAACATATTTCACTCCTCTACATGCCCACTAAGAAAATAATTGGCTTTGAGGGAGAAGTGGGGCTGCTGGATAGTTCATTTCTGCAGCTGGCTATCAGGCCTACATCTCACCCAAAGTGTGGTAAGTTGAGTTTTATTGATCAGTTCATTTAATATTAAATAAATAAAGTATTTTCATTAAGATGCAGCACTTTCAATTTCAGCTTATCAAACTTCTAAATAGCCAGATGTGTAGAAAAGCAGCACAGAAACGTTGTCCCCTTTAGCTGGTTTATTTTGAAGAAGCTCTGAGAATGTAGACAAATAGCTTAATACCTTTATTCTTTGATTTTCTTAACAGCATAAAGAAGGGTGTAGGTTTGCTGACTCATTTTGGCTTGTCTCCAGGGATTGAGTGCTCTCAGGCTGCTTGTTGGTATTGTATTAAAAATGGGCCAATAAAATGAATTTTATAATAGGCTGCTTGCATTTTTTATTTGGCTGTAAAATGAATGTTATTACTATCCCTGTTGCAGAGGTATGCCTTTTATTATTGCAATTGTTATTTTAAAGACTATTGACAATATTCCATGTTTAATTATAGATATGTACTCATGTCCATGTTTATCCCTCAATAGGTAAAGCTAGCAGAAAAATGCTCTTTTAAAATGCAGAGTTTGCACATTACTGAAGCAGTCATTTACATCAATCTGAGCTGTCCTGAATCTGTTTTATCCAAATTAAATCCAAACCCAAACATCTAAATGATATAATGGTAATTTACCTCAATTACAACACAGACAGTGTTGGCTAAGGGACTCATGGCTCTAATTTAGAAGAGACAAAATATTGACAGAGTGGGAATCAATGAAACCAGCCTTGTCCAGACCCTCAGCACCTCACTTCCAGCAAAGCAAAGTGCCTACTCAGGTGTAGCCCACACACCACGTGGTGTTGATGCTTATGCAGCTACATTCCCCTTTCTCCACCGTGATGTTAATGTTGTTCAGCTCGCAGCTGCTACAGCAGATTGCTCTCCAGCAACAGAAAAGGAAGGAGAACTGGATAGACTTCATCCTGGACTGGGAAGCAAGCAATTAGAAATCCCAAAGTATTTTCATATTCATGGACTTTGACCCATTCCAATTGAACTGAAATCAACCTGCTTCCCAAACTTTACCATCTCATTCAAATTCAACAGGCACTCTTTGGCAAAAGAGAGACACAGTAACATGTCAGAAATTCTCATATAGTTCTAGTTTTTTTAAGGATTAAAATGTCACAGGTTATGTATCTGAAAAAAAACAAACCCAGAAAAACACTAATTTGAAAATATATATGCACCCATATGTTGCTGCTGCTGCTGCTAAGTCGCTTCAGTCATGTCCGACTCTGTGCGACCCCATAGATGGCAGCCCACCAGGCTCCCCCGTCCCTGGGATTCTCCAGGCAAGAACACTGGAGTGGGTTGCCATTTCCTTCTCCAATGCAGGAAAGTGAAAAGTGAAAGTGAAGTCGCTCAGTTGTGTCCAACTTTTAGTGACCCCATGGACTGCAGCCTACCAGGCTCCTTCGTCCATGGGATTTTCCAGGCAAGAGTACTGGAGTGGGGTGCCATTGCCTTCTCCGACCCATATGTTGGCAGTTTACTATTGCTAAGATATGGTAGTAACCTCAGCATCCATCCACACATAGATGGATAAAAATATACAAACACACGATGGTATATTACTCAGCCATAAAAAGAATGAAATATTGCCATTTGCAGCAACATAGATGGACTTAGAGGGCACTGTGCTAAGTGAAATAAGTCAGACAGTGAAAGACAATTACTATATGATGTCACTTATATGTGGGATCTAAAAAATACAACAAACTAGTGAATATAATAATAAAAAAGAAGCAGACTCACAGATGCAGAGAACAAGTTAGTAGCTACTGTGGGAAGAGGGAAGAGGGGAGGGGCAATATAAGGTAGGGCCTTAACAGGTACAAAGTATTAGATATAAAATAAGCTACAAGGGTATATTGCATAACACAGGGAATATAGCCAATATTTTGTAGTAAGTGGAGTATAACCTTTATAACTTGTGAGTCATTGTATTGTACATCTGAAACATATAATATTATAGAGCAACTATATATCAATTTAAAAAATGTCACAGGGGATTGCCTTAATATAAACATTAAGTTGTTGTCCAGTAGCTAAGACTGTGCTCCTAGTGCAGGGGACAGAAGTTCCACCCCTGGTCAGGACACTAAGATCCTGCATGCCAAGTGGTGCAGCACCCCCCAGAATAAACACATTTAAAGTGATTCATCCCCTAATCTTAATTCATGTTGATTTGTCATTATTCAGTTAAATATATTTTCTAATTTCTCTTTTACTTTCTTCATTGATCCATAGGTTGTTTGGAAGCATATTGTTTTAAGTTCCGTATTTGGAGAGGTTTTCATGATTTTTTCATTATTGATTGTTTAATTCCCTTGTTTTTAGAAAACAACACTTTGTGTACTTTCTGTCATTTTAAATCTTTTGAGATATTCTGCTGGTTTGAGGTGAGATGTTGTAAGGGTCTTGATAGTGTTGTTTGACTCTTCTATATATTTTCTAACTTTCTGTCTGCTTGTTCTATTGATTACTGAGAGAAGAATGTTGACTATGGTCACTCTACCTGGATAATTAGTGTTTTCAAAATATATCTTTTCCAGCCTTTATCTTTGTATTTAAAGTGCATTTCATCTGGAAAGCATACAGTTGAGTCTTGATTTTAAAAACAATCTAGTCTAATAATCTTTGTCTTTTAATTGGAGTGCTCAGAATCTTTAAATTGAACATAATTTTGATAGTCATGGGTTTATGGTCATCATATTGTTCTTTGTTTCATTTATTCTTTGTTCATTTTTCCATTTACTCTGTATTCTTTTGAATTGGTTATTTTTTAGTATTTGTTTCGTTTCCACTATTGGCTTAACAGCTCGATTTATTTATTTGTTTGCTCATTCTCAAGTTTAAAATGCATCCTTTACCTCAAGTAATAATATTCCACTTGACACACAATGAAAGTATGTACTTATAACTTTCCATTTTTCTCCACCCTCATCCTTTGTGCAGTTGTTATTTATTTTACTTCAACATTATTCTAATCCCTCACTATGTTGTTGTTATCTTTGTTCTAAGTAGTCAATTATATTTTTAAGATACTTAAACAATGAGAAAAGTCTTTGTATTTACTCACATATTATCTTTTTCAACACATATTATTTTCCTCCTGTCTAATCAGTTTTCATTCCAATCCCAAAGAAAGGCAATGCCAAAGAATGCTCAAACTACCGCACAATTGCACTCATCTCACACGCTAGTAAAGTAATGCTCAAAATTCTCCAAGCCAGGCTTCAGCAATATGTGAACTGTGAACTTCCTGATGTTCAAGCTGGTTTTAGAAAAAGCAGAGGAACCAGAGATTAAATTGCCAACATCCACTGGATCATGGAAAAAGCAAGAGAGTTCCAGAAAAACATCCATTTCTGCTTTATTGACTATACCAAAACCTTTGACTGTGTGCATCACAATAAACTGTGGAAAAGTCTGAAAGAGAAGGGAATACCAGACCACCTGATCTGCCTCTTGAGAAATTTGTATGCAGGTCAAGAAGCAACAGTTAGAACTGGATATGGAACAACAGACTGGTTCCAAATAGGAAAAGGAGTACGTCAAGGCTGTATATTGTCACCCTGTTTATTTAACTTCTATGCAGAGTACATCATGAAAAACCACTGGACTGAAAGAAACACAAGCTGGAATCAAGATTGCCAGGAGAAATATCAATCACCTCAGATATGCAGATGACACCACCCTTATGGCAGAAAGTGAAGAGGAACTCAAAAGCCTCTTGATGAAAGTGAAAGAGGAGAGTGAAAAAGTTGGCTTAAAGCTCAACATTCAGAAAACGAAGATCATGGCATCCGGTCCCATCACTTCATGGGAAATAGCTGGGGAAACAATGGAAACAGTGTCAGACTTTATTTTTCTGGGCTCCAAAATCACTGCAGATGGTGACTGCAGCCATGAAATTAAAAGACGCTTACTCCTTGGAAGGAAAGTTATGACCAACCTAGATAGCATATTGAAAACCAGAGACATTACTTTGCCAACAAAAGTTCGTCTAGTCAAGGCTATGGTTTTTCCTGTGGTCATGTATGGATGTGAGAGTTGGACTGTGAAGAAGGCTGAGCGCCGAGGAATTGATGCTTTTGAACTGTGGTGTTGGAGAAGACTCTTGAGAGTCCCTTGGACTGCAAGGAGATCCAACCAGTCCATTCAGAAGGAGATCAGCCCTGGGATTTCTTTGGAAGGAATGATGCTAAAGCTGAAACTCCAGTACTTTGGCCACCTCATGCAAAGAGTTGACTCATTAGAAAAGACTCTGACGCTGGGAGGGCTTGGGGGCAGGAGGAGAAGGGGACGACAGAGGATGAGATGGCTGGATGGCATCACTGACTCGATGGACGTGAGTCTGAGTGAACTCCGGGAGTTGGTGATGGACAGGGAGGCCTGGCATGCTGCGATGCATGGGGTCGCTAAGAGTCGGACACGACTGAGCGACTGATCTGATCTGATCTGAATGAGCATTCTTTAGAATTCTTTGTCATGCACATTATCTGGCAATGCATTCTCTCAATCTTAAATTTACAAAAAATATCTATTTCAACTTAGTTTTTGAAGGAATTTTCTTTCTAGTTACAGAATTTCTACCTAGAATTCTTGGTTACCAAGTCTGTTTTTGGTAGTTTTATTTCAGTACTTCATATTCTTTATTTACCTTGTTTCAGATGAGGAATATGCAGTCTTATATATTTATCCCCTCTATGTAATATGTCTTGTTTCCCTTTGACTAGTACGCCTATGGTGGATTCATGTTGATGTGTGGCAGAACCAATACAATATTGTAAAGTAATTAGCCTCCAATTAAATAAATTTAAATTAAAAAAGATTTTATTTTTGTCACTAATTTTTCAACCTGCCTTCCTGAATTTATACTTATTGGCAAGGCAACCACTCCAGTATTCTTGCCTGGAGAATCCCATGGACAGAGGAGCCTGGTGGGCTCCTCGGGGTCACAAAGACTCAGACATGACTGAAGCGACAGAGCACAGATGCATGGTATGCCTTGGTGTGGTTTTCTTTGGGTTTTTGCTACTGAGCTTTTGGTTTATGGTTTTTATTAAACTAGAGAAAATTTACAGAAAATTACCAAAATATTGCTTATCATTGCTTTGAATACAGAATAAGTAAAACAATACAGTTTTCTTCAACTTCTCTCTCTTGGTGTTCTGAAGTATCTATCTCATTGCTTATTTTTTTATTTTTTAACTTTACAATATTGCATTGGTTTTTGCCATATATCAACATGAATCCACCACAGGTATACATGTGTTCCCCATCCTGAACCCTCCTCCCTCCTCCCTCCCCGTACCATCCCTCTGGGTCGTCCCAGTGCACCAGCCCCAAGCATCCAGTATCGTGCATCGAACCTGGACTGGTGACTCATTTCATATATGATATTATACATGTTTCAATGCCATTCTCCCAAATCATCCCACCCTCTCCCTCTCCCACAGAGTCCAAAAGACTGTTCTATACATCAGTGTCTCTTTTGCTGTCTTATTTTTGAAAAGAATCAGAGTAAAGCTTTTAGCAGAGAAGAGCATCAGTCTCAAGTTGGCTAGGGCTCTAAGACAAACATTTTTAGTATAGCTGTCATAATTCTCAATGTAATAATTTTATTGACATCATGCTCCTCTGCTAGACTGTGAACTCCATGAGAGACTAACGGGAACAAGAAGGAGCTCAGTATTTTTTTTGGTGAATGAATGAATAACATGTGGCCAGTGAGGTGATATTGATTTCTCAGAAACATGAAGACAGCTAAGGAGATGGTTAAGCCAGGGGAAGGTGGGAAGGAAGCCACACTAGACATGTTGTTAGAGATATCTCCACAACCTCAGTCCAAAATTCAGTAAAGATTGGTCCAGGGTATCTAACCAGATGGGTTGGTTCAAGAGCAGCAAGAAACTCTGCCCACCTAGCATGACCCAGAAGAAAGGCACAGATCTGGGGGACCCAACTATGTTAGTTTGCTAGAGCTGCCATAACAAAGTACCACAAAGAAGGTGACTTACACAAGAGAAATTTATTGTTTCATAGTTCTGGAGGCTAGAAGTCCAAAATCAATAGACTTGATTCTTTCTGAGGGCTGTGAGCAAGAATCTGTTCCATTTTTCTTCCCTAGCTTCTGGTGATTTGCTGGCAGTCTTTGCAGTTTCTTGCTTTATCACTCTGATCTCTGCCTTCATCTTCACACAGCAGTACTTCTATGTGGGTATCTCTGTCCAAATCCTCTGCCTTTATAAGCACACCAGACATGTGGGATTAGGGGCCCACTCTACTCCAGGATAACCCCATCTGAACTTCACTAATTATATCTCCATTATCACCAAATAAGGTCACATTCTGAGTTACAGGGCTTAGAAGTTCAATACATGAGTTTTGAAAGGGGGCACAATTCAACCCATAACACCAACCGATATAAATTTGAATCCTGTCTCTTTTACTGACTTGGCATTTTCACATCTCAAAATGGGGATAACAGTGCCATCCTTCAGGGAAATTATGAAGATTGAATAAGATAATGTTGGCAAAGCACTTATCGTGAACCTGATGCGTGGTAAACACTCAGTACATTGTGGCTTTTACTGTCCTGAGCTAAATGCCCATTGATTTATTGAATAATTTTGCTCCTCCTGAATATAACTAAGAAATGTGTCCATTTTTCATTTGATTCATTTGTCCATTAGAAATAGATCTCGTTTCTTTGAAATGTTTGCCAATTTCTTTCTCAGGTTGTTTCTGGGGAGGCGGGAAGATAACCACTGAATTTCAAGTGCTTAAATAATTAAGCCAAAACAAGAGAACACTGATAAATAAACACTTTTCTGTGCATTATAATTGTGGAGCAATATCTTCTAGATAGTTAACCCTAGAGGCTTTATCGATTTAACTGAAATCTAATCATCTAACAACCCAGAAATACTGTTGGAAGCACTTCTCCAGAGAGACACTGTAATTAGCAGCTGGCCCCCTTCTGGGCAGTGGGGCTCCCACCCTGCTTGTGTTTGGTCAAGTAATTTTTCAGCTGAGTGATCATCCCAGAGGATATCGTTTCCCTTGATACAGCTCCCTCAGTTTTGCTGGCTACAGCAAATTAGCTGCAGCCTTGCTCCTCAAAATGGTCAGGACTTTAACCTGAGCCTCCCTTCTCTTTGTAAGTGAAGGGAGCACATTTAGAACTTTTGAGAGTTTGATATGGAAATCTGATCATCTTGGCTGCTTCCGTGTGATCAAGTTAGGGCTTCAGTTGCCTGAATCCACTGCTACCCTTTCTCCATAGTGTAACTGAGACTGGTGTTTAGTTTGTTTCTTCAATTATTTCTTCTATGATATTCTGGATGCATGGTTTCTCATGAATGAGGAAAATGCCTTTTTCCCATTCCCAGTTTTCAAATGGAAGGATTTTCTTTAAGAGCTGTCCTAGCCTCTTGAAAAGACCCTGATGCCGGAAAAGATTGAGGGCAGGCAGGGAAGGAGGCAACAGAGGATGAGATGGTTGGATGGCATCACTGACTCAATGGGCATGAATTTGAGCAAGCTCAGGGAGATACTGAAGGAGAGGGAAGCCTGGTGTGTTGCAGTTTCGATGGGGTCACAAGAAGTTGGACATGACTGAGTGATTGAACTGAACTGAGCCTCTCGAAATATTTATTGCCCCCTCCTTGGAATGATGTAGAGTTTTGCCTCAATGTAAACTTGGAAGTAAATGCTGGGTTTGCTTGACCTTCCTCTGCTCTCCCTTCTCTTAGACATGCACTTGCCCACAGAGAATATTCCTCCCCTGCTACTCCTCCTTTCTAGGGGGAGCCAGCCCCTGCCTCAGTGGGTATCCACCTAAGTTTGGAGAGGAGTTGGTAAGCTAGAGTTGCTTTTCCAACCATGCAGTTTATTTCAACTTAGCTTCTGTCAATAATGAGGGGGACCTGTAGGGCTCCTTCTGATATACTCCTGGTTTTAGTTCTCAAAATTCTGGGGACTCGGGAATGGAGTCTCCAGATAAAAAGCTATTTATTTGGGTCTTGTAGGAAACAATGTTGGCCAGCCTCTGAGAGTCATCAACAGAGTTGGTCTTTTTATGTCTGATGAGAAACAGTTTTCATGTATCAACCAGGCACTAGAAAATCTATATTTAGAAAACACAAGGCAATTGAATATTAGACACCCAAAACCCTTAGAGGAAGTAGAAGTAATTTTTACGAGGAGCCATTTAAGAAGTTCAGAGCCTGTGGTGAGCATGTTATTCACAGAATTTCATTTAATATTGAAAAGGATGTGGAACCAGGTCAAAATTCAGAGAGGATGTCATTTTGCCTTGGTCAATCTTGTGAGTAAAAAGTGGAAAGTTAATCCTTTGTCATTAAACAATGAATGATATGGTACCTTTTAGTGGATCATGTTTAGGCACAGAACCAAGGGTTTTTCTAGTTTCTTTCTTAGGTGAATTGGCTCATCTAATACTAATCCTGAATTTGGCCTGGTAAGTTGCTCTTGGTTTACAGACAGAAAGGATGTCAGATGATGAAGTCCTAGTACTGAATTCTTTTTTCAGAGGAGGAACAGAGTCAAAGAGGTTAAGGAGCTTGTTCAAAATCACACTGCTATGCAATAAGAGAGCTGGGATGAGAGGTGCAGTTGTGGAGACCTAGGCTAGTGTTCATTCTGCTATGCAATAAGAGAGCTGGGATGAGAGGTGCAGTTG
This sequence comes from Bos indicus, assembly GCF_029378745.1. Classification (NCBI taxonomy): domain Eukaryota; kingdom Metazoa; phylum Chordata; class Mammalia; order Artiodactyla; family Bovidae; genus Bos; species Bos indicus. Next base: position 61,377,623 of record NC_091774.1, on the reverse strand, counting down.
TGGAGACCCAGGCTAGTGTTCATTCTGCTCTGTCCTGCCATCCCAGTACTTGGGAGTTATTGACAGCAACCAACCCTTTCCACTGGCTTCCCTGGCTCAGTGGTGAAGAATTCTCCTGCAATGCAGGAGACTCAGGTTCGATCCCTGGATCAGGAAGATACTCCGGAGAAAGAAATGGCAACCCACTCCAGTGTTCTTGCCAGGAAAATCACATGGACAGAGGAGCCTGGTGGGCTACAGCTCATGAGCTTGCAAACGAGCTGGACACGACTTAGTGACTGAACAACAACAACAACCCCTTCCACCACCAACTCTGTTTTTAAAGCTGTCCACTGCTGGTGAATTGGAAAACAGTCTTAACCCAAAAGCGCACTTTAAGGTGAGCCCTTCACTTTGTATTTTTTTCTCAGTAGCTTATGCCGTTCTTACCATTCTAGGAATTAGCATCCACTTCTTTTCCTTTAGGAGTGGGGCAGCACACAGCCACCCAGTGGCAGATATGACCCGTCTGTTTGACAAGACAGATAGTATTTCAGCAGAATTATATTCTGTAGCATTGATCACCATGACAGGATGTATGATAATATATAATTGGGATGCTCACCAGTTGCCCCATTAACGCTTTTGAGTAGCTCACTGAGATTTATGTTTTTCCTGTTACCCTGTCTTGTTGGCAATTTGTTGAAATTCTCCAATGGTGTAATCATTTCTTAAGTGCTTTGCCTCTGGTATTATTTGAGTCAGTGTATGTAGTGGCTGACTTAGTTATTTTGGAATGATTTGAGAATCATTTGGGATTAAGGCTCAGCTCCTATGCCACCTTTGGGATCTGTTGAGAAGCTGTTATTAACATTCCCAGTCTGAACCAGGGGCTCACCTTTGGGATACTATGTACCTTGCATATTCTGCTATCAGAGCTTTTCTCTTCCTGCACTGTTATTGCTGGTTTGAGTTTTTCTCCTTTGCTAGAAGGTGGTGCTTTTTTGTTTGTTTGATTTGGTTTGGTTTTTTGTTTATTCTTTAAGGTGAGGGTTTTTAGAGTCAGATGGATTCAGGTCCTGGTTCTTCAACTTAACAGCAGTGTACTTTGGGCAAAGTACTTAACTTTGCCCAAAGCTCAGCCCACTCATCTGTAAAATGGGTCTAATAATGTCCTTCACAGAAAGGTTTTGAATATTAAATGAAGACATGTATGTCGAGTGCAGAGCATAGAAGTGTACAATGGAAGCATTCAATAAGTGCAAGTTAACAACAAGCACAACAAGCTTTTGTTGTTGTGCTGGTGTATTTATTAATAGCTCCCCAGATTATCTCCAGATTATCCTCATTTGAATAAGTTATGTGGTTCCCTTTTACTACTTAATCGTTTAAGGAAATAAACATCATTACTATTGAAGAAAAGTATATAACTAAATGTACAGGCCATAAATTAAAAAATCTTCATATACCTGATCAGTAAATAATGTCTTCCAAATTAATTTATTTGGCTGTTGAAATTTTTGCCCATATATGTTTTATCCCTAATTTGAGGTAAAGACATATGTTGTGGCTTGTTTGGGTAGCCATACTCCTAGGTAACTCCCTCCATGCCCAGAAAATTGTACATATAGGTGGTGCTGGTGGTGAAGGATCCACCCACCAGTGCAGTAGATACAAGAGATACAAGTTTGATCCTTGAGTTGCAAAGATCCCTTGGAGGAGGAAATGGCAACCTGCTCCAGTATTCTTGCCTAGAAAATCCCAAGGACAGAGAAGCCTGGCAAGTTACAGTCCATGGGGTCGCAAAGAGTCTGACATAACAAAGTGCTCACACACACACACACACACACACAAATCTAGAGAATGATGAACAAAGTAGGAAAAATAGGTGGCAAGCTTTCATGCATTTAAATTCTACATGGAGTTCTCCTTAGTACAGAAAGAAAGTCAGAATAAGCATTGCAATAATCATAGGACCAAAAGGGAATTAATTTTGTCTGTCTTCTTCCTGCACAGAGGAAAAATGATAATTATTATAGCTGCAGATTGATGGTTATCCTGGCTTCTCTTTTTGTTGCCAAGCCAGGCAGTACAAAGTGCTTCCCAAGAAAAATGAGTATGGCTCACTTTGGAATCTTGCAAGATAAAGTTTGTTTTTTCTTAATAGAATTTATTTTTTAGCATATATATAAGTATAGGTATATGTGTATTCTATATATATAGTCAATATTTTGAGTATGATTCAAAAATCAGTATGTCTATTTTACATCAAGTGCGTTTTAAAAAATGAAATACTATTTTGTATTTTAGTATTAGTATTTTAGTATATTATCGTTTTAATATTTAAAGAAAATACTTTAAAAATACATTTATTTATTATTATCCTCGGGTAAAGCATAATGTCAGTCACATGGTAGGTACTAAAAATGAATGCATGATGAATAAACAAACGGCCTTCAAATTGCTTAAACTCTTCCACGCTGATGTTGTTTCCCACATTTACCTGATATGATTGTCGTGTTTACTTAACTCAGTATTTCCCCGTGGAGCTTCTAGTCCAGGAAATGTTGCTTTCATCCTCACCAAAAGGGGAGATGGATTTGAGATAGGTGATGCAGGTATAATGCATACTTGGTCTGACCTCTATCCCAGCCTCTGCCCTAGTTCCAGAAAATGCCAGATTACTGTCACAAAGTCAGCTTGCCACCCTCCACAGATGTTTAATCATCAGAATGACCAGGCTACAACTAGCAAGGCTCAGAATAAGAGCCAGAGCCTGTTCCAGGGCCTCGTGAACACACTGCCCCTTCTGAGAATTGACTGGGGCAGGTCTTCCATTCTGTGAGGTGCTGTGAAAGAGCTATGTTAGTTGTTAAAATAACAGAAATACTTTTTTCCCCTAGGAGTAAATAGTTCCTCCCTTTGCACCCTGATTACTCCCCACCCCCACAGGCACTCTGGCCCCTTAGACTCTCTCCAAGACCTCCCTGCGTCCAGCAACTGCAGAGTTAATGCCTGTCATGGCAGAGTGAACTCAGGATCACCTTTTCTAATTGCTCTGGTGCCAGCTTCTCAGCTGCTAAATACTTAGAGTAGCACTCATTTTCAGGGAGTAACTGAGCTGCTTCCTGAGCTCCTCGTTACTGAAGGTTTCTCCTTCTTTCCCAGCCTGCTGAGGTTTTGTTTTGGCCCTGCCAGCTCCAAGTCTGGAACCTGGTACCACCCTTCCTCACTGCTCATGCCACTTCAGTGCTCTTTGCAGCCTGACCTTAGTCCCTTTGTATGCAGCAGGTCTGCCAGTGGTTGAAGGGTCCTCCCTTGATCCAAGCTCCTCTCAAACCTCATGTTAATGGGTAGAATTTGGCCTTTAATTATGGGCCTTTACCCTTGGGGCAAGTTTGCCAGGCATCCTGTAGTGACAAGACATGTCTATTTTCTGACTTGTGTCCTGTGTTGACTTTGTCAGGGTATCCTGATATGAGGTCTATTTAGAAAAACTGCAAGAATATGACAGAGCTATTTTTTCAGATTTGACTGGGTATCTTGATTTTTTCCCCTTAAAAATTTGACAACCCTACTTTTCTAGCTTGAGGACCACAATTTTATCCTCATTTTCTTGTATTCCTATGAATTTCTGCTGTTCTTTTTTTTCTCTCTAAGCTAAGGTTTCACTGTCTGTCTATAATGCTATGTGGCCTTAGTCATGTCCAACTCTTTGCAACCCCAAGGACTGTAGCCTGCCAGGCTCCTCTGTCCATGGAATTTTCCAGGCAAGAATACTGGAGCAAGTTGTCATTTCCTACTCCAGGGTATCTTCCTGACCCAGGGATCAAACCCACATCTCCTGCATTACAAGCCTCTTGGGAAGCCCCACAGAAGCCAACTGGTTTGCACCAACTCCCTGCTAACTAGGACATAACCAATATTTATTGAATGAATGAATGAAAAGATGAATGGATAAAAGTGTTTGCTCCATAGAATTCTCTTTCTCTTTAGGACCCCTTTCAGAATATGATAGGGCCTTGAGTCAGAAAAATAAGTAAATATGACAGAAACTAAACCCTGCTCTGGGGAGCCAGGCAACCTTATACTGCCGCTACTCTCTGTATTTAATTACCTTTCGTTTTTCCCTTGGCAATTAGTAAAGTGCCAGTCTGTCTCAGATGTGCTAAGGAGAACCAAGAGAAGATGTTTTTGTCCACACTTGAGCCAAAGTGTTAAAGGAACAGTAGCACACTTGGGGTGGGGGCTGGGGGAAAGTGGAGATGGAAAGTAATTAATATTTACTGAGCAACCATCACGTACTTTTTTAGACATGATCTCATTTTGTCCTCACAGTAACCCTGCAAAGTATATTCTAGACAACGAATCATGTTTAGCCAGGCCAGATAAGTTACTCAAATCCTAGAGGTATTAAACAGCACAGCTTGAATTTAAACCTAGGTCTTTTCACACAATACCATCCTGCCTTCTATTGCTAGCAGCATCATGGTGGTGGCAGTGGCAGTGATCAGAGACAGAGAATGCTAGAGGAAGGTAACAGTCTACGACAGAACCAAGCCCACTCAGTCCCTGTCTCCTTCTCTCCCTTCTTTCTCTCCCCTAATATGGGTCATATTTCAGGGCAGGTTATAGAGACTGAAAAAGTGGTTTCAAGCATGATTAATCACTGAAGTTATGTTGGAAGCATATAAGGAGATAATGGAAGACTGACAGTTGTTGGAGGGGTGGGGATCAGCAAAGGCCTCATGAAGATAGTAATATGTGGGTTGAAATGTGAGGGATAAGAATAATTTAGCTTTGCTGAGAGTCGGGAGAACAGTTGTTTCAGGCAGAAGAAACTGCTCTAGGACAAAGAATGTGTGATAAGATTGGCTTATCCTTCCAGAGAGAAAGCTGTAGGATCCCAGTTTTATTTCATAATAAGGAAGCAGCCTGTTACCATAGGGAGAGGTCATGAGTCCTGAGTGCTCAGGAAAGGATCTCATGTGGAGAAATATTTGAATAGAAATGAAGCGGTCATGCAGGCTGGTTTGGTTACAAGCAGTTGAAGGAGACAGAGGCAAAAGTAGAGATAATAACACAAGCAAATGAAGAACCAGGAGAGGACATTTAAGGTTGAATCATTTGATAAAGAATATCTCCAACTGCAGTGGCAGCTCTGCCTTTGCTGGTTTTGAAATTGCATTTGGAATGAGGAGACAGCAAAATTGTAAAAAGCCACTCTGCACTGGCAGGGAGTATACTGAGTGGCAGTTGGGGTTGTGATCAAAGCCAGTCTCCCCAGTTCCCCAATTATAAAGTGTTTTTCTAAAAGTGTAGGTAGATAGGCTGATTAAAGTACATGCTCCAAAATAGCCAAATGCTTCCTCCAAATGTTTAAAATCCAAGCAGGTCCTTCATCACAGAACACTTTCTGTATTAAATATTAATCAAAATAATTTCATTTTGCAGATTCAATACTTAAAATATCAATTTAGATGATGGATCATGGGCTTTAAACCTGGAAGAAATGTTAAACCCATCCCTCCCTCTACCCCAAGCATTTACAGATAAGTGAACTGGAATCCAGAGAGGATAAGGGAATGCTCAGAATCTTTAAGCTAGATTATGGGAGTTAAACCAGAATCTTGCATTTTTCCTAATGAAAGAAAAAAAATCAGGTTGACACCAAGCTTCACCTTTAACTGAGCTGTCCATTGATGATATATCAAATTTCTCTGATATTTTATCACTTGGCAAATATTTATTTTTCTGGCTTTTACTTCTGATGAGATCTCCATACTAAAGTGGTTGTTGCTATTATAAATCTGGATGGAATGTCATTAAAAGTGGAAAGGGGAGTGTTTGTCAGTATGGCAAATGAAATTGGCTGTGGATATGGCATTATTCCAGAATCACTGTGCTTTCCTTTCTGTCATAACAAAATGCCCCTGAAGCTTAAAATTCATAAAGTAGTAGCCTTCTTCCTTTCTTTTTCATTCAACCCATACTAAGTACCTGCTTCAACTTCAGTTCTATACTGGGTATATTGCTAAGTGCTATGGTGGCAGCAGTGTTTAGAGACACACTCTGAAAGTGTTAGTCACTCAGTCATGTCTCTTTGTGGCCCCATGGACTGTGGCCTGCCAGGCTCTTCTGTCCATGGAATTCTCCAGGCAAGAATACTAGAGTGGGTAGCCATTCCCTTTTCCAAGGGATCTTCCTGACCCAGGAATTGAACCCAGGTCTCCTGCACTGCAGGCAGATTCTTTACCATCTGAGCTACCAGGGAAGCCCTAGAAATACACTCTAGTCTTAGGGTATTTACCATTTGGATGATTTTGGTAATGACTAGGCAAAAATATATTAGGGGATGAAAGGGACAAAGAAACTTGCCAGTAGAGCTGGAATCACTATTTCTGCAATACAGCCTTGAAGATAGAGAAAAGTGAAACAATTAACACCTGGTACCTACAGGTATTTTTCTCCCTTTGTCAGAGAAGAGAGAGCTAAAAAGTGGATGGATGAAGCCAGGTCAGAGGCTTCTGTTGGGCTCTGACTTGAAGTTAGGAGGAGACTGGAGGGGATATTCAAACTTTTCCTATCTTCAGGATTTGAGTTACACCATGTTTTTTCACTACGGAAAGACTAAGTGAGAGGGCTGTATCAGCCACACATAGACATTATATGGAACCAAAGTCCAGGAACCCATTAGCTAAGTAGATCCTTCTCCCTCTGCCAGGGCCCACTGGACAATACTACTAATGAATCACAGCTTTCCTTTCCCTTCTGAGGCTCAGAATCCTTCTCAACACCATGTTTCAGACAGACTAACACATGTATATTGTTTTGTCTTTTATCACTAGAATGAGTGTTGCACAAAGCAGGAAAGTTGCTCTATTTATTGCTTTTTGTTTTTTATTCCTGCCCTTAAACAGGGCCTGGAACATGGTAGAACTCAATTGCTGAATTGACGAAAGAGTGTGAAATGGCTGGCGTTCAGCTGCTTGGCTGAACCTGTAGCCAGAAGTTGCAAACTCGAGGCTCAGTTTCTTTTCCTAACCTTGTAGAGTCATGATCATATCCCGGGGTAGTGGCATCTTCAGTTTTTTCAGCTCTTCGCACTCTTGCCTGAATGTGCACATATTCCTGTGTTCTAAGAACCACTGAGATTACCTTTCTCTTAAGCTCTAATGGAGCAATCTATGTTTCTACCTGAGCCTTTTAAATATATGGCTTCTCTGGCAAGTCTACTATAGTTACAAGTAAACCTCTGTTTAGCTCTTTCATGAATTTTTTCAAGAATTAAGAAACATTTCTTCGGAGTCCTATGGAAGCCAGCATAGCCTTGTTGACCTCTTTGCCTCATTCCTCACCATTCTACTTCATGCCGCTTATACTAGAGAAGAAAGGAATACCCTGATTTTTCATACCATTGTGTATTTCAATATTGTTCCTGTCCTGAATACTTTTTGCTTTTTCCCTTGGTGAGGACATATAAGGGCAGCAGGTTCAAAGACAGAAAAAGTGTGGAGAGTACTGGATGCAAGGTTTCCGTGGGTCCCTCAAGGCTGCCCTTGGAGCTTCCTGGTTCCAGTACATCAGAACTGGACACTCTTCCAGGTGTCAGGCCAGATAGATGGTATCTTCAACTCAGGAGCTGGGCAACTTCCTTCAGCCTGGCCTGATTCACATACACAGCTGGGCTGTTTCTGGTCAGATGTAGGAAGCCCATGTGTCTTAGGGAGAAGCTGAAGCATTTTGAGAGCATCCTTTATGCACCCTTTAGTTCCTGCTCTAATGCAGCAGAGGCAAACTCATTTTTGCATGTGGAAAAATACAGCGCTTCTGCTCTCTGCAAGGCTGAAAAGAAGGAAGGTATGAAAGCCTTTTTTTTTTTTTTTTTTAACACATTGCAAGGTTGTAGCTCATGAGGTTTATCCAAAGCTCTGCAATTGCTGACAATAAATTCTAAACTTAGACTGGAGGTGCGTGTTCCCAGGTGTAACTACTTATGTATTAACCCTTTGTGATCTACTCCTGCAGCAATCTTCTTTTTCTAAGCACTCTGGTCAGATATCTCCAGGTTTGAAATTCAGTGACTTTTTCTCAGTTCTCAGTTTCCTGGCTTGGGCTGCCTAATTTTTTTCTCTCATTTGAACTCCTTTGAAAAATGATCACGCACCTTGTCTTAAAGCTGTTGTTTGCTTTTCTTAATCAGTTATTTGCAGGTGGGGAATATGTCTAACTTGTCGCAGTAACTTCCATGTACAAATGTTTGAACTGATGGATAGCTTTGCTCTTTACATATGAGTCAAGGAGTTCTAGAATGAATTAGGTTGCCTTGTCTTTCTAATTTACTCTTCACAAATTTCTGATGGACCTCTTTCTTTTCTAAGCCTGAACCAGTGCTTTTAATTACTTTCATTATCAACATAGAAAATGCTTATGACCACAAGCTCTTCCAAAAGTTTGGAAGAGCAATTATGAGCCATCGGGAATTACAGAGTCAAATGAGAGTTTTGCAGCAGCTATATATCAGGAGCCAATAAAATAAAATTGCAATCTCACATCAGCTGAGTGACTTTAGGCAGGTCATTTATTTTCCCAGTATTTGAGATGAGCAAACAAAGCACAGGAGATATCTGCCTGAAAGGTTTGTCCCAAAGGTTAAATGAGGAAATATTTGTGAAAATATTTCTGCTGTTTAGACATGGATTGCACCCATGTCTGCTGCATTGGCAAGTGGGTTCTTTACCGCTGAACCACCAGGGAAGCCCTGTAATGTGTGTAGTGCTATATAAATTGCTTTGATGATGACCTTGCTGGGGCCCCATGCTAGACTGTCTTCAGTTCAGTTCAGTTCAGTTCAGTCCTCAGTCATGTCCAACTCTTTGCGACCCCATGAATTGCAGCACGCCAGGCCTCCCTGTCCATCACCAACTCCCGGAGTTCACTCAGACTCACGTCCATCGAGTCGGTGATGCCATCCAGCCATCTCATCCTCTGTCGTCCCCTTCTCCTCCTGCCCCCAATCCCTCCCAGCATCAGAGTCTTTTCCAATGAGTCAACTCTTCGCATGAGGTGGCCAAAGTACTAGAGTTTCAGCTTTAGCATCATTCCTTCCAAAGAAATCCCAGGGCTGATCTCCTTCAGAATGGACTGGTTGGATCTCCTTGCAGTCCAAGGGACTCTCAAGAGTATTCTCCAACACCACAGTTCAAAAGCATCAATTCTTTGGCACTCAGCTTTCTTCACAGTCCAACTCTCACATCCATAGCTGACTACTGGAAAAACCATAGACTTGACTGGACGGACCTTTAAGCTGGATAAATTCAGTAGAGAAAATGCAGAAACATAAACCCATTCAAAAAGTATTTTAACATAAATAAACATGTATACTATTTTTGTTAAATAGTATTTTTGTTGACCTTCTTGGGCAATCATATTGTTAGCTCCAATCAGCAATGTCTAAGTGTTTTCTGATGGTTTGTGAATGGGTATTACACAAAGAAAGCACTCCTTGTTGTATCAATCTAAAAAGCAATGAGTTAAGTTCATCAAGATTTTGTACTTATAACTTTTTAGACCTTTTGATGGGCTAATTTTTTTAGAAGTGTCAAAAAATTTGCATATGTATGTTTGTGTGTTTGGTTAATGTTGTGTGTGTAGTATATCTTGCTATATTTCCTAAATATATATGAATATGGAGTCCCCAGTCCCTCTTTTTTCCTACAGAGTATTTTGGGCCTAGAATTCCATAGAATACATTTTATTTTATTTATAAATTTATTCATTTTAATTGGAGGCTAACTACTTTACAATATTGTAGTGTTTTTGCCATACATTGGCATGAATCCACCATGGGTGTACATGTGTTCCCCATCCTGAATCCTCCTCCCACCTCCCTCCCCATTCCATCCCTCTGGGTCATCCCAGTGCACCAGCCCCGAGCACCCTGTCCCATGCATCAAACCTGGACTGGTAATCCGTTTCACATATGATAATATATATGTTTCAATGCATTTTAGAAAATGCTGTTTCAGGGGGTAGCCAGAACTTTTCTGTGACCTGCATATTTAGCTAGAGGATAGACCTAGAATAACAGTTTGATAATCACAGGTATAACCTGTCAAAGATTTTATATATTCTTGTGATAATGGCCAAGAATCTTGATCACAAGCCTCCATTTGATTTGGCAGAGGAAGTCATCACATATTACTCTCAAGCAAATATGCAAGCTGAAAGGGAGGGCCTGATCGTTAAGCTAGGGTGTGGATTGTTGTTCAGTTGCTAAGTTGTGTCTGACTCTTTGGACTAATTAGAAAGAATTTCTAGACTTCTCAGTAACTCCATTGCAACTATAGAGACCACCTCTGCTAATTACCCAGGGTCTTACTTCTCAACTTTTGACCTTCTCCATTAGACTTAAAGATGACTTAAAAGACAAACATACTTTTATAGAATTCTATTTGGGCAATACTTCCTTGTCATTGACTTTTACTGTAAGAATTTACAAGATCTATGGACCAATGGAAGTCACAAGTGTTGGGTTCTAAAAGGCCATGAGTTAAAACTTGGGTTGGGCTGGCTTTTGCCGTACATTTGATAGGATGGCTTCCCTGCCACGACAAGGTGAGAGTAATGAAAAAATTAGAAGAGGGCTCCCTATGCCTGCTCATACCATTTCTCTAGGGCAGGGGGAAAAATAAATTCCCAGCCCCCCGGGGCCTGCCTGGATATAACCACAGGCATCCACTCTAAAGCACCTTGAACTTTATGGAGCCCATAAAATTAAAGAGGCGTAAACATAAAATACATTCAGAGTGCTCCATTAGTGTTGCTTGACTAAGAAAAAACACATTGGTGGGCAAGCCAAGAAGGCCAGCAGGATTGTCTCCCATGAAAACAATGTGTCATTATCCTTCAGGAAGCCTGCTGAGCTAGCTCTCTTCTGGCCTCTTACTTCACATTCTGGAGTAGGTGTTTCCTGACACTTGATACAAAAGGTGTTGGTATTGGAACTTTTAGAGAGCAAAATTGTGGATGGTGGGTCATCTTGTTTCCTTCATGGCCATTTCCAGATGTTGGAACCTAAAATTTCCTGATGAAAACAGTATTTATTCTATGTACTGAGAATTCCAACAACTAGTCTTGTTGACTAAAGAGTGAAACAGTAAGGACCTCAACAATAACCATAAAAGTGCCTTAGTAACGTCAATGATAACAAACTTTTATCTCTGTCCTTTAACACAGAATATGAAAACTCAGGTCCTAGAATTAGGCTGGAGTTGAATTTTAAAATTTTCATTTATTAGCTGTGTGATACATGACATTGCTAAGCACTATTTTCCTTAAAATGGGCATAATTTTTTCAATAAAAATTATTTAGAAGAATTTATATAAACTTAGCAAAACGCCTGGCACATATTAAATATTAGCCATTGTAAGGGCTTCCCAGGTGGCGCGGTGGTAAAGAACCACCTGCCAATGCAAGATCCCAGGGTCTGGACAATCCCCTGGAGTAGGAAATGGCAAGCCCCTCTAGTATTCTAGCCTGGGAAGTTTCATGAACAGAGGGGCCTGGCAGACTACAGTCCACGGGGCTGCAAAGAGTCAGACACAGCAGCGACTGAACACACACAGCATACACAGCAGCGTATCATGTTTATATTTCAGTGTGTGCCCACACAGAAGTGTAAATGTATAAATACATACAATATGCACATTTATGTAGAAATTCTGAAATGATTATGACACAGAATTATACATAACCATATGTCTCAATGAATAATATTTTCTTATTAAAAATAATAATGATTGATTCTGATTTGAATATTATTTAAAAAATTTGTCTTTTTGTTTTCCTGTGTATTATTACAGCTATATATGTTACCAAACTCACAAGGCAATGTTCCATTGTTTGCCTTAAACAATTCTGGGTAAAGAAGTTGAGGGAAAATAGTTTTTAAAAAGTATTTACCAAAATTACTATTTTCTGATCTCTTCTTAAGGATTGAAAAAATCTGAGATTCCAACTAGTCTCATTTCTTTTCAGCCTGAAGAACTTCCTTTAGCATTTCTTATAGTGCTTATCTGTTGGCAGCAAATTCTAGTAGTTACTAATATCAATTATTTGAAAGGAAATTAGTCCTGAATATTCATTGGAAGGACTGATACTGAAGCTGAAACTCCAATACTTTGGCCACCTGATGTGAAGAGCTGACCCTTTGGAAAAGACCCTGATTCTGGGAAAGACTGAAGGCAGGAGGAGAAGGGAATGACAGAGGATGAGATAGTTGGATGGCATCACCAACTCGATGGTGGACTCCGGGAGTTGGTGATGGACAGGGAGGCCTGGCGTGCTGTGGTTCATGGGGTCACAAAGAGTCAGACACGACTGAGTGACTGAACTGAATTGAACTGAAAAGAAGTAGAGGAAAACAGAGAAAATCAGGGGGAATTACTGAGGTTCTGATATAATATGGGACCCTGAGAACGGAAATAGAATTCCTGTGACCACTTCCGTTATCCATCTTTGCCCCAAAGAAACCAAAGATAGGTGGAGGGAGGATCCAGGTTTATGCAGGTTTGTGCTCTGCCTCCTGACACGTACAGAATAGTCCAGGTGCAGAGTGACCCTGGGGAGAGGATCATGTAGATATCCATGAGCCTGAGATGGTACTCCCAGTTGTCCCCAGCCTGGGCATGGCACTGGGAAACTCAGAAAATACTCTGTGCCTTAATCAAGAAGCATAGAGTTGCTTTATAAGAAAAGTGGACTGAATAAATCTGGGGTTGGGACAGGAAGGCTGTAGAGTATAGGGAGTTCGTGGCCAGAGGCAATGGTAAAGTCCGTGGTTGTCAGAAGTGGATCTGCAGATGCTCAAAACCTAGTGGAGCTCAGTCAGTCTTACCAGGTTATCAGGGGAGATAGTCAAGAGACAAAACTAAGCCAGGCAGACCTCAGTGGCATCAGGAAGGCTCAGGAGGACAACACTCAGGTTGGAGGCCTCTCCCATCATTATGATGTTATCTAAGATATTCCCCTCCACTTTGGCAGGGAGAAGGAAAGAAAAGCAGAAATGGAGAAGAGCTAAGACAGACTAACTAACGAACCAAAAACCTGAAGAGGTTTACTAAATGGAGAGAACTTAAAGTGGCAAGATCCATGTGATTATAATCTACGTTGTATGGATTTTTAATTCCATCAGTCTCCCAAAAAGATTGGACCAGATATACTAAGGACTTAACATCTGTTTGTCAATCTGACTTGCAAACATTTCAGCTGGAAAGCTTTGCACCTTCTCTTTTGCCCCTCTTATAATTTTGGGCCAACAAGTTCACTGCTCAAATATATCAGGCGGTTTTACCCATCCAAAAATATAAAGATAAATTTTGAACGATGTTCTTTGAAGCACAGTTTGTAATTGTTATTTGCTAAAATTTCTGAAAAAAATCAATCAGGGATTGAGTAAATAAATTATGATATATGCATGTGTGGCCACTTAAACATGAGGTAGATATCTAAGTGTTGGTATAAAAATATCTCTAAAGTATATTATATGGAAGAAGCTGGATAATAGGGTTTTTGTTTATGTATATACCTATATACTTACACACATAAAACTCTATGTACAGATTATATCGGGATAGAAGTAGGGGAAGACTTAGTTTTCACCTTAAATTCTTCTAGATTTTTTATGTTGTTTCTTTTTAGACCAGTATATGCTTTGATTTTATAATGAAAAAGTAGAATTCGTGTCTTTAGCCTTTTTATCTATGTTCCAAAGGGAAGAAAAAGGAATGTGAAAAAATTGAGTCTTCAATAGTTATTTTATAGTAACTTTCACTTTCACTAAATTTATCTGTAGAATCATTTTTGGAGAGCTTTTTGAAAAGACTAAAGCGTTAAAATAATAAAGCATTTAACTTGTTACAAGGTGGCATTGTGTTATTCTGTATCTATAGTTTTCTGTCTCAAAGATCCGAGTGAGGGCTGCTTTCAGCAAAGAAGACAGAATTTATTTATTATTAACCCATGAAGGCTTACAATCTTCTCTGTTATAGAAACCCACAGCAAAGAGATGACAAAATGATTTGGTGAAGGTGATCATCCTGAGAAGATAAATAGACTCTAAAATTGTTTTGGCTTGAAAAATCAATTCAGTTGTCCACAGGTTTCACAGGAGGAAAATCACCTTTGCTGAGGAAAATGTTCTTTCTGTCTCCAAGAGGGACAAACCAGCATCAGAGAGAAGCCTTTTTTGAAGTGATGGCATGTCCCTCTGACTAAGAATGAACCTTTACATAGAAATAGGGAACATACCCTGATTTTTCTCAGCATTGAATTAAAACCTTGTCCTTTATTGTTCTCCCAGATCCAGGGCATTACTCACTTAGGTATACAGGATAGAGAGGCAAAAAGCTGTCTCTTACTGTGAGGGCAATAGACTAATGGTCCAATGAATTAAAAACAAAAAACTTGGAAGGTGAGAGAAGAATGGGGGGAAATGTGCATAAAAAAGTATCAACTGAGCAAATTATCTATCTATGGGGTCAAAAGTCAGCGGTCTGTTGCAACTTTCTTCTCTGTGTTGGGGGACCATTGGGAAGAACAATTACTATAGATTTTCTGTGAAGAGCAGATGGAAATATGAATAGCCTTCCAGCAATTTCTGGGAAAAGACTAGTTAGAAATGTCTGACTTGTGATGGACAGTCTGATTGGAACTGATTGCTTCCTTGGAGTAAAGAATGTCAGAAAAGGAAGTTTGGGGGAAGGGATTAAAAGGATTTGTGTGCATGTGCGCCAAGTCTTTTCAGTCGTGTCCAACTCTTTGCAACCCTATGGACCATAGACCGCCAGACTCCTCTGTCCATGGGATTCTCCAAGCAAAACTTTGAAGAGGGTTACCATTTCCTCCTCCAGGGATCTTCCTGACTCAGAGATTGAACCCACGTCTCTTGCATCTCTGGTGGATTCTTTACTCACTGAGTCACCTGGGAAGCCCTAAGCAGATTTGGAAGAGGCAAAACCCTAGTGCAAACGATATAATAGAGAAGGATGAGTTATTCGAGCCCTAAAACCAGTTGAGAGTTTGATACAGAAAGTGGGAAGGAAATTGACGTCCATAAGCATTTTCTATTTGGCCGTGCTTTCTCTTAATCTTATCAATGTGAGGTAGGTATAGATACCACTTTTTAATAGGTGAAGGGACAGATTCAGAAAGGATAGCCTCTTTCCTGTTGCTGTACCACTGTTTAGTCATGGAACCAGCTTTTTATCCACCTTTATCTATTCTGTGCTTTCCCTTTTAGAGTAGACCATCTCTTGGTTACATTAGGACACCCCTAGGAAGCTCCTGACTAGCTCATCTTTAACATTTACTATCTTTACCTTTGCAAGAATTTCTCTTCTCCTCTTCTGCCATTTTTATCCATTAACCAGGTACTATGACTCCAGCATTTCAAAATACTTTATTTGGGTAACAAAGCTTAGAGGTAACTGTTCTTTCTCTTCATATTATAGATAAAGGAGACTTACAGGTTATTGTACTGGCAAAAATGATGTTTGCTATTACTTACTGAACAAAGGTGTTCAGGGACTGCTATTAACTTTCTGGCTTGAGTTAAGTGTCAGAGAGGGCTTCCCAAGTGGCTCTAGTGGTAATGAACCTGCTTGCCTATGCAAGAGACAAGAGAATTGGATTCGGTCCTTGGGTGGGAAAGATTCCCTAGAGTAGGAAATGGCAGCCCACTCCAGTATTCTTGCCTGGAAAAATTCCATGGACAGAGGAGCCTGGCAGGCTACAGTCCATGGGGCCACAAAGAGTTGGACATGGCTGAGCGCATGCGTGCGTGCGCACGCGTGCACGCGCACACACACACACACACACACACACACACAGTGTCAGAACTAGAATGTATGTTGGAACTGTTGTGCAGTGATCTAATGTCCACTAGATGGCACTGTAAAAAATGCTTTCAACAGTGCTGTGGCTTCCTCTGGGAGAGCTGTATCTCCTACTCAGCCAAAGCTTTACTCACAGGGGAGCCCTGGGGCCCAGTTCGCCTGAATGACTGGCCTCCTAACTTCTGCTCAGAGCTCTCTGTTCTGATGCATCCCTCCATCCATCACTGTTGGGAAGGGGATCGTGAATGATTTATCACTAATGACTAATCATTAATGAAAATTACCAGTGATTAATCTTTAAAACCTCTCTGTGGGAACTTTGCTTCTCCCACAGTCTGTTCCCCATGAAAGGTACCCATCTGTCCTGCGTAACTGTTCTTCACTTTTGTCCTGCATAAACTCTTCTTAATCCATGGGGCATGCCCCTGACCTGGATTCATTTTGGAAATTTGGAAAATTGTCCCAAAGTCAATAACTGGACATCTACTCAGCTTTAAGTGAGGAGGATTTACTTCCATGGGCCTTACTCTCCAAAGATATGCCCTCTGTCAAGAGTCAGGTTAACTCTGGAACGAAATTGCCAAGCCTGACATACCCAGAGCTCAGTTAAAACTGTTGTCACAACTGCAGGTAATAACTATGACTATTTTGCTTAGTTCTCAATCGTGAATGAAGATAGGTTCATCTTGTGTATTTTCTATTTTCTGTGATTTGGTCTTACCATTAAAGTCAGCTTTCTTACCTTGGAGACTCTGCCTGCAGATCCCTTGCTTTACCCCTTTACCTAGATCAGGGAACAGAATATGCAAATTTCTAAGCCCAGTTTAGATCTCAGCTTCGCCATTGCTTCTTTCTACACCCTCATGTCAGGTTAGAGCCCACTCTTATAGTCTCCCATAACAACCTGTGTTCTACCTTCCAAACATTTTGCACATGAATTAATTATCTGTAAAGTTTAACAATGTCTGTTTTCTCTAGTGGATCTGAAGAACTATTAGAGCATTAATCCTCTTGGTCCTGTTCACTGCTGATTCCTTAGAGCCAGGCATATACCTTACATAGTTAGTAGTAGGTAAACAAGAGACTCGCTAGAAGATAGTTTGATGGAAGTCTAGGACGAGTTGGATATATTCATTGCCGCTTAGATTAGTATTAGGAAAGTGGCACCAGGTTTTCTTCCCTATGAGGCTGGCCTTGATTTCAGTCTCTTGATTCCTATTGACTTCAATTTGTAGACTTCAACTATGGAAACATCTAATATGACATTTATTCATTTTCTCTGGAGAATGACCCTGGGAGAGAAATTCTTTTTACAGAAATAAATTCATATCTCAAGGTGATAAGCAAAGATTTAGAATGGTATTTCAGACATATTAATCAGGGTAAATCCTATGCCTTTCAGAAACTAGAGAGAGGACCCCCAACAGATAGTAGGCACAGTTCCTCATTCATCAGATCTTTTAACTGAGTCAGCAGGGTTATTTGGATTTGTCTCTACATCCTTTACAGGTCTGGTCTCTTTCTCAACTAAAGGTAACCACAGGATACTTGGTGCTGTCAAAAAGAAAAGTGAAAGTGAAGTCGCTCAGTTGTGTCCAACTCTTTTCGACCCCCATGGACTGTAGCCTACCAAGCTCCTCCGTCCATGGGATATTCCAGGCAAGAATACTGGAGTGGGTTGCCAATTCCTTCTCCAGGAGATCTTCCCAACCCAGGGATTGAACCTGTGTCTCCTGCATTGTAGGCAGATACTTTACCGTCTGAGCCACATAAGTATACAGTTAGAACTTATTCTGAGCTCAGCCACATGCTGCACATTATCAGAATTATTGCAGTGTGTATGTGTGTATGTATACATATGTGTATACACTCCTTTCTGTCTTCTCCCCTCCTCTCCTCCATAACAGTGCTAGCCACTGTTTCAATCTCATTGCAAATCTTTTCTCATAATTATCCTGTCAGGAAGGTACAGTTACTATTGTGATTTTGCAAATGAGGAAAACATGGTACAATGAAGTTAAAAGCATCTTGGTTTTTCTTTTAACTCACAATGATGAGTTATGATGTAAGCCTAGGCAATCTGACTCCAAATTCAAGGCTTTTAACTATTATTTTAAGTATGAATCTAACTAGATCAGAATTTAGAACTCTGATTGGGTGCTATTTAATAGTAGGTGCAATCACTGTCTCAGTATAGTTTAGCAATCTATGAACTTGCTCGTGTGATTCTCTCAGTCTCTTTGTTTCCATGCAGCAGAAATTCAAGATAAGACTACATGACAGAATGCCTGGCATATCCACCCCCCAACTTTCTATACCCCGCTTCCCTTGGAAGAAAAGCTATGAGATACCTGGACAGCATATTAAAAGTCAGAGACATCATTTTGCTGACAAAGGTCCATATAATTAAAGCTATGGTTTTTCTAGTAGTCATGTACGGATGTGAGAGTTGGACCATAGAGAATGCTGAGCACCAAATAATTGATGCTTTCAAATTATGGTGTTGGAGAAGACCCTTGAGAGTCTCTTAAGTCAAACCAGTTAATCCTAAAGGAAATCAGTCAATCAATTCCACTGAATATTCAGTGGAAGGACTGATGCTGAAGTTGAAGCTCCAGTACTTTGGCCACGTGATGCGAAGAGCTATCTCATTGGAAAAGACTCTGATACTGGGAAAGATTGAAGACAAAAGGAAAAGGGGAAGCAGAGGATGAGATGGTTACATAGCATCACTCAGTCCATGGACATGAATTTGAGCAAGCTCCAGGAGATAGTGGAGGACAGAGGAGCCTGGCGTGCTGCAGTCCTTGGCGTCACAGAGTCGAACATGATGTAGGGACTGAACAACAAGAACAGCAGCATCATTAGCACCTATATTTCTACTAACAGTCTGTTCAAGGGAATATATTAATTTATGTTTTCTATCACTCTGTTCAAAATTTTCCAGCCTCTATTTCCTAATTCCAAAGTCACTTTCACATTTTGTGTGTGTTACACCAATACTCCAGTGATAGATATCATAATCTACATGAGTTAGGCTTAAACCAGAGAATTAAATTAGTCGCAGATATGTTTTAAGATGTTTATTTCAATAAATTTGCTTACAACTATGGGGACTGACTAGGCAAGTCCAAAACCCAGAGAGCCTGCTGTCAGGATGGAGGCTGGAACTCAGGCACAGGTTGAAGCTGGTGTCCACAGCTGGAAGTTCTTCTCTGGGAAACCTTAGCTCTGCTCCCAAAGCCTTTCAAATGATTCGATTAGGCCTACCCAGATTGTCTATGATAACGCCCCATTATTTAAAGCATACTGAATGATTATGGACTTTAATTACATCTACAATGTATCTTTGTAGCAGCACCTAGATTAGTGTTTGATTGAGTAATGGATGGGGGGTGGTTATAACTAAGCCAAACTGACAGATAAAACTGACTATCACAAGATGGTCAGAACATTTGTCATTGTCCCTTGTTAGCAATGTGACTTTTAGAATCTTGAAGAAAAAGAACGATAGCTGGACCACAAGCTATATGGGAACATTTCCTAGTCCTGTGGTCATGATATCATCAAGAAACCCCCACCACTAACACTAAGCAATTTATTTAGTGCAAATATATTTGAAGCAATTAGAAAAGAGCATAAGACAATGTATATTTAATGGTTATAGTGTATGGAAGAGACTAAACATTTCATATGAGTTCACAGGTAAAGTCAAGTATTGGTTAAGAAGGAAAGGATTGAGAAAGAATATGAGTTACAGGTAGAAGAATACAATATGGCATATCAAGCAAGGGAACAGCTTGGAGATAGAAACAAGCATGATATGTAGATGAAACACTGAGAAGACTCTGCTCTCTCCCACTCTTCTTGTCAGGACAATTGAGATTAACTGAATATATTATGTGGAACACTGAAACCTGTCCCATGGGATTTATATTTGAAGTAATATGTAATAGAGTTATGTTGGAAACATTCTACAAAAAAGGTCGCTCAGACAGAGATGGGCAGGATGCGTGGGAAAAGGCAGAGGTTCTTATAACTGGATTGGTGTGATGATGGATCAGGGACCAAGATGAATGTAGTAGAGGAAAGGATGCAGAACAGGAGGCAGAAATGAGTGACATTTTGAAACCAGAAGCAAAAAACATCGTGAACACTTGAGATAAAGAATTGGGATGAGTAAAATTTGATGTCAAATGTTTTATGTTGCAATAGGGCTTCCCTGGTGGCTCAAATGGTACAGCATCTGCCTGCAATGTGAGAGACCTGGGTTCGATCCCTGGGAATCGAACCTTGGGAAGATCCAAGGTTGGGAAGATCCTTTGGAGAAGGAAATGGCAACCCACTCCAGTACTCTTGCCTGGAGAATTCCATGGACGGAGGAGCCTGGTAGGCTACAGGCCATGGGATTGCAAAGAGTCAGACATGAGTGAGCTACTTCACTTACTTTATTTCATGTTGATTATACATTGCATTGAAATTTATACTTGTATAATCAGGGATCAACAAATTCTGCCTTAGTTCATCAAGCATCCTGCTTCTGAGGCCACTAAGAAAGATACTTGAAAACAATTCTAGAGGAAGCAGAGTAATACCACTATTAGCAGAGACTTCTGTTTGCACTTTCAGTCAAAATAGCAGTAAGCTGGGGTAAACCATATGGAAAACTTTGCAAGACACCAGAAGAAGCGTGCATATATATATATAGCTTAGATGCAAAGCAGGCCAAACAACTTTGTTTATGAAGTTCATCCTGGTTAGGAGATCTTCCACTGATGGTATGGAAAGGTCAATTCAGAGTGTGCCCAGCACCAGGGGAGAAGTGCTGGTGGCCCCAGGCATGAATGAGGATAAAATATTCACAAGGAAGGGATAGAGGATTGCACAGAGCACCCCTGAGCTTTTACCCTTTTACCTGTTTAAATAAAGGGAGAAAATTATAGCCACAAAAGCAGTAAACAGTATTCTGTTTGAAACTCCTCTTCTAGAAAATGTGGCTAAGTCATTTTCCTTGAGCTTAACCAGCTCTTGAACTTGCCCTTCTGTTTGGTGGATGAGATTTTTTTGCCTTTTTTCCTGGCTTATCTGTAGGGGTGAGTCAGGCCTGAAAGTAGCATGAGAACCTTCTTTCCCACTAGAAGAAGTTCAGTTTTTTCTTCTTTTAAGGTTTATTTTTCTTTAAATTGCAGAATAATTGCTTTACAATGTTGTGTTGGTTTCTGCTGTACAATGTAAATCAGCCATAAGTATTCGTATATCCTCTCCCTCTTGAATCTCACTCCCACCCTATCCATCTCATCCCTCTAGGCTGTCACAGAGCACAGGGTTGAGCTCTCTGTGTCATACGACTTCCCACTAGCTATCTATTTTACATATGGCAACATATATGTTCAGTGCTACTCTCTCAGTTGGTCCCAGTCTCTCCTCCCTCTGGGCTTCCAGGATAACTCAGTTGGTAAAGAATCCGCCTGCAATGCAGGAGACCCTGGTTCGATTCCTGGGTTGGGAAGATCCTCTGGAGAAGGGATAAGCTACCCACTCTAGTAGTCTTGGACTTCCCTTGTGGCTCAGCCAGCTCAGCTGGTAAAGAATCCACCTGCAATGTAGGAGACCTGGGTTCGATCCCTGGGTTGGGAAGATCCCCTGGAGAAGGGAATGGCTACCCACTCCAGTATTCTGGCCTGGAAAATTCCAGCAAAGTGATGTCTCTGATTTTTAATATGCTGTCCAGGTTTCTCATTGCTTTTCTTCCAAGGGAAGGGGGTATAGAAAGTTGGGGGTGGATATACAACGTCAATGCACTGGATGACATTGCACACTCAAATTGAATGAGTTTTTTAAGGGAGTGGACAGGTGTTAAAAAAACATGAGAGCTATTACTACCTCTTGTCCTGAAGAGTCAACAGGAGAAAATGGTTAATGGAACCCAAAGATGGTGGTTAGCTCTCTGGAGAAAGCAGCCTAAAGAGAGCGATGGCTTTTTGGCCACACTCAGTCCTGGTGACTGAGAGGTAGGGAACTGGGGGAATACATACTTCATCTTCACTCTTCTCCTACCTTTGAGTCTTTCTTTTGTTGATATTTGCATTGGCCAATGACAAAAGAACTCTGTTCATGAAGTTCACATAAGTCAGCCTTTCTGGGCACAAACTGAGCTGGAGAAAGGTGGAAGGAGGTTTGGGAGGGGCAACCAGAAGTTTCCAACACAGGATAGACTGTGAACTCAATGCTGAGTGAGCTAATAGCTGGACTTGAAGGAGGAAATGGTTCTTAACTGATCAGAAGAGTGGGCCTGTGGTAGAGATACGGTATACAGGTGGTGTGTGTGTGTTAGTCACTCAGTCATGTCTGACTCTCTGTGGAGTCATGGACTGCAGCCTGCCAGGCTCCTCTGTCCATGGGATTCTCCAGGCAAGAATACTGGAGTGGGTTGCTGTTTCCTTCTCCAGGTACACAAGTTGTAGAATGCTTAATCCAGAAGAAAAGACAGAATTTTTACTTAGTATTCATTATGCACCAGGCATAGTGCTAGGCATTTTTGCATATTACCTTGATTATTCTTTATAAAAAACTCTGTATAAGCATTCTGAGAGGTTTGCAAGTTCATGGTTCTCAAACTGGCACCTCAAGGGCTGAACATCTGTACTTTTTTGTCCTATATAATGCTGCAAAAGTCAGAAGATTTCACAAAAAAATTCAGGCTTCTCTTTTCTCTGGAAAAATCAGAAGCTCTGTCAGCTGCAAGCTTTTATTCCTGCAAGCTAGAATTGAGTGGTAACTTTTATCTTTAGACTGGACGTGAACTTTGGCACAATTCTCACCACTCTCTATTATACTGTAACTTCCAGATTAATGGATTGAAATTATTTGCCAAGTATTTTAATTTTGCAACCTTTGTATCCTTCTTATTTTGCAGATGAATAAATTCAGGCATGGAGAAATTGGATGACTTGTCCAAAATTCTACAGCCAGTTAATGCCAAAGTCAGCCCCAGAATCAGGCTCTCTGTAAAATATAAAAGGATTTCTATGTTTTACAATAATCAAGGCAGTGCAATGATGGCTTAAAAATAGACAAATACATTGTCAGAACAAAGTACAATCCAGAAATAAACCCACACATATAAGGTCAACTGATTTTCAAGAAGGGTGCCAAGGCAATTCAATGGGGAGAGGAAAATCTTTTCAACCCATGGTGCTTGAATAACTGGGCTAAACACATGGAAAAAAGTAACGTCTACCACTGCCTCTCATTATTCAAACAAATTAATTCAAGATGGATTGTGAGTTATAAAAGCTAAAATTATAAAGCTTCTAGAAGAAAACATGGGAGTGTATCTTTGTGACTTGAAAAAAGCAAATATTTCTCGGAGAGGACACAAAATGCACTAGCCTTTAAGTAAAACAAGTTTTTAAAGGAATGGATACACGTCTTAAATGAAATAATAAATACATAGAGTGTCAGGAGTGTTTAGTATGGGAGTGTAAGAGTAGAGACACTGAAGAAGCAGCAGCAAGAGATAAATAAGAGGTGTTGGCAGAAATATGGGAGTGAAATATTCTGAGCGTGCCCCAAGGTTCTAACAGCTTATTTAATTTGGGTCTATAGAGTTTATTTGGAAACTTAATGTTTCTTCTCTTAGTAGGCATCAATAAACTGATAATTCAAATTGCCTAAAGCTATTTCTTTTTGAAATGCTGAGCCATCTCCAAAGCTTTGTTTAGTTCTCTGTCGATGACATGCTCTGAAACTTAATATTTTTCTTCCTAGTCTGAGTCATAGCAGGGTTTCTAGCCTTAGCCATCAGACTCTATTAAGGCAATAGCTCCACACAGCGTTGGTTTGAAACAACCCTATGTTTATGAGGAAGTGAGATCTGGACTCCAAAATACCCATAGTCCTTTCTCCTGATTGGGTCAATGTGTAGGGTGCCAAAAAGGTGAGTATGACGTTGGATAAGGTTGTTTTTCATTTCCCCTTGCTACGTAGACACTGGGTCTCTTCAGCTGCAAGGCAGACAGTTTTCTTATGGTGAGCATTCCCTCTCTTCCCTCCTAAAATATTCATTTTAGAAAATTATTGTACTCTTAATTCCTTTGGGGGCAGCATTCACTTTTCTGTGTCATATATGAAGTTAAGAATAGAGTTCTTTTTGGATTATGGTGCTCAGCTTCTGAAAAAGTGTCATAATGAAAACTTTTTATTTTTTGTTCTCCTGTTGCTTCTAGAATATACTGGTATTTTTCAATAGAACAAATTTATCATTTCTACTTATCAGTCATCTTCTGTTTTCTTAATATAGTCTCTTGTTCTTATCCTAAATTTGCTCTCACTCTCCTCTGCTTTTTAGATATTATCATTTCTATGTTTATTATGCCCTGAAGAGCTTTCCCAGGTCTTTTATGCCCTGAAGATTAATGGATATTTGAATTTGGGCAGCAAGATGACGATCACCATCTAATCTCCTTTTCAATTTCATTTCCTTTTTTAATTACTTCTTTGAAGATGAAACTTACCTTAGTTCCTTGAGGAAACTGGAACAGATAAATGGGAGTTCAGCTCCTTAGGGAAAAGAATGTAGGAGCACCGAACAGTGCCCTTGGCAGGTGCTCCCACACAGCCTAGTGCACAGCCCACCTGTCGTCTTCACAAAATAGATCAAAGTGGTGGTCATGCAAAATATGTCTTCTGAACAGTCTTATGGACTCTGTGGGAGAGGGAGAGGGTGGGAAGATTTGGGAGAATGGCAATGAAACATGTAAAATATCATGTAGGAAACGAGTTGTCAGTCCAGGTTCGATGCACAATGCTGGATGCTTGGGGCTGGTGCACTGGGACGGCCCAGAGGGATGGTATGGTGAGGGAGGAGGGAGGAGGGTTCGGGATGGGGAACACATGTATACCTGTGGCGGATTCATTTTGATATTTGGCAAAACTAATACAATTATGTAAAGTTTAAAAATAAAATAAAATTAGAAAAAAAAAAAAAGAAAAAAAAATATGTCTTCTGGTGAAGAGCTAGAAGGTGTAAAACCATCTGTATTCTGTTAGCCTTATCACACTGCAGGGCAGATTGGACAAAACCAGCACTGTATAGGCAAGGATTATGCATTCAACATAGTGACATTTAAATGCTGGAACTTTCTACAGTAGAAGTTTAGTTGCTTCTGTCACGTCCAACTCTTTGTGACCCTATGGACTGTAGCCTGCCAGACTCCTCTGTCTGTGGGATTCTCCAGGCAGGAATACTGGACTGGATTGCCATACCCTCTTCCAGGGGATCTTCCCGAGCCAGGTATAGAACTCAGGGCTTCTATGTCTCCTGCATTGGCACATGGGCACTTTACCAATAGCGCCCCCTGGGAAGCCACGGTACTTTCCGTAGGATGGGCTTTTATGTCTGTTGAGGCTTGTGTCCTCTAGAGCCCTTCTACAGAGCTGCCATTACTGTTGTCATTTGAAGTCACAGAACAGTTTGGATGTCATGAAAAATGAGGATGACAGGATGAATTTGTGTAGCACTTTGCAAACAAAGTGAAGTGAAGTTGCTCAGTCGTGTCTGACTCTTTGCGACCCCATGGCCTATATCCTGCCAGGCTCCATCCATGAGATTTTCCCGGCAAGAATACTGGAATGGGTTGCCATTTCCTTCTCCAGAGGATCTTCCCAACCCAGGGATCAAACCCGGGTTTCCCGCATTGCAGGCAGACGCTTTACTGTCTGAGCCACCAGGGAAGCCCTTTTGCAAACAAAAAGGGACAAAAAAAAAGCAGCAAATGGAGCTGCTACCTACTTTCAGAACTTTTCCAAGCTGTATCCTCTCTCATTGGAATCTGACTGGTATTCCTGAGACACATTTTAGTATTCCCTCATCTTGATAAGACTAGGTTTCTTTTTTTATTATGCATTTATAAATGTTAAAGTACAAACAGCAAGTTAAAATTTGAAACACAGAAAGTGAAAGTCACTCAGTTGTGTCTGACTCTTTGTGACCCCATGGACTGTACAGTCCATGGAACTCTCCAGGCCAGAATACTCGAGTGGGTAACCTTTCCCTTCTCCAGGGGATCTTCTCAACTCAGAGATTGGGCCCAGGTCTTCCGCATTGCAGGTGGATTCTTTACCAGCTGAGCCACAAGGCGAAGCCAGAAAAACAGAAAATGATTAATAAGCAAAAAATATTATCAATGAATTTTCAGAGTGTTACAGGCTCTGTAACCCTGGACACTTTAGACACATGTTTCCATTTTGTCATGATAACTACTGAAAGGTTTGGTATTATCCTTGTTTTATAGTTGGGGTTGAGAAAATCAAATGACATGAATGAGACCTGCCATGGATCAAGTGCAGGGCTGACCCTGAAAACAAGTCTGTTGGACATCAAAGCACCAAAGCCCAGTCTGTTGGACACCAAAGCATACCAAAGCTTGGTCCTTTCTACTCTTGCTGGGCCTCCTTATGACTTATTGGTCCAGATGTAAGTAAATATCTCAACTTGAGCCAACTTCTGTGCTGAGGAATGAAGGCAGTTAAATATGTGATGCCGACTTTCTGAGAGTTAAAGCAAGGATGCATTTAGCTTTCCTGGGCAAAGGATAATAGTGTGACAGAAGGAAAGTTTGGGGATGATGAATGTCTCATCATTTTGCAGGAAAGACTGGGGGAAGGGTGACTAGAAGAAGGGCCATGGGCTGGGAGTCAATTGTGATCCAGGTGGGACTCCATAAGGGTCTCAGCTGAGCATATTTTCAACTTCTCCTGTTTTCACTTTCTCTTAGAGGTCACTGCAATTTTCATAAGGATAACATTGCTTTAAGACATCCCATTTTGAATCTATTTTGGTCCTAATTTCTTTTTTTCCTAATATCTTCTCTGGCCTCAGGGTGACTGCAGGTGAAATGCAGTCCCTTAGCCACTGTTTTTTAAATTCCCTGATCCCAGTCATCCTGTAAGCTTGTTCAGTTCACTAATTAGAACACAGGAGACTCCTCTTTTACATAGGCTGATCCCCCAGTCCTCAGCCTGATGAGCCCCTCATAGTTGGGGGTGGAGGCATTTGGGGACTGCTAAGGAGGTTATTTCTATTCAGGCTGAGACCTGGTATTTATCCTGCCTTGGAAGTTTTAAAACAGAACCCAGTTTCTTTCACCAGGGGGCTGGGCCTCCAGCAGCCTCTCTGCCATCCCCAGCCCTCTTCTCAGCGTCTCTATACAGTGTCAGCCCTGTAGCTCAGGGCTGCAGCAAGCTGGCAGCATCGTAGCCTTTCTTCTGTCTTTCCCAGCCTGTACTTCGGGAGCCACATTCACCTGCAGAGAATGGTGAACCGTCTGTCAGCTGTCAGCCTAGAGCTGTACTTTTTCTGTCTGATTCCATTGGTACTCATTATTTACCGTTCTGTTTAGCTGAGTATTACATGGAAACTTTGAGATGCTGCACAGAATCAACCAAGTCTTAACAAAATACCTAAGAGCTGCAGATCCCCTCATGACTATTTCCCAGCGTCGTGTTGGTTAGAGCCCAGGAATGCAAATGTGTCTCAGAGTAAGCTTAAATGTTAAGTTGCAAATGCCCTGTAAGTTTGATAAAGTATGAAGGTCTAGTCAGACTGTGCATCTCCTCTTGGCTCTCGTACAGCCTTCTTTTGCTACCACTGTATCTACCAATGTTTTATTGAGGTAGAATTAGATATATTAAAGTAAATCTGAAGAGGAAATTTGAAGGGAAATTTGAAGAGAAATTTGAAGGGAAAAACAGTATCCCTTTGAAATGGATTTGGAAAAGCAAATGAGGCCATTACTTTTTCCTGTACTGGCCTCTATTTTCTGCAGGTAGGCATCTCCTCACCTTCAGAACCACATGACTGCCTTCTGGCATCATTATAGAGTTCCCTAAAAGTGTGGGAACAAGGGAGAATGCCCTAATTTATCAAATCCTGGGGACCCTGAAAAATCCTATAGTTGACTGTTCCTTGTTTATTACATTATGTAGTAAGACAGTGAAGTTAGCTCCCTCTAGAGGTGGCCTCTTTCAAAAAACGAAGATCACGACATCCAGTCTCATCACTTCATGGCAAATAGATGGGGAAACAATGGAAACAGTGACTTTATTTTCTTGGGCTCCAAAATCACTGTGGATGGTGACTGCAATCATGAAATTAAAATACTTTTGCGCCTTGGAAGAAAAACAATGACAAACCTAGACAGCAATTTAAAAAGCAGACACTACTTTGCCTACCAAAAAAAAAAAAAAAAAAAGCAAAGCAGAGACATTACTTTGCCTACAAAGGTCCATATAGTCAAAGCTATGGTTTTTCCAGTAGTCATGTACAAGTGTGAGAGCTGGACAATAAAAAAGGCTGAGTGCTGAAGAATTGATGCCTTCAGTAACTGTGGTGCTGGAAAAGACTCTTGAGAGTCCCTTGGACTTCAAGGAGATCAAACCAGTCAATCCTAAAGGAAATCAACTCTGAATATTCATTGGAAGGACTGATGCTGAAGCCAAAGCTCCAATAGTTTGGCCACCTGATATGAAGAGCTGGCTCATTAGAAAAGACCCTGATGCTGGGAAAGATTGAAGGCAGGAGGAAAAGGGGATGACAGAGAATGAGATGGTTGGATGGCATCACCATCTAAATGGACATGAGTTTGAGCAAGCTCTGGGAGATGGTGAAGGACAGGGAAGCCTGGTGTGCTTCAGCCTATGGGGTCACAAAGAGTCAGACATGACTGAGTGACTGGAAAACAAACTAGCAAATGTTGAGCAGCGGGGTGAACTGGGGATTGGAAGCTACTTTCACTGGAGCCTCTGAAGGCAGAGTCCTCATCCCCACCTCCTTTGGGGGATCTCATGGGGTTGTTTGATGGCCATGGATTCAAAAGTAAAGTCATGGGAGAGAAGTAAAGCCAAAAGGAAAATAATATGCATGATCAGCCCATTGCAATACTTAAGGAAAAATACCACTCATTCCCCATCAGTTTCTGTGGTCAGGTTTCCCCTTCTCTATTAATGCCTCCAAAAGCACAATTAACCCCAGGGAGAGGAATTATGGAGAAGCTTTTGGAAAATAGTCATGTTGTCTTTATGGAAGTTTCCCTCATTATTTACTTTAAAATATGGTTTGATTTCTTATCAGGAGAAGGAACTTCAGTGTGGTTGGATTATAGACAGACAGGCCTGTCCACCAGGTGCTCCTCTGGTCTGCTTCTGGCCTATAAGAGACTCAAAGTCAAATCATGGCCACTTTGCTGACCACTGACCTTACACTGTGTCTCTGACAGGGAAGAAAATAAGTCTCACTCTATTCTTGACTCTGATTGACTAGAAATGGCTACCTGCTATGATATTGGGGGGAAAATTCTGAACCTACCTCCAGGCTCAAAGAGGATGAATTTCATAATTGATGTGAAAAGTCTGCCAGAGGCCAGGCAGGAACCATAGCTTTGCCACCCTAGAACATCCTGTCCTTTTCTGAAGTGACCTCTAGTGCCTGCCACATCTAGTTTTACATCCAGATTCTTCATTCCATTTGTCCACCAAACTTTCTGGGAACCCTCCACTCCTCACTCACCTCCCACCAAGCCATATAGTGCTTATTATGCATCAAGCATTGATCTAAATGATTTATATACATTCACTCTTCACCAGAACCCTGTGAGCATCATTTATAACGTCTATTTTTGAAGGTGAGGAAACTGAGGCCCAGAAAGGTGAAGAAAATTGCCTGAGATCAAGATTAGTGAGTGGCACGCTTGGCATTTAAACCTGGATAGTATGGATCTAGAGCTCTTGCCTATAACTGGTATGCTATACTGCTTCTCTAATTGGGTAGAAGGTATTTTGGTCTCTCCAAGGGAACTATCCCCTCATACAAATATCAAAGACCCAATTAAGAACTCTCTCTTAGTCTCTCTTTCTCTTTATTTTCCTCCCTCTCTCCCTCTTCTTTTTCAAGATAAGCAAAAAGACAAACTACATCATCTCAATAATTGATTTCATTTTTTTCTCATTAGATAGAATCCCATTAACACTACTTTCTAAGGCTCATGTTGTTTTAATACTAAAGTACTTAATAATATGTTTATAAATTATATAAGAGTGAAAGAGGAAATGGTTTAGAACTGATAGATTCAGAATCCTGAGTAAAAGAGAAGAAAAAAAATAGGAGTAAGATAAAATAGCAGAGTCAAAGCAAAGTAATTGGGTAAAGAGAAGAATATTACTATTTCTAGAACTAGAAAAAGATCATAATAATCAGCAATCAAGTATTTTGCATCTACTGTGTATCAGGCATAGAGCTGAGCACTGGAAATAAAAAAAGATAATTAAGGTAGAGTCCCTTTATCCAAGAATTTTACATTTATCACAGGGAGATATATATGTGGAAACAAAGTAAATTTGATGAGTTAGACTCTTAGTTCTGGCTTATTTCTACCCTCTGATCACTCTTCCCAGAGGGGAGTGACTTTTTCACTCGAAAGTGCAAGTTTCTGGCTTAGCCCCTTTAGGATCTTCTTCGCCTTTGTTGCCTGGAAAAAGCATGCATTTTGAGCTGCTCTCTGGGCCATATTCAGGTTTACTGGTGTCGGCCCTGTCCTGTGAACTAGGGCTGTAGTTCCCAGATCTTCTCATGACGAATTATGTAAGATGACTTCTTGGGTACAGTATTATTAAGACCATTTTTGCCACACACCTAAGCCACATGTTCCTAACCAACTTTATAGAGTAACAAAGCTAATATTTTGGTCACCATTTGTATTCCGTCCACACTCAGAGTGGGCTATTTCTTGGACAGTTCATATAATGCTCCTAGGGTTTAATGAACCTCAAAAGTCCCTTGACTCCTTCTTCATAAGAAATGGGCTGAGGAGATTGATCCATTCCTGGCCCAGAAGTATCATCATTGCCAAAGAGAAACGAATAATAGTTGTGATTCATGGACTGACTGGCAATCACTATCAGCATTACCAGAAATTCATCTGAAATGTTTTGTAAAACTCAAAAAATATCTCTAGCATATATTTCCCTGCTCTTAGTAGCTTATCAACATCCTGGAAACTGAGGCTCTAGCTGACAAAACTCTGAGGGTGAGTGTGTACTGAATTAGGGTAACACCTGGAGAGTAGATAACAGGATACATCATGTGGGAGGGAAGGGCTATCATGGCTTTTCTCAGTGACTTATCTTCTCTTTGTAAGTGTACTTGTCATTTGAAATATTCTTTGGGCTTCTTTACCACTGAGAAGTCCTCCCTGCCCTCCCCGTCACTTTTTATTTCACAGCACTCTGTGATGTATAGTGCTACGGTACAGTATCAGAATTGTTTTCTTGTCTACACTATAGGAGGGTGAACTCCCTAAGGGCAGGAATTATAACATATTTACCTTTAGATTGGCTCTCAAAATATAATTTGGAAAGGAAGAGGGTTATGTGTAGTTTGAAGCTTCCTCAAGATGGAAGAGGGTATCTAAAGGAGATAGGAGCAGAAGAAAAAGATAACCAGAAATTTGGAAAATAGACTTCAAAAGACAAAGGATAAAAATTTACGGGCAGATGTGTGGAATGAAATAAAAATCTAATTGATTTTCTTTTTCAGTTTGGTCCTGGTGTTTGATGTATTGAGTACAGTCTTGCACAATGAGAGGACTGTTGGTAAGAGTAAGTTAAAAACCCTTAGTGGCTATTAATTGACTCAATTCCAGCAACAGTATGAACAGTGATGAAGCCAGCTAACCAATCATAGGATAACAAGAAGCTCCAGAAACACTAGCTACAGGTTTGAATAGGGGGACATGGCTGTGGGATGCTGGGAACTTGAAAAAGTTTTCAAGGGTGGATATCAGACCTGTAGAGAGGGATGAAAAACAGACTGTCTTAGCATGAAGAAAACAGGGCTGAGAAGTAATTCAATCATGACTCTAAGATATATGAAATTTTATTCTGTGGGAGTGCACTTTGAATCTGTAATATATACAGGGCTTGATATGTTACTCTCTACACAGATCTCAACATTTGCCCTTAAGAAGGTTTAAGTATTAATATTTTCACATCTTTTTTGTAATACACATTATTAACTAAGCCAAAGAAGGGAGTGGAAACATGTGGTGTATGGAATTTGATTTTCTGAGTTGAGATGATTGGCTTTAGAGAAAGGACATAATTTAGCTTGGTTGCTGGGTGAGCCATGACCCAGACAGATGGTAAATGTTTGATGCAGGTGGTAAAAAGGATTAAGTGATTATGAAGACTTTAAAGAAAAAAAAAATCACTCGAATGAAAATGAAAAAATAACCAGAAAATGAAAAGGTAAAATCAATGAAAAATTTAAACCGCATCCCTCCACAGAAGTCTGTATTATTAACATACAAAGGACAACATAGCTTAGAAATTAATGTTTTTAATGGTCATCAGTAATTGCCTATGATGTCATAGATACCATAAGTTTATCAAACCTTTGCATCTTGAGAATTATTCCCCCATTCCCCAAATTAATAATTTTGCTATCTCCAAAGTCCAGTTATCAGGAAGTTCAGCTCTTGTTCCCAATTTTACTTACTTATGGCCTTGAGAAGCCATTATTTCTTTGGGTATAGATTGTTGAGGCCTTTTTCCAGCCCCCTGACAATGCTCCCTCATCACTGTCTCAGCCTGTTCCCTAATAGTTAGCATTTATTGGGTGTGTGCAATATACAGACCTATGCTAAGCATTTGTGCTTGTGAGTGCTTTAGTCTTCATTTGTCCTGTTGTTAATGCATTTTACAGATTCAGGGAAGTGAAGCTCAGAGAGGATAAGAATTCATGCAAAGAGACAGACTTAGCAAAGAGCTGAGCTGGATTCAAACCTACATCTATTTTGCCCAGAATCTGTAGTCCTATGCACTAAATGGTGCCACCCCACACTTGCCCTCACATCAGCACCTAGCCTGGTTGATTTATCTGACTGCTTTCAGCCTACCATAACCAGCTTCTGGGGAAGTCAAAAGAGATGGACAGGCATGATAGTGTCTGTTGCGCTAAGCATCTGGGCTAACACTTGGCATTATCAGAGCTTTTATGTCTTGCCAATCTATTGGGTGTAAAATGATATCTTATTGTGGTTTTCATTTTCATTTCTCTGATTACTAATGAAGTTAAGATCTCTGGATACATTTGTTGGCTATTTATGTTTTATGAGAAATGTCTTTGCTTGTCTTGTGCCCACTTTTTATTAGGTTGTTTTTAGGCTTTTCTTATTCATTTGTAGGAATTCTTTATATATTCTGTGTATATGATAGATAAAGGCTAGCTGTGGATTGTTGATCAAACTATTTTCCTCCCATTCTGGACACATATGTAGACTGTTTTCATTCTTCCTTGTAGATAAATGAGATCATATGACTGACTTCTGATGAATGGCATGTAAGAAGAAGACACATCAACGTTCAGACCCAGAAAAGCTTTCCCTGTGCTGTTAATATTTCCCTTACCCCCTCTGACAATTAGCTACTAATAATCAGGGAGATCTTGGAAGCCAAGAACTGAAGACAGCAGAGTTTACTCTATCTTGGAGTCCTGAATTACTGAGGTAGGGAAAGCATTCTTAAGCCCAGACTGGAATTTACATGAGTAAGAAACTAACTGCTTTTGTGTTATGCTACCTTGATTTCAAGATTTACCAGTTAAAGTAGTAGCTGATCTTCACAGAGGATAAATTATCTTTTTTCAAATTGCATGAGATACGCATGTCCTGGATGTGGCCTATGTGTATGGGAAAACTGGACTTAACTAATATTGCACCTAAAAACTCACCTTATCTGCTCAGTACTGACAGAGCTGGAAATCTGCAGGCCTAATTGAGAGAGGTAGGGCTTGCCCCACTAAACCTTCCTGGCCCAGAGTATAGGTCAGAATGCATGCTTTTTCAGGCAGCAGATGCCAAGAAGATCCTAGATGGAGCTAAACCATGCGCATGAAGTTCCAACTTGAAAAGTCACTCTTCCACTTTGAAAGAGCGGTCTGTGGGTAGAGGTCATGACCAGGAATGTAGCTAATTAGGATCTGTCTTCTTAGAACATGGAATGTGGAAAGGATTCCCCCTCATGAATAATGAGTCTTCTAGTGCTGCCAGTACCACTGTAGTTGTGGAAAGTATGCTTGACCAAGTAGTTGGTAGAAGTTCAACTTCTCATGTTAAAAGCTCTCAATTAACTCTTTATTCGCAAAGAGCCGGACATGACTGAGCGGGTTCACTTTCACTTTCATGCATTGGAGAAGGAAACAGCAACCCACTCTAGTGTTCTTGCTTGGAGAATCCCAGGGACGGGGGAGCCCGGTGGGCTGCCGTCTATGGGGTCGCACAGAGTCGGACACGACTGAAGTGACTTAGCAGCAGTAGCAGCAGCATCCATTATCCTTAAAAGGAAGAGAAAATGCTAATGGTATGCAATGTAAGGCTGGATATTTGGGATATAGAAAAAGTAGAAGAGTTTTGAGGGATGGGAGAAGGTCCAGCTTATCTAGCTCTGTAATGAAGAGTTACCTGATGTTTATATTGATGAATTTTTAGGGGAATCTGAGCCTACAACATTTTAATTTAGTTGAGTTCTCTACTCAGTAATTCTTTCTGGAGTTGTCTAGAGCAATTAAGGGTCAACCAAGAAAGGAAAATAAAAACCTCTTATTCTTGAAAGCATTTAAAGCCACTAATGACAATAGTCGTTGAGAGTATAGGCTTTGAATTCACACATCAGATCAGATCAGATCAGTCACTCAGTCGTGTCCGACTCTTTGCGACCCCATGAATCCCAGCACGCCAAGCCTCCCTGTCCATCACCAACTCCCGGAGTTCACTCAGACTCATGTCCATCGAGTCAGTGATGCCATCCAGCCATCTCATCCTCTGTCGTCCCCTTCTCCTCCTGCCCCCAAGCCCTCCCAGCATCAGGGTCTTTTCCAATGAGTCAACTCTTCGCATGAGGTGGCCAAAGTACTGGAGTTTCAGCTTTAGCATCATTCCTTCCAAAGAAATCCCAGGGCTGATCTCCTTCAGAATGGACTGGTTGGATCTCCTTGCAGTCCAAGGGACTCTCAAGAGTCTTCTCCAACACCACAGTTCAAAAGCATCAATTCTTCAGCGCTCAGCCTTCTTCACAGTCCAACTCTCACATCCATACATGACCACAGGAAAAACCATAGCCTTAACTAGACAGACCTTTGTTGGCAAAGTAATGCCTCTGCTTTTGAATATGCTATCTAGGTTGGTCATAACTTTCCTTCCAAGGAGTAAGAGTCTTTTAATTTCACATATACCTGGGTTCAAATTCCAAATTTGTCACTTACTGATTGTGTTACCTTGGGAAATTTACTTAATTTATTTCAGCTTCAGTTTCCACATCTGTAAAACAAGAATAACATGATATGTACATGATACAGTTGTTGTAACACTCAAATGAGATTTAAAAGGTACAGTGCACTTAGCACAGCATCTGTACTTAGTGAGGTCTTAATAAATGGTGGCTACTATTACTTTCAGTCACAGGTCATCTTAAATGAGATAATATATGTAAAAAATATTTTATAAATGGGAATAATCTGGCCCTTTGCCCCTGGAACACATTTTCCTGCCTCTGTGAAAACACTTATCACTCTTTCACATTAAAGTTGTTAGATTGGCCTTGCTTTAAAAACCAGCAGGGTCTGGGACTCTGGAGCAGACCTGGAAGATCAGGTCTAAGCAGGTCTTGACTATGGGGCAGGATCCACACGGGTCATGGATGACAACTAGCGGGAGAAAGGAGCAGATGGGGTAAAAATTGGCACTAGGACTCATGATCCTATATAAGTGATTGCATTCTAGCATGACTTGGTGTTGCTTTTCGTGTGGACTACAAAGAACTTAGAGATTTTGAGCCATCAATGCAAAGAGCTCAGATCCCTAATTTGGGGCATGAACAGAAAAAGACCTATACTACATAACTTTGGTCTACTTGTTTTCTTCTAATACTACACGCTCAAACAGAGGTGTCTAGTGTCCATCTAGGGCCTCAGTTGAGGCCATGATTATAAATATTATTCTTATTCTATCCCTAGCATCTAGCCCAGTGCCAAGGAAATGATGAGTCAACAGTAATTTAAACAGATAAGTCATGTATTCACTTTGGTTGGACCCCTGTTTCTTAGACACGCCTAGAACAGCCCTGAGTTGCCAGGGTACAGGTAACAGAGAAAAGCATTAGACCCTAAAGACCTGCCATTTCAACAGTCCAATGACCAAGGGTAAGGTGCATAACATGGTGAGAAAAAGAGCTATTCTAAAATTGAATTGGCTACCGTACATGACAGTGAGCTGCAGACAGAGGATGGAAGGGAGATGGAGGTAGGTGGGCATCAAGTTGAAACTTCATGACCATCTAAAGGTGATGCAGTAGATCACCCTTTAATCTTTTAAGTGTTTTTGTACAAAAATGTGTATTTTTTACATTTTTTAAAAACACTAATGTGTGTATGAAAAGGATGTAACAAGTAATGAGAAAGATGCTTTTATAACATTATTTTCCCTGTTTAGAAAGGAAAAAAATATCATTCCAATAGTATTTAAAAGTCTGAAGATGAAATAATTTCATTTTCTTCTCTCAAGACTAAAAAAGGCCCCTGCCTATTGATTCCATCCTCTTATGTCCAAGTTATTCTCCAATGGCCCACAATTGGCTAAATCAGACCTACCTGTGGATTGAAAAATCAAGCTCATTCATAGGCCCTTTTCCAAAAAAATTTTGATTTAATACAGCAGAATTTGGTTCAGGCATCTGTGAGTTTTAACTGACATACAATAAATGCACCCAAATAACATGCAATTTAATAAGTTTTGACAGGCTTATATCTATAATCAAGACAAAATATTTACATAACTCTAAAAGTTTACCTTGGAGTCTTTGTGGTCAATTGGCCCCCTCCCAGTTGCAGACCTAAACTGATCTGCTTTTCGTCACCATAAATGAGTGTTGCTTGCTCTAGAAATTGATATGTGGCATCTGTAGTATGAACTGTTACGGGTATGGCTTATTGCCTTTAGCATAGTGTTTTTGAGGATCATCCATATTTCCTGGTGTATCAGTGGTTTCTTCTCTTTATTGCTGTGTAATATCCTGTTGTACGGATATTCCACAGTTTGCTTATACATTCACTGTTTGGCAAGGATATGGGTTGTTTTGAAGTTTTACCTATTATGAATAAAACTGCCATGAACATATTATGGGGGCTTCTCAGGTGGCACAGTGGTAAAGAATGTGCCTGCCAATGCAGGAGATGCAAGAGATACAGGTTCAGTTCTTGAGTTGGGATGATCTGGAGAAGGAAACGGCAACCCACTCCAGTGTTTTTGCCTGGAAAATTCCCTGGACTGGCGGGCTACAGTCCGTGGAGTCGCAGAGTCGGACACGATTGAGTGACTATGCACACGTGCTCGAACATATATGCACATATGTTTGTGTGGACATTTTCATTCCACATGGTTACATATTAGGAGTGGAATTGTCACATTATATGGTAATATTTTCCTTATGACTAACGATGTTGAACATCTTTTTATGTGCTTATTGGCCACTTGTATATCTTCTTTTCCGATGTGTCTGTTTAATCTTTTGCCCATTTTTTGAGTTGTCTTCCTGTTAAGTTTTAAAAGTTCTTTATATATTCCGGATACAAATCCTTTGTCAGATGTTGATATTATTAATATATTTATCCCAGTCAGTGTCTTGCTTTTAAAATTTTCTTAACAGATTCTGTTATGGGGTGAATCACTTCCTCCTAATATTTATATCTTGAAGTTAACTCCCAGTACCTCAGAGTGTGACAGTATTTAGAAACAGGATCTTTAATGAGGAGATAAAGTTAAAATGAAGCCTTTAGGGTAGTTCCCAATAGAATCTGCCTGGTGTCTTTATAAAAAGAGGAAATTTGGACTTGCAAAGGGACGCCAGGGACATGTGAACCTGAAAGAAAGACCATGTGAGGACACAGGAAGAAGGCAGTCATAGGCCGGTCAGGGAGAGAGGCCTCAGGGGAAACCACATATACCAACGTTCTGATCTTGGTCTTCTTATTCCAAGAATTGTTAAAAAAAATAAATTTCTATTGTTTCAGCCACCTAATCTATGGTATTTTGTTATTACAGTTCTAACAAACTAATAGACTATTTTTCAAAGAGTACTTTATTTTTATTTTAATGAAGTTGAATTTATCACTTTTTTCTTTATGTTTTGTGTTCACTGTGCCCTATCTGAGCGATCTTTTCCTACCCTTAACTTGCACAGATTTTCTCTTGTGTTGCTTTCTAAGAGTTTCATAGTTTTAGCTTCTGCATTTTAGATTCATACTCCATTTCAACTTAATTTTAGTATATCGGTAAAGTTGAGGTTCATTTTCTGTTTCAAGTGGATATACAGTTGTTTCAGCACTATTTGTTGTAAAGACTACCCTTTCCCTGTTCAATTACTTAGGAAGTAAACTGACCATACACTTAGAGGTTTATTTCTTTGCTCTCTATTCTGGCCCATTGATCTATCCCCAAGTGCCTGTTTTTTTAATAACCATAGGTGATTCTAATGCATAGTCAAGCTTTGAAACCCCTGTGATGGATGATCGCTAAGAAACCTAACTTTTTAATTCTATGAGAGCTCTCTTGACAAGTTACCACCTTTATGAATCAACATAAGAAAGGCAGGGACTGGTAAAATAGATGATCTCTAAGAATCCAAGAGTATTTGTCCTCTCCTTTGGCACTTGAAGTCACTCAGAATTCAAAACAGGTATGGATCAGAAGAGATTCTCATGGAAAGAAATGTTGCCTAATTGTTGAAAGTCAAACTGGGAGTACTTTTTCTCAAAAGCACATGTTAAATGGCATTAACATTCATTCATAAGCATCTGTTCAGTTGTTCTATGTCTATACGAGCTAAAATGGATGTTACTTAGATATAGAAAGGTTTTTTTTTTTTAACCATTTAATGTAATAAAAGGAACAAAAGGTATCTTGGAGATGGAATCAGTTGAACAGAGGAAATAGGAGGAATCCTGGCTCAGTGTTTATCATAAAGTATACTCTAAACATCTTTTTTTAAATTATTTTTCTAGAGAATGATATTGCTTTACAGAATTTTGTTATTTTCTGTCAAACCTCAACATGAATCAGCCATAGGTATACATATATCCTCTCCCTTTTGAAACTCCCTCCCATATCCCTCCCCATCCCACCCCTCTAGGTTTATACAGAGCCCCTGTTTGAGTTTCTTGAGCCATACAGCAAATTCCCATTGGCTATCTATTTTGCACATGGTAATGTAAGTTTCCACATTACTCTTTCCATACATCTCACCCTCTCCTCCCCTCTCCCCATGTCCATAAGTCTCTTTTCTATGTCTGTTTCTCCATTGCTGCCCTGTAAATAAATTCTTCAGTGCCATTCTTCTAGATTCCGTATATATGTTAGAATATGACATTTATCTTTCTCTTTCTGACACACTTTACTCTGCAAAATAGGTTCTAGGTTCATCCACCTCATCAGAACTGACTTAAATGTGTTCCTTTTTATGGATGAGTAATACACCATTGTGTATATATGCCACAACTTCTTTATCCGTTCATCTGTCAATGGACATCTAGGTTGCTTCCATGTTCTAGCTATCGTAAATGGTGCTACAATGAACAATGGGATACGTGTGTCCTTTTCAATTTTGGTTTCCTCAGGGAATATGCCTAGGAGTGGGATTGCTGTGTCATACGGTGGTTTCATTCCTAGTTTTTAAGGAATCTCCATACTGTCTTCCATAGCAGCTGTATCAATTTACATTCCCACCAACAGTGCAAGAGGGTTCTCTTTTCTCCACACCCTTTCCAGAGTTTATTGTTTGTAGACTTTTTGATGAGGGCCATTCTGACCAGTGTGAGGTGATATCTCATTGTACTTTTGATTTGCATTTCTCTAGTAATGAGCAATGTTGAGCATCTTTTCATGTGTTTGTTAGCCATCTGTATGTCCTCTTTGGAGAAATGTCTGTTTAGGTCTTTTCCCCACTTTTTGATTGGGTTAGTTTTTCTGGCATTGAGTTGTATGAGCCACTTGTATATTTTGGAAATTAATCCTTTGTCAGTTGTTTCATTTGCTGTAATTTTCTCCCATTCCGAGGGTTGTCTTTTCACCTTGCTTATAGTTTCCATTGCTGTGCAAAAGCTTTTAAGTTT
Source organism: Bos indicus (assembly GCF_029378745.1). Taxonomy (NCBI): domain Eukaryota; kingdom Metazoa; phylum Chordata; class Mammalia; order Artiodactyla; family Bovidae; genus Bos; species Bos indicus. The sequence goes on along the minus strand of NC_091774.1, from coordinate 61,337,533 downwards.
AATCAGGTCCCACTTGTTTACTTTTGCTTTTATTTCCATTACTCTAGGAAGTGGGTCATAGAGGATGTTGCTTTGATTTATGTCATTGAGTATTCTGCCTATGTTTTCCTCTAAGAGTTTTAAAGTTCCTGCTGTTACATTTAGATCCTTATCTATTTTGAGTTTATCTTTGTGTATGGTGTTAGGAAGTGTTCTAATTTCATTCTTTTACATGTAGCTGTCCAGTTTTCCCAGCACCATTTATTGAAGAGGCTGTCTTTACCCTATTGTATATTCTTGCCTCCTTTGTCAAAAATAAGGTACCCATAAGTGCATGGGTTTATTTTTGGGCTTTCTATCTTGTTCCATGGTCTATATTTCTATTTGTGCCAGTACCATACTGTCTTGATAACTGTAGTTTTGTAGTATAATCTGAAGTCAGGAAGGTTGATTCCTCTAGCTCCATTATTTCTCAGACTGCTTTGACTATCTGGGGTCTTTTGTGTTTCCATATGAATTGTGAAATTTTTGTTGTAGTTCTGTGAAAAATGCCCTTGGTAATTTGATAGGGATCACATTGAATCTGTAGATTGCATTTGGTGGTCTAGTAATTTTAACAATATTGATCTTCCTACTCAGGAACATGGAATATCTCTCCATTCATTTATATCATCTTTGATTTCTTTCATTCAGTTCAGTTCAGTTCAGTTGCTCAGTCATGTCTGACTCTTTGCGACCCCATGAACTGCAGCATGCCAGGCCTCCCTGTCCATGACCAACTCCCGGAGTTCACTCAAACTCATGTCCATCAAGTCAGTGATAACATCCAGCCATCTTATCCTCTGTCATCCCCTTCTCCTCCTGCCCCCAATCCCTCCCAGCATCAGAGTCTTTTCCAATGAGAAAACTCTTTGCATCAGGTAGCCAAAGTATTGGAGTTTCCACTTTAGCATCATTCCTTCCAAAGAAATCCCAGGGCTGATCTCCTTTAGAATGGACTGGTTGGATCTCCTTGCAGTCCAAGGGACTCTCAAGAGTCTTCAACATCACAGTTCAAAAGCATCAATTCTTCGGCACTCAGCTTTCTTCACAGTCCAACTCTCACATCCATACATGACCACTGGAAAAACCGTAGCCTTGACTAGACAGACCTTTGTTGGCAAAGTAATGTCTCTGCTTTTGAATATGCTATCTAGATTGGTCGTAATTTTCCTTCCAAGGAGTAATAATCTTTTAATTTTATGGCTGCAATCACCATCTGCGGTGATTTTGGAGCCCCCAAAAAATAAAGTCTGATACTGTTTCCACTGTTTCCCCATCTATTTCCCATGAAGTGATGGGACCAGATGCCATGATCTTTGTTTTCTGAATGTTGAGTTTTAAGCCAACTTTTTAACTCTCCACTTTCACTTTCATCAAGAGGCTTTTGAGTTCCTCTTCACTTTCTGTCATAAGGGTGGTGTCATCTGCATATCTGAGGTCATTGATATTTCTCCTGACAATCTTGATTCCAGTTTGTGCTTCTTCCAGCCCAGCATTTCTCATGATGTACTCTGCATATAAGTTAAATAAGCAATATACAGCCTTGACGTACTCCTTTCCCTGTTTGGAACCAGTCTATTGTTCCATGTCCAGTTCTAACTGTTGCTTCCTGACCTGCATATAGGTTTCTCAAGAGGCGGGTCAGGTGGTCTGGTATTCCCATCTTTTTCAGAATTTTCCAGTTTATTGTGATCCACACAGTCCAAGGCTTTGGATTAGTTAATAAAGCAGAAATAGATGTTTTTCTGGAACTCTCTTGCTTTTTCCATGATCCAGTAGCTGTTGGCAATTTGATCTCTGGTTCCTCTGCCTTTTCTAAAACCAGCTTGAACATCTGGAAGTTCACGGTTCACATATTGCTGAAGCCTGGCTTGGAGAATTTTGAGCATTACTTTCCTAGCGTGTGAGATGAGTTCAATTGTGCGGTAGTTTGAGCATTCTTTGTCATTGCCTTTCTCTGGTATTGGAAAGAAAACTGGCCTTTTCCTGTCCTGTGGCCACTGCTGAGTTTTCCAAATTTGTTGGCATATTGAGTGAATACTTGCACAGCATCGTCTTTCAGGATTTGGAATAGCTCAACTGGAATTCCATCACCTCCACTAGCTTTGTTCGTAGTGATGCTTCCTAAGGCCCACTTGACTTCACATTCCAGGATGTCTGGCTCTTGGTGAGTGATCACACCATCGTGATTATCTGGGTCGTGAAGATCCTTTTTGTACAGTTCTTCTGTGTATTCTTGCCACCTCTTCTTTATATCTTCTGCTTCTGTTAGGTCCATTCCAGCTCCTGGTCTTGTTTTTGCTGACTGTATAGAGCTTCTCCATCTTTGGCTGCAAAGAATATAATCAATCTGATTTCAGTGTTGACCATCAGGTGATGTCCATGTGTAGAGTCTTCTCTTGTGTTGTTGGAAGAGGGTGTTTGCTATGACCAGTGCATTCTCTTGGCAAAACTCTATTAGCCTTTGCCTCGCTTCATTTGTATTCCAAGGCCAAATTTGCCTGTTACTCCAGGTGTTTCTTGACTTCCTATTTTTGCATTCCATTCCCCTATAATGAAAAGGACATCTTTTTTGGGTGTTAGTTCTAAAAGGTCTTGTAGGTCTTCATAGAACCGTTCAACTTCAGCTTCTTCAGCATTACTGGTTGGGGCATAGACTTGGATTACTGTGATATTGAATGGTTTGCCTTGGAAACAAACAGAGATCATTCTCATTTTTGAAATTGCATCCAAGTACTGCATTTCAGATTCTTTTATTGACCATTATGGCTACTCCATGTCTTCTAAGGGATTCCTGCCTGCAGTAGTAGATATATGGTCATCTGAGTTAAATTCACCCATTCCAGTCCATTTTAGTTTGCTGATTCCTAGAATGCTGATGTTCACTCTTGTCATCTCCTGTTTGACCACTTCCAATTTGCCTTGATTCATGGACCTGGCATTCCAGGTCCTATGCAATATTGCTCTTTACAGCATTGGACCTTGCTTCTATCACCAGCCACATCCACAACTGGGTATTGTTTTTGCTTTGGCTCCATCTTCATTATTTCTGGAGTTATTTATCCACTGATATCCAGTAGCATATTGGGCACCTACCGACCTGGGGAGTTCCTCTTTCAGTATCCTATCATTTTGCCTTTTCATACTGTTCATGGGGTTCTCAAGACAAGAATACTGAAGTGGTTTGCCATTCCCTTCTCCAGTGGACCACATTCTGTCAGATCTCTCCACCATGACCCGCCCATCTTGGGTGGCCCCACATGGCATGGCTTTGTTTCACTGAGTTAGACAAGGCTGTGGTCCATGTGATTAGATTGACTAGTTTTCTGTGATTATGGTTTCAGTGTGTCTGCCCTCTGATGCCCTCTCGCAACACCTACCATCTTACTTGGGTTTGTCTTACCTTGGACTTGGGGTATCTCTTCACAGCTGTTCCAGCAAAGTGCAGCTGCTGCTCCTTACCTTGGACAAGGGATATCTCTTCATGGCCCCCCCTCCTGACCTTGGATGTGGAGGGTCACATGGAGGGTTTCTTTCATTAGTGTCTTATAATTTTCTGTGTACAGTTCTTCTGTCTCCTTAACTAAGTTTATTCCTAGATATTTCATTCTTTTTGTTTCAATGGTGAATGGAATTGATTCCTTAATTTCTCTTTCTGATTTTTCATTGTTAGTATATAGAAATGCAAGTGATTTCTGTGCATTGATTTTGTATCCTACAACTTTACTAAATTTGCTGATTAGCTCTAGTAATTTTCTGATACTATCTATAGGTTTTCTGTGTATATTATATACACTATGTATAGGTCATCTGCAAACAGTGAGTTTTACTTCTTCTTTTCAAATCTGGATTCCTTTTATTTCTTTTTCTTCTCTGATTGCTGTAGCTAGGAGTTCCAGAACTGTGTTAAATAATAGTAGCAAAAGTGGACGTGCTTGTCTTGTTCCTGATCTTAGGGAGAATGCTTTCAGTTTTTCAGTATCCTATCCTATTGCTGTAGGCTTATCATATATGGCCTTTACTATGTTGAAGTAGGTTCCTTTTATGTCCATTTTTTGAAAGTTTTAGTCATACATAGCTGCTGAATGTTGTCAAAGGCTTTTTCTGCATTATCTTATGATTTTTATCTTTCAATTTTTTAATATGTTGTATTACATTAATTGAGTTCCATATATTGAAGAATCCTTGCATTCCTGGAATAAACCCAACTTGATCATGGTGTATGAGCTTTTTGATGTGTTGCTGAATTCTGTTTGCTAAAATTTTGTTGAGGATTTTTGCACCTATGCTCATCAATGATATTGGCCTGTAGTTTTCTTTTTTTGTGTTGTCTTTGGTTTTGGTATCAGGGAGATGGTGGCCTCATAGAATGAGTTAGGAAGTTTCCCTTCCTCTGCAATTTTTTGAAAGAGTTTTCAAAGGATAGGTGTTCAGTTCAGTTCAGTTCAGTTGCTCAGTAGTGTCTGACTCTTCACGACCCCATGAATCTCAGCACGCCAGGCGTCCCTGTCCATCACCAACTCCTGGAGTTCACTCAAACTCACATCCATTGAGTCAGTGATGACATCCAGCCATCTCATCCTCTGTCGTCCCCTTCTCCTCCTGCCCCCAATCCCTCCCAGCATCAGAGTCTTTTCCAATGAGTCAACTCTTCGCATGAGGTGGCCAAAGTACTGGAGTTTCAGCTTTAGCATCATTCCCTCCAAAGAAATCCCAGGGTTGATCTCCTTCAGAATGGACTGGTTGGATGTCCTTTCAGTCCAAGGGACTCTCAAGAGTCTTCTCCAACACCACAGTTCAAAAGCATCAATTCTTCGGTGCTCAGCCTTCTTCACAGTCCAACTCTCACATCCATACATGACCATTGGAAAAACCATAGCCTTGACTAGATGGACCTTTGTTGGCAAAGTAATTTCTCTGCTTTTGAATATGCTATCTAGGTTGGTCATAGCTTTTCTTCTAATGAGTAAGCATCTTTTAATTTCATGGCTGTAGTCACCATCTGCAGTGATTTTGGAGCCCAAAAAAATAAAGTCTGACACTGTTTCCACTGTTTCCTCATCTGTTTCCCATGAAGTGATGGGACCGGATGCCATGATCTTTGCAGCCAAAGATGGAGAAGCTCTATACAGTCAACAAAAACAAGACCAGGAGCTGACTGTGGCTTAGATCATGAACTCCTTATTACCAAATTCAGACTTAAATTGAAGAAAGTAGGGAAAACCACTAGACCATTCAGATATGACCTAAATCAAATCCCTTATGATTATACAGTGGAAGGGGGAAATAGATTTAAGGGCCTAGATCTGATAGATAGAGTGCCTGATGAACTATGGAATGAGGAAAACAACAGAATGGGAAAGACTCGAGATCTCTTCAGGAAAATTAGAGATACCAAGGATAGGCGTTAGCTCGTCTCTAAATGTTTGAAAGAATTCTCTTGAGAAGCCATCTAGTCCTGGGCTTTTGTTTTTTGGAGATTTTTGATCATAGTTTCAATTTCAGTGCTTGTAACTGGGTTGTTCATAATTTTTATTGCTTCCTGGTTCAGTCTTGGAAGGTTGAACTTTTCTAAGAATCTGTCCATTTCTTCCAGGTTATCCAATTTATTGCCAGTTGTTCCTAATTGTCTCTTATAATCCTTTGTATTTCTGCATTGTCTGTTGTAACCTCTCTTTTTTCATTTCTAATTTTGTTGATTTGATTCTTCTTTTTTCCTTGATGAGTCTGGCTAAAGGTTTGTCCATTTTGTTTATCTTTTCAAAGAACCAGCTTTTAGTTTTTAATCTTTACTTTTGTTTCTTTCTTTTCCATTTATTTCTGCTCGGATCTTTATGATTTCTTTCCTTCTACTAATTTTGGGTTTCTTTTTGTTCTTTTTCCAGTTGTTTTAAGTGTAAAGTTAGGTTGTCTATTTGATGTTTTTCTTGTTTCTTGAGGTGGGATTGTATTGCTACAAACTTCCTTCTTAGAACTGTTTTTGCTGTGTCCCATAGATTTTGAATTGTCATGTTTTCATTATCTTTTGTTCCTAGAAACTTTTTATTTCCCTTTTGATTTCTCCAGTAACCGTTGGTTATTTAGAAACGTGTTGTTTAATCTCCATGTGCTTGTGTTTCTTGCAGTTTTTTTTCTTGTAATTGATATCTAGTCTCATAGCATTGTGGTCAGGGAAGATGCTTGATACAATTTCAATATTCTTAAATTTCCTGAGGTTTAATTTGTGAACCAAGATGTGGTCTATCCTGGAGAATGTTCCATGTACACTTGAGAAGAAGGTGTATTCTGCATTTGGATGTAATGTCCTGAAGATAGTAATGAGATCCATCTCATCTAATGTATCATTTAAGACTTGTGTTTCCTTATTAATTTTCTGTTTTGATGAGCTGTCCATTTCTGTGAGTTGGGTTTTAAACCAACTATTATTGTATTACTGTCAGTTTCTCTCTTTATGTCTGTTAGTGTTTGTCTTATGCATTGAGGTGCTCCTATGTTGGGTGCATCAGTCAGTTCAGTACAGTCACTCAGTCATGTCTGACTCTCTGTGACCCCATGGACTGCAGCACACCAGGCCCCCCTGTCCATCACGAACACCTGCAGTTTACTCAAACTCATGTCCCTTGAGTCAGTGTTGCCATCTAACCATCTTGTCTTCTGTTGTCCCCTTCTCTTCCCATCTTCAATCTTTCCTAGCATATGGGTCTTTTCAAATGAGTCAATTCTTCACATCAGATGGTCAAAGTATTGAAGTTTCAGCTTCAGCATCAGTCCTTCCAATGAATATTCAGGACTGATTTCCTTTAGGATGGACTGTTTGGATCTCCTTGCCATCCAAGGGACTCTCAAGAGTCTTCTCCAACACCACAGTTCAAAAGCCTCAATTTTTGGTTTCTTAGCTTTCTTTATAGTCCAAGTCTCACACCCATGCATGACTATTGGAAAAACCATACCTTTGACTAGATGGACCTTTGTTGGCAAAGAAATGTATCTGCTTTTTAATAAGTTGTCTAGGTTGGTCATAACTTTTTTTCCAAGGAGCAAATGTCTTTTAATTTCATGGCTGCAGTCACCATCTGCAGTGATTTCGGAACTTCCCCCAAAATAAAGTCTCACTGTTTCCATTGTTTCCCCATCTATTTGCCATGAGGTAATGGGACCAGATGCCACGATCTTAGTTTTCTGAATGTTGAGTTTTAAGCCAACTTTTCCACTCTCCTCTTTCACTTTCATTAAGAGGCTCTTTAGTTCTTCGCTTTCTGCCATAAGGGTGGTTTCATCTGCATATCTGAAGTTATTGATATTTCTCCTTGCAATCTTGATTCCTGCTTGTGCTTCATCCAGTCCAGCATTTCTCATGATGTACTCTGCATATAAGTTAAATAAGCCAGGGTGACAAAGGCAAAAAGATAGGACACTAAAAGATGAACTCCCCAGGTTTGTAGGTGCCCAATATGCTATTGGAGAAGAGTGGAGAAATAAGTCCAGAAAGAATGAAGAGATGGAGTCAAAGCAAAAACAACACCCAGTTGTGAATGTGACTGGTGATGGAAGTAAAGTCTGATGCTGTAAGAGCAATATTGCATAGGAACCTGGAATATTAAGTCCATGAATCAAGGCAAATTGGAAGTGGTTAAACAGGGGATGGCAAGAGTAAACATTGTCATTTTAGGAATCAGTGAACTAAAATGGACTGGAATGCGTGAATTTAACTGATATGACCATTATATGTACTACTGTGGGCAAGAATTTCTTAGAAGAAATCGAGTAGCCATCATAGTCAACAAAAGAGTCCAAAATGCAGTACTTGATGAAATCTCAAAAATGACAGAATGATCTCTGTTCATTTCCAAGGCAAAAGACTCCATATGTTGGGCACATAGATATTTTAAATTGTTATGTCTTCCTCTTGAATTGATCCCTTGATCATTATGTGGTGTCCTTCCTTACCTCCTGTAATCATCTTTATTTTAAAGGCTATTTTGTCTGATATGAGGATTGCTACTCCAGCTTTCATGTGCTTCCCATTTGCATGGAATATACTTTTGCCTCCTCTCACTTTCAGTCTATATGTGTCTTTAGGTCTGAAGTGGGTTTCTTGTAGACCGTATCTATATGGGTCTTGTTTTTGTATCCATTCATCCAATCTGTGTCTTTTGGTTGGAGCATTTAATCCATTTACATTTAAAGTAATTATTGATATATATGTTTGTAGTGCCATTTTATTAATTGATTGGAGTTTATTTTGTAGATCTTTTTTCTTCTCTTGTATTTTTTGACTACATAAGTCCCTTTAACATTTGTTTTAAAGCTGGTTTGGTGGTACTGAATTCTCTTCACTTTTGCTTGTCTGAATAGCTTTTTATTTCTCTATCAATTTTGAATGAAATCCTTGCTAGGTACTATAATCTTGGTTGTAGATTTTTCCCTTTCAGTACTTTAAATATATCCTGCCATTCCCTTCTGGCCTGCAGAATTTCTGCTGAAAGATCAGCTGTTAAGCATATGGGGTTTCCCTCGTATGTTACTTGTTGCTTCTCCCTGGCTGTTTTTAATATTCTTTTTTTGAGTTTCATCTTTGTTAGTTTGATTAGTATGTGTCTTGGCATGTTTCTCCTTGGGTTTATCCTGTATGGGACTCTTTGCACCTCTTGGACTTGATTGGCTATTTCCTTTTCTATGTTGGGGAAATTTTCAACTATAATCTCTTCAAAATTTTTCTCATACCCTTTCTTTTTCTCTTCTTCTGGGATCCCTATAATTCAAATGTTGGTCCATTTAATCTTGTGCCAGAGGTCTCTGAGACTATCCTCAGTTCTTTTAATTCTTTTTACTTTATTCTGCTCTTCAGAAGTTATTTCCACCATTTTATCTTCCAACTCACTGATTCATTCTTCTGCTTCAGATATTCTGCTATTGATTCCTTCTAGAGTATTTTTAATTTCAGTAATTGTGATGTTTGTCTTTGTATGTTTATTGTTTAATTCTTCTAGGTCTTTGTTAATTGATTCTTGCATTTTCTCCATTTTGTTTTCAAGGTTTTTGATCATCTTTATTATCATTATTCTGAATTCTTTTTCAGGTAGTTTGCCTATTTCCTCTTCATTTATTTGGATTTCTGTGTTTCTAGTTTGTTCCTTCATTTGTGTAGTATTTATCTGCCTTTTCATGATAATTTTTTTAACTTATTCTGTTTGAGGTCTTCTTTTACCAGGCTTTAAGGTTGAATTCTTCCTTCCTTCTGTTTCTGCCCTCCTAAGGTTGGTCCAGTGGTTTGTGTAAGCTTCTTAAAGGGTGAGATTTGTGCTGAGTTTTTGTTTGCTTTTGCTTGTTTGTTTTTCCTCTGAAGGAAGGCTGAGTGAGGTGGTAATCCTGCCTGCTGATGATTGGGTTTATATTTTTGTTTTGTTTGTTGTTTAGATGAGGCATCCTGCACAGGATGTGACTGGTAGTTGGGTGATACCAGGTCTTGTATTCATTTGGTTGCCTTTGTGTAAGTGGGCACTACTTGATACTCCCTAGGGTTAGTTCTCTGGTAGTTTAGGGTCCTGGAGTCAGTGCTCCCATACCAAAGGCTCAGGGCTTGATCCCTGGTCAGGAATGAAGATTCCACAAGTGGTTTGTTATGGCATTAAGTGAGATTAAAACAAATATCTTTAAATAAGAAACAAAAGATGAACCCCAGACAAATGGCAGTTACAAAATCAGGCAAATAATAATTAAAATAATGGAGTATGTGTAAATACATATACACCCATGAGCAAAGTCAAAACAGTCCAATAAAAATAAAGTACAGTAGATTGACCCTGTGAACAAATTAAAAATTATATTTATCAGTTAAGAACAAAACTAACAAAAGCATAAACTGGAAAACAAAACTAAAGCAAAGTACTAAGTGGGGAATAATGCAATGAAAACAAAACTAACAAGTGTGTTGAGAGGAAAGGAAAGGAAAAAAAAAGAATAGATATGCAAAGTTAAATAGAGGTAGGCGAAGATGATTTATATACATTAAAGATTTACTGCAGGAGGAAAAGAACAGTAGGAAAAGCAAACAAAGGAATAAATGTAGAAAAAATAATTATAGGTTTAAAAAATTAGAAATAAAGAAAGAGAAAAGAAAAAAGAAAGAAAGAAAAAGAAAGTTCCACAGAACTGCAAAAGCCCAACATAAAGGCAGAGGTTTATAACAACAATAAAAAATATGACTGGGAAAAAAAAAAGCTCAATAGCTTAATTATATTTCATAGTGCCAGTAAAACTGACAACTACAACAGAGGGGGGGGGGGGGAGAAAAGGAAAAGAATAAAGAAAAAAAGTCCATAAGAATCTACAGAATAAGTCAAAACATAACAATAATAAATGTTTTTCTTGAGTCACTGCTGTTAGAGACTTTTCCCTCACTGGGAGTCACAGTCCACCTCACCTCCTTAGGATGCCCTCCAACACTGTGCAGATCTCTGGGTTGAGTTGAGTGTGTCACTGTGCCCCCCGGCTCTGGGGGCAGCTCAGATTCTAATTTGTTCCCACTCCTGTGTGTTCTTGCCCACAATGTCTACAGCTATCAGAACTATTGTGTTTTCTTTTGTGGGAGCTCTCAATGACCTTTTATATATTCCATAGACACAGAGTCTGTGTAGTTGATCGTGTGGATTTAATCTTCAGCTTGTAGGCTCGTGGGAGATTTTGGGTCTTCTTCCTTAGCCACACTGCCCCTGGGTTTCAATTGTGGTTTTATTTCCACCTCTGCATGTGGGTCATCCACTGGGGTTTAGCTCCTGAGGCTGACCTGGAGGGCTTGGGTTTGCCCCTGTGAGGGCCAGGTGTGGACGTGGTGCAGCTGCTTGGGTTGGAGGGGTTCTGGCAGCTCCAGGTACTCAGGGGGTTGACAGCTAGAGCAGCAGGAAATATAGTGCTCTAGAAGAGTATGGCAACCAGTATGGACCAATACACTCCAGTACTCCTGCCTGGAGAACCCCCCTCCCTGACAGAGAATCCTGGCATGCCATCGTCTACAATGTCGCAAAGAGTTGGACTACTCAAGCATCAACACAAGACTTTTTTGCCTGTGGCAGCTCTGCCCCAGTGAGAGTTGAGCGTGAAGGTGGAGCAGCTGCTTGGCTTGTGGAGACCCTGGTGTGCCAAGTGTATGAGGGCTCAGACTGCCTGCACTGCAGGAGCTATGGCCCTATCAGAGTCTTTTTTCGAGCCTCTTGTAGCTGGCAATCAGAAGGCCTCTTTGGCTAGTCTTTTTCTGTAGCTCCCTCCATTCAGGCACTTAGAGGGCTCCCTTGCTTGGGGTCCTTCTCTGTTGTTCTGCACATCAGGCACCTAATGGGGCCCACCTGGTTGGGGTCCTACTCTGTAGCTTGGTACGTTAGTCACTTAAAGGAGGACCTTGGTTGTGGTCCTGTTCTGTAGTTGAGTGTGTCAGGTGTTTGATGGGCCAGGCTCTCTATTGTTCAGTTGCTGATGCTGGCATGTGGGAAGAGAGAGGCTATGGTGATGGCTCCACCACCCTATGTTGACTCAGCAGTATCACCTTGCTTCCATGGCTGCCCAACTTTTCTCCACAGGCTTTTCCCACCGCAATCTCCTCCCTCACATCCCCTCGATCAGTCTCTGTGCAGTCAACAGCAGCCTTCACCCTGGGATTGCTCCACAACTCCTAAACTCCAGCTCCCAGCCACGATACCTTCCAGGTGACCTGCGTTCTTGTCTGGGATATGTATGGTTCTGGCAAGGATTGTCTGATTCTCATTCCTTTTAGGCTGCTACAGATCAGCTGTTTCACTCTCAGTCTTAAATGTATCTCCTCTGACTCAGACAATTGCCCCGATGTGAGGATTGGACCCCTGCCCCCACCCACCAAGGGCAGGCCCAGTCCTACTAATACTCCTATTTTTCCCCCAGTTCCTTCATCCTACCAAGTTTTGCACGGTTCTATATATTCTATGCCACTGGTCAGGTCCTCAGCTGGTATTCTGCAAGCACTTCTGTGTCTGAAGGTGTATTTCTGATGTATCCATGGAGAGAGATGTACTCCACGTCCACCTACTCCTCTGCCGTCTTGTTCTCTCTCCATAACGTGTACTCTTAAGATGTGGTATCCCCAGTGCCTAGAATAATACTCAACACATATTTGATGTTGGCTGGTTAAATGAATGTGCAAAGGTAACAGAGAAAAAGAGTTTAGAAAATATGTACCAGAATCAGGGGCGTAAGGCAGCCAGTCAGTGACACAACTAGGTGAAGTTTACCAGTATAATGATGTAGTTAGGAGCAAATCATCTGAGTCAGGAGATTCTAAGTTCAAATCCTGACTCTGTTTACCAGTGGTGACCTTGGAAAGATATTTAGCTTTTTTGAACATTGCTTTCTTCTTCTGTAAACATTGGGATAATGAACATTGTTCACTGTTTTGAACATTAAATGAGCTGAGAACCAAACCATGTATTTATTTCTCTTTCTACTGTACATTCTACTCCTTAAGTGTAAAGACTTGTTATGGGTAACTCCTTAAGGGTAAGGGTAAGGTGTCTTGTTATGAACTTGTTTTGGAGCATATAAAAATGCTAGATACTCCGTATGTATTTTATGAATGAATGACAATGTATAACATACTGAATTCTGTGTTTTTGATGTAATTTTCCCATATTTAATAGTAACCATGATATTTTTATTGTTATTCTATTTCAGGAAGGACAATGTTATAGTCAGCTAATTCCCCAGTGAGGACAGCAGGTATCTGTTTTAAAAACAAACAATCCAGTTAGGTCTGGTATATTAGATGTAGATACAATTCATTAATGGTCTACCCTTTGATGGATGTTCATAGGGTCACAGGCTGTAACTGTCATATGCAGTTTTCCATGCTGATGTTTGAAATGGTCAGTTATTGGTTCAAGTGATATTTCTTTCAACAGGACACATTTTCACAGATGGCTAAGCACCAATGAGTGTATTCCAAATAGAATGAGTACATCTTGGTTGTCTCTATTATGAAATGAATGTGGATAGACATCTAAGTCTCTTCCTTAATGTATATATGGTGCTGGTTTCCACAGTCATTAACGAAATTTGGAGCAAACAACCCATTCCAAAGTGCTAATTGGAAAGAAGGATGCTTGTGATTAATAGCTGATGAATTATAAAGTCTGGACAAGTGCTTGGACAATCTTGGTTCTGGCTTTGTAATTGTTCATTGTTACTGAAGAGTCAGACCAGAGATGGAGCTCAGAGGCTTTGTAAACTCACTTTACTGTTATTCGAGAGCACAAAGAAAGAGTCAGTATTTGTGTTTTCTTTGCCAAGGGAAGACATATATATTTTTGGAGAAACCAAAGTATTGGCATTCCACTCATTTTTTTTTAGTTAAATATTTGAGGCTTAGCAGTCCAAGTAGGGCCAAAATATCAGGTTCCATTGTTTCAGCAATTTGACGTATAGTGTTTGCTATCACATACAATGTTTTTGAAAGAGGGGGTTAAGTCCACTGATGGAGTAGTGTTAGATTGAGCAGACTCGGAATGCTGTTCAAATAGGTCCAAATGCTGTAATTTCAGGGCTGACAAAAGAACTCAGAAAAAACCTCAACTTGCTTTCTTCCCTTTCTCTCATCTACTCTTGTCATTTTGGCTTAGGCATCAGAAATCCCCAACTTTATCCCCATTGACCTCAAGCTATTGAAATATGTTAAAATATAAACATATTATCTTAAAGAGGATATTATTTTTTAAATCAGCAATTCTTCAATCACTCAAAACACAATTTAGTTTTTAAAAAGGCATAGGCTTTGGTACCTGAAAAATCTAGATTCAGATCCTAAATTTGCTACTTTCAAACTGGGGGCAGTTATCAAGAGGAGAAGGGGACAACAGAGGATGAGATGGCTGGATGGCATCACTGACTCGATGGACATGAGTCTGAGTGAACTCTGGGAGTTGGTGATAGACAGGGAGGCCTGGTGTGCAGCGATTTATGGGGTCGCAAAGAGTCGGACATGACTGAGCGACTGAACTGAACTGAACTGAATTATCAAGAGATTCACATTTTCCACTGACAAAAATACTGAAATTGAGCTATTCCTGAAAAAGGAAACTTAAGTCTTTACTGAGTGATCAAAGACTCTTTTGATTACTGATTCCAAAAGCTATTCATACTTCATACCAGGGAATATTTGAGAGTCTTGGAAAATTTGAAACATGACCTTCAGTAGCCTCCTAAGAATTGCCTTCATGAAATGGTGTTCTCATACTATATTTTTGGTTCTTGTAGTATGCTACATACTAAAGCCAGCTGTCAGACTGGCTTGGGAAAATGCTATCTGCCATGTCACTTCCTGTTTCCTGTAAGAGGTATCCACATAATGTCTTTCAGAATCTAGTACAAGAGGCATTTTGTCTCTTCTAAGGAAAAGATGTGCTTACTCTTTGTTGATATTGAGAATTATATACGTGCTTGTCAGTTGGCTTTTGGAGGTCTTTGAGACAAAGATCAATTCTATCTACTGCATAGCCCTTTATGATCAACATGGTTTATTCCTTACTTGGTCTTATCATTTCCCCTCTTATTTTTACTGTTTACCTGATTCAATTGCTTTTTTTCTATTTTATAGTTGTTATATTTTTAGAATTCTAGTTATAAGGTGCTTTAACTTCTTTATGAGATGAGCCAGACAATAAATAAATATACACATAAATAAGCATGTATAGTAACTCTATTATAGTTCATGCTGTGTATAATAATTAAAATCTTGTAACGGTTATAGGAGATGGCTGCCAAGCACGAAGTATTAGTTATCTGTTGCTGTGTAATAAACTACATCAACATGTGATGGCTTAAAGTGTTATTGCTCATGAGTCTATGTATTAGCCACGCAGTTCTGTAGCTAGTTACTGAGTCAGCTAAGATTTGATGGTCTAGGATGCCCTTTCTTGTGGGACTGGCTGTTGTCAGACTAGTTGGGCTAGTTGGCCTCAGGTGGGCTACCTCTCTTTGCTTTACTTGATTTCTTCACCTTGGGAGACTAGCTTGGGCTTCTTCACAGGTTGTCTCGGGGCATTAGGAGAGGATACGTGACATTAAGCAAGTATTTCTTCTGCCTCTGCCTATGTCACATTTGCTAATATCCTTTTGACCAAAGCAAATTACATGCTGAAGGTCAGCTTTAAGGGGTGGAGAGATAGATTCTATTTCTTTGTGAATCATATTGCAGAGCAGCCAATTGCAATTCATCACACAAATCAGGATTAAATAGACAAATGGGTTTTTAATAAATAACAAATGGGGAAAAAAGGACAAATGGGAATCAGCCATTAGTGTTTATTGAGCACAGATAGTGTACAAGGTAGTATTTATAGAGCATTAGGTCTAGGGGAAGGAGATTTTTTTTCAGCTACAGTATCTGAGAATCAATGACAGAGGATTTTCCATGACACTGTCTGGGCAGGGTTCCACATATCTGCTTTATAAATTCATCAACTCCAGTTTCCCCTTCTTTGTCTCAAGAAGGGTGTTGGCATCTGAGCAACTGAGAGATGCTAGAAGAGTAAATAGCGTAACAGACCATGAAGGTCTCACGATTCTACAAATATGAGGAATCTGTTATGATTTCAGGAAGTTGCAGCTATACTTTTGCTTTGTGCATGGTTGAAAGATCTGCCAATTTAGGGATGTGGGGAATTAAAATTACATGAATAATTTCTGGTCTTCTCCCCTTTTGTACATCAAGGATCAAGGAGTTATAGTATCTCGCAACTAGAAAGAGTGTGAAGTCATACGGTCCTGTCCTGTTGCCCGTTTGGTCTTCTGACTCCCACTTAAGCACTTGTTTTTTCTTGGTGGACAGCATGCTCCTGGCTTGATCTCTCACCCTGACGCAGCTGTCTCTCCCCGACTTTGAGCCTGTGTGTGCTGCCACTGCTTCCAGACTATTCTGAGGGCTTTTACTCCCATTGTACGGGATGAACTTGGGGTTCTGCTGATCAGATCTTAGTGACTGAGGGAGGAGGATGGGAGGGTAAGAAGGATAACCTTTTCTTCAGGTACTGGGTCACTCGAGAACTTCAGATTCTGATCCAATATTTATTGAATATTTACTCTATATGAGAAACTATGCCATATATCTTTTAGTTTAATCCCACGGAATCTCTGGTCAAGACCAAGACCCAAGACTGAAAATTCCAGAGACTAAGACTAAGTTTGTCATTTTCAAATTGGCATACAAAGAAAAAAATTTAAAAATCAGTTTCACCTAACACTTCACATTTTAAAAATGATTGAAAATGCAACCATTTTCTCTTCAAACACCTTGGATTCCTTCTTTCGGGGAGATGTGGAGAGGTCTTTGCCGTCTACCAGAGGGTGGAGAGAGATGTAAGTTGGGTATAAGCTGTGAGCCAGGCTTCTTTAGGCTGTCTTCAATGCACACAAAATGTTAACTTAGACTGTTCCGTCAGATACAGGAACCTTGATGGATGAATATTCAAAATTCATTGACTAGTTCTGTACCCTCTTTTAAAGATAAGTGCCAAGCCCTTCCCTTAATTAGACTCTGAACAAAGTAAGATACGTGGAAGAAGAGAATGCATTTTGAATTTCTATTCACTCTCATCCCTTCTTCTAATTACACAAAGCATCTTTTATATCTGAAATCCAGAGACAATTTTCTGCTTGAGAATGAGGGCAGACTTTCTTTTGTAAGTCGATAGCACAGTTGTTATGTTGTCGGGTAGAGACAAAAATGACATTATGCAGTGGCGCGTTTCTTTACTCCATGCCTAAGAAATTCAAAGTCTCATATCAGCTTCAAAAATGTAAAAGAGGAGCTATGTTCATCTGTATGGACTTTCTGAATTACAGGGAGAGGGGGGCAGATGCTGATGATGGGGATTAATGAAGGCCAGAGAATAGAAGAGACCTTGTAAGGACTGACAAGTAGAAGAAAGATCTCTAGAAAGTAGACTCCAACAACCCTTGAACAGCTGATGGAGTAAAAGCTCAGTGGCTCCTGTAACCAGCCATCTCTCCCCTGTTAGCAGAGGCTCTTAAACACCAGACTAAGTTTCTGGGAGTAGTGGGGCAGGAGAGGGGCATAGGAATAAACTGTTAAACAGTCTTTTTTTGTTGTTGTTGTTGTTGGCAAAGTAATGTCTCTGTTTTTTATTTATTTTTTTAAAATATAAATGTATTTATTTTAATTGGAGGGTAATTACTTTACAATACTGTATTGGTTTTGCTATACATCAACATGAATCCGCCACAGGTGTACACGTGTTCCCCATCCTGAACTCCCACCTCCCTCCACATACCATCCCCCTGGGTCATCCCAGTGCACCAGCCCCGAGCATCCAGTATCATGCATCAAACCTGGACTGGCAATTCGTTTCACATATGATATTATACATATTTCAATGCCATTCTCCCAAATCATCCCACTTTCACCCTCTCCCACAGAGTCCAAAAGACTGTTCTATACATCTGTGTCTCTTTTGCTGTCTCGTACACAGGGTTATTGTTACCATCTTTCTAAATTCCATATATATGCATTAGTATACTGTATTGGTGTTTTTCTTTCTGGCTTACTTCACTCTGTATAATAGGCTCCAGTTTCATCCACCTCATTAGAACTGATTCAAATGTATTCTTTTTAATGGCTGAGTAATACTCCATTGTGTATATGTACCACAGCTTTCTTATCCATTCATCTGCTGATGGACATCTAGGTTGCTTCCATGTCCTGGCTATTATAAACAGTGCTGCAATGAACACTGGGGTACACGTGTCTCTTTCAATTCTGGTTTCCTCGGTATGTATGCCCAGCAGTGGGATTGCTGGGTTGTATGGCAGTTCTATTTCCAGTTTTTTTAAGGCATCTCCACACTGTTCTCCATAGTGGCTGTACTAGTTTGCATCCCCACCAACAGTGTAAGAGGGTTGCCTTTTCTCCACACCCTCTCCAGCATTTATTGCTTGTAGACTTTTGGATCGCAGCCATTCTGACTGGCGTGAAATGGTACCTCATTGTGGTTTTGATTTGCCTTTCTCTGATAATGAGTGATGTTGAGCATCTTTTCGTGTATTTGTTAGCCATCTGTATATCTTCTTTGGAGAAATGTCTATTTAGTTCTTTAGCCCAATTTTTGATTGGGTCATTTATTTTTCTGGAATTGAGCTGCAGGAGTTGCTTATATATTTTTGAGATTAATTCTTTGTCAGTTGCTTCATTTGCTATTATTTTCTCCCATTCTGAAGGCTGTCTTTTCACCTTGCTTATAGTTTCCTTTGTTGTGCAGAAGCTTTTAATTTTAATTAGGTCCCATTTGTTTATTTTTGCTTTTATTTCCAATATTCTGGGAGGTGGGTCATAGAGGATCCTGCTGTGATGTATGTCGGAGAGTGTTTTGCCTATGTTCTCCTCTAGGAGTTTTATAGTTTTTGGTCTTACATTTAGATCTTTAATCCATTTTGAGTTTATTTTTGTGTGTGGTTGTTAAACAGTCTTGATTACAGCATCTATGGCAAGTAAGAAAGAGATATAAAACGGAGAAAATGGCCTGATGCAGGAAACAACAGGGCAAGAATACAAAGAATTAGATCTTTGGGAACAAGAATATGAAAGTGTTGGGGAAAAACAAGGTTACTTGACTCCACTGTCAAGACTGGACTCCACTGCAAGGGTGCCTGTACACAGGACCATCAATACTTTGAGGTGATGTAAGTCACCTTGAACACATTAGCAAGCACGAAGTGTCAAGCAGAGGGAAAACACGGGTAGTAAACTGAGAAGTGAAGCCAAGAACCCAGATGGGTACTCTAGTGGGTCATAAGTGGACAGCAGAGCAGGCAAAAATAGGAAAAATGATGTGAGTTTCAAAGCAGAGAGAGGATAGGGAGAGAAGATGGTTAAACACCAGTTAGGGAAAGCAGACCGCTGTGATATCTGGCAGTTACTGAATGCTCACTGTGGGCTAGGTTGTGTCATAAGCAGTATACACTCACTATTCCTCATAATACCTTGAGGTAGGTACAGTTCTGATTCCCTGTTTACGATCCAGGAAACTAAGATATAATGAGGGTAAGTAACCTGCCCAAGGTTATGTGGCTAGCAAGTGGCAAGGAGCCTGGGTCTGGGGTCTGTGTACTTTCCTGCCATGCTGCTCTACTACTGTTAACACTGCTCTTGATCGCCATACTATTCATTTCTGCATGGCCTGACAACTCAGGTGAGCCAGGGACGTGTCCTGAAAACAACCTCATACCACTGGACAGATGTAATGTAGCATCTAATACCTTACAGTTTGCTTTATAGGCTTCATTTTAAAATTTTTATTGGAGTAAATTTGATTACAATGTTGTATTAGTTTCAGATGTAGAGCAAAGTGAATCAGTTACGCATATACATATATCCACTCATTTTTAGATAATTTTCCCATATAGGTCATTACAGAGTATTGAGTAGGGTCCCTGTGCTATACAGTAGGTCCTTATTATCTATTTTATATACAAGTGAAAGCTGCTCAGTCATGTCTGACTCTTTGCGACCCCATGGACTATAGCTTGCCCGGTTTCTCCGTCCATGGAATTCTCCAGGCCAGATACTGGAGTGGGTAGCCGTTTCGGTCTCCAAGGGATCTTCCCAACCCTGGGATCAAACCCAGGTCTCCTGCATTTCAGGCATATTCTTTACCATCTGAGCCACCAGAGAAGCCCAGGAATACTAGAAGGGGTAACCTAACCCTTCTCCAGGGGATCTGTCTGACCCAGGAATCCAACCAGGATTTCCTGCATTGCAGCTGGATTCTATACCAACTGAGCTACCACAGAAGTAGTGTGTATATGTTAATCCCAACCTCCCAGTTTATCCCTCCCTCCTCTTTCCTCTCTAGTAACCATAAGTTTGTTTTCTCCATCTGTGACTCTATTCTTATTTTTGTAAATAAGTTCATTTGTGCTTTTTTTTTTTTAGATTATACATGTAAGCGGTATCATATGATATTTGTCTTTCTGTGTCTGACTTACTTCACTTAGTCTGACAGTCTTGAGGACCATCCATGTTGCTGATTAGAGAAACTGTTCAAGCCAGTGTTGGATTTTTCAGGACACTGGTAGCAGAACTGAAGGAGAACTGGCAGCAGTCTGATTATTTTAATTTACTACATCATTCACTTAGCTTGATTTTGAAATGATCATTAATTGACTGTGGCCTTTATCTTTAGAGTTCAGAAATCTATAAACTACCTCTGGGTTGAAGAGGTAGCCATCTATAATAGGAGCACTTAAATAACACCCAAAGGATTTTTTAAAGAAGGATTTGATTAATTGCTTTGTAATGCAGAATAACAACCACAGATATCTATTTTGTTCACTAGGTTTATCGACATTCATGAGGGTGTCTTTGAGGCAGAGCCTTCAAGCTGAGGGAGCACTAGAGGGAGGAGGCATGACTTGGGACCTGTGGGGCCCACAGAGCTTAGGAAACAATTTGGCAGTTCTACCTTTTTCTTCCAGAAAGGGTCAGCTGCCCACATCTCCACGTCAGAAGGAAGTGTATTTGTGTTGGCTGTATGCTTTGTTCAGCATCTGTGGATTCCAATCAAGGAGGTTAGAGTCTCTGAGTAGTGTCAGTACAGGAGGCAGGGCAGCCCACTTGGGTTTATGCAGAAGCTAAGCCAATCCACCGAATACGTAGGGTTTGAGGGGCATAGCCTGCTAAGAAGTGGTCAGCTGAAAGATAAAACACACACATTATAAAATCAGAGCTGGATTTGAATTCTGGCTTTACTCCTTATTAGCAAACAACTTAACTACTTAGAGCCTCAATTTCCACATCTCTAAAATAGACATAATAATATCTATGTTGGAGATATGTTATGGATATTTGAAAAAGAAATGACATGTACAAAGCAGTCAGTTCCTGAAACACAGAAGATGCTATTATTATTACCATGGTGATGACCATAATGATAATGATGTTGATCATTATGATTCAAAGCTGTGTACCATTCTTAGTGAAAAATATGGTGCAAACCAGGAATAGAAGTGGGATAGCAGTGGAGGAGGGTGTGCATAAACCCAGCTGTTCTACTTGGGCACCCATGGAGGGGCTTAGCCGGGAGGTCAGTCTGGAACACAGCCCAGTAATCAAACTGTAGGCCCTGCACATCCAGCTCAGGGTAGCAGCTCAATTTTGGTCTTACATTTCCCCTTCTGTGATGTAAAGGCTCTCTTCTGTGATAACACCAGATCTGGTTTCCATCAGCTCAGAAGTGGACGGGCAGTGGCTGCAGGTGGCAGGGCTTCAGTGCCCACAGTCCATCAAGGCAAGGCCAGGAGCAGACAGGGACTTAGAGATTTGCCCACCCCACCCCTCCTGTTGTAAGGCAGGCCCTCCACTAAAGAACAGGCTGTCACTTAATAAGTAACGAAGAACAGTATCTCAAGTAGCATCTCTTATGTGGCATTGTCTTTTAAATAACTCAAGGGACTCACTGAAGGTTGTATGCTGGCCTGAGATAATTGCCAGCAGCAGGCTTATATATCTTATCACTTCCTTAGTTCACAAATAAAAGTTCCTCTTCAGGATGGATGACGTTGGTTAACGTTGATGTAAAAAGACAGATTGTTACTAGAGGGATACAGTGGAAGCAAAAGTAAAAACAAGTGAGAGAGATGGCTTGTATGATGATCTTGGTAAAAAATGTGGATAATTAAATAACAATAGTAATAGCAATAAGAGTACCATATGTATTCAATGCTAAGAAAACCATGAATTGTGAGATTCATTGTCAGTTGGAGAATAGCTTATTCTAGACATGGCTGGCAAAGGAAGGAGTTCTGTATATCAATTTCAGAAGCAGTAAAAGGAAATATGACTATATTAGTATATGTAGAGGGCTTCCCTGATAACTCAGTTGGTAAAGAATCCATGTGCAATGAAGGAGACCCTGGTTCGATTCCTGGGTTGGGAAGATCCACTGGAGAAGGGATAGGCTACCCACTCCAGTATTCTTGGGGTTCCCTTGTGTCTCAGCAGGTAAAGAATCTGCCTGAAATGCTGGAGACCTGGGTTCGATCCCTGGGTTGGGAAGATCCCCTGGAGCAGGGAATGACAATGCACTCCAGTTTTCTTGTCTGGAGAATCCCCATGGACAGAGAAGCCTGGCAGGCTACAATCCATGGGGTCACAAAGAGTTGGACATGACTGAACAATTTTCACTTCACTTAACTAGTATATATAGTAGCTTATATTTTTTGAGTCCTTCCTAGGTTCCAGGAATTTTCTAAATGCTTATATACAACTTATTTAATTATCTAAACAACTCTTAATAGCTACTTAAATTATTCCCATTTTAATGATGAAGAAGAGGCTTAAAACTTGTAATTAGTTAAGGTAATGATAGATAAATAAAGCCTGGAATCTCAATGGTTTCCAACAGTCAAATTTTACTTTTTAAATTTTACTTCAGTGTCTGGGAAAGAAGGTGGCGATGGTGATGATAGAGGGGAGTCATCATTCAGAGATCTAGGTTGAGAGATCCTTTACTATGTGGATGCCATGGTGGTGCTGGGTATTCTGTCAGAGATGGGGAAAGAGAGACTGCAGAGGGGGATCTTATGGGTCAGGACAGGGAGTTGCATCTATCACTCCAACTCACATTGTTTTGGTCAGACTCATTCACATGGCCCTTTCTAGATTTAATAAAGGTTTGAAAGTGCAGTTGCTGGCTGTGCAGCTGCTTCTCAACGGCAACTCTACTGTATGGAAAAATAGGATACATTTTTGATGGACAGTAGCCGTCCCCGCCACATCACAGATAGGTAGCTTGTGAAAGGTCACACAATTCACAAGCGACAGGTCTGGATCTAAATACTTATCTGCCTGAGATCAGAATCTACAATCTTTGTAGTCCAGCTACTCTAGGGTGAGAATAGTTCATACAGAGAGAAGCATGTAGGTTTTTTAGATTGCCTTTATTCTCAGCCACAACTTGAGGAGCTTAGAGGAAAACACTATGCCCTGCTGCCTCTTTCTTAAGAAGATAAAATTGCCTGGATGATGCATTGTTTTTTATGCAGTGACTCACCCAAGATTGCTTTAGTTTAGCAAACTGCATCACCTCATGAAACAGAGAATGACATCTCTGAAGCAAGAGCTTGGTGCTTCTCAAAGTGACACACCAGAAATATAAAATGAACTTTGCTTTCTAAAGAAGCAGAGAAAACAATTTTAAAAATGATACAAACTTAAATGAAAGTTTTCTTAAGGCATATCCTATTCAGTCATTGCTACCTCACTACCTGAGGTTCAGTGAATTCTGTGGAGCTCATTCTTCAGATTGATCATGTGGCTGTGTTCTGAGTGAGTTTTTCACATATTACTTTGGCAAGTGGGATACTAGGAATAATGATATTAGCAGGAAATAGTGAGTGTCTGCTCTGTACAAGAATCTTGCCTAATTGCTTCTCATACACCATCCCACTTAATACTTTATCAACTATGGTAAACTCTGGGTTTCCCTGGTGGCTCAGATGGTAAAGAATCCACTTGCAATGTAGGAGACCTCAGTTTGATCTGTGGGTTGGGAAGATCCCCTGGAGAAGGGAATGGCTACTCACTCCAGTTTTCTTGCCTGGTGAAGTAACTATGGTAAACTCTCTCTCAAATTACTTTGTGAGTTAGGTTTCAATTTTGCAGATGGAAACACTGAGGCCCAATACTGTTAAACAACTGCTCAAGGTCACAAATTAGGAGATAGAACCAGGATGTGAACCCAGATGGTGTGACTATAGGGTCTATATTGTAAGTTACTACTGTATTCAGGATCCTTCCTGCCACTGGTAGATTGTACACAATGATCAGGGTGAAGAGATGGGGGAGGCTGAGAACTAGCAACAGAGAGCCCACTAGTTTCTGGGCATTTTGTACATGTAAATAGTTACTTTCTTTACTCCATAGTCTTATAGTCTAACTTTTAATGTATTTCTAATGATTTTCAAAATTTATACCTTCACAAGCTTCCATGAGAAATCAAACAAGCCCCTAAATTTATTTGCCCAGAGAAAAATATTACATTGCATGTGAAAAACCCACACTAGGAAACTCCCTGCCCCACCCTACTTCCTACCGTATCTTTTTATTCAGAAGCACTAGGCCTTTCTTTTGACTGACTTTTGGGTAGCGGCATCTTCTCAACAAAGCAATCTTCTTCTTACGCTGTGATTCTTCTCTTACCAGCTGCAATAAAGATAACATTTTCTCCAAATCTTAGCATATATTATCTCATTCAATTCTTACAACTCCTTAAAGGTAAGAATTGCTCTTTCCATTCTCTAGATAAGAGAACTGAAACTTTGTGAGGTTAAAGAACCTGCTCAGACCACATAATGAAAAAAGTGTTAGTTAGTCATATCCAACTCTTTGTGACTCATGGACTATAGCCCGCTAGGCTCCCTCTGTCTGTGGAATTCTCCAGGCAAGAATACCGGCATGGGTAGCCATTTCCTTCTCCAGGGGATTTTCCTGACCCAGGGACTGAACCCATGTCTCCTGCATTGGCAGTGCATTCTTTACAGTCTGAGCCTCCAGAGCTGGTAGATAAAACTCCACAAGGTTAAAGAACCTGCTTCAGATCACACAGCTGCTAAGTAAAGTGGCAGCTTCAATTCTGCCCACTCCAGACTTCAAGGCAGCTTGAATTCTCATTGTTCTGACTTCATATCCCAAACTCTTTTCCTTCCACCCTCCACTCAGTATTTGGATCTAGGCTATGATTTGACCTGGCAGCAGGACAAATACAACCTGGGGGGCAGTCTTGGTTAGAACAGGACCAAATTCTCTAGAAGTAAGTTAAGGGCAAAAAGAACTTTTGCCTCCACTAAGGAAGTTTGGGAGTCAGAAAAGGGTCAGTATTAGAGAGTTGCAGTAAAGGACAGAGGGAAATCTTAGGAAAGAAGTTAGACAGAAAAATCAGATGAGGTCAGACAAGAGGGGCTGGGCCTAGAAGCAGAGCAGGAGTTGACTAGACTTGGCAGGTTGATATCTGAGCCTGCATCATTCCACAATGGTGAGGCAAATGTCAGTTTTCTAAGGCCAGGTGTGAGACTGCTGACCATGGTGCATATGTGCATGCTAAGTCGCTTCATTCATGTCCTGCTCTTTTTGACCCCATGGATCATAGCCCTCCAGGCTCCTCTGTCCAAGGGACTCTCCGGACAAGAATACTAGAGTAGGTTACCATGCCCTCCTCCAGGGGATCTTCCCAATACAGGCGCAGTCGGTGAAACTTTTCTATTCAAGTGATTTCTGTAAAGCATGCTCCAGCCCAGAGGGCAGTAGATATGCTTCTGTTCTTTACCCTTTAGAAATTTTCCTCAAATTCATGGATTTTTTTCCTACCTTGACTCTCCTCTGCACAACCTTAGAAATAAATTTCCCCTATTTTATAGCATATTATAATGCTGAAAGTGAAAAGTGAAAGTGAAAGTCACTCAGTCGAGTTCAACTCTTTGTGACTCCATAGTCCATGGAATTCTCCAGGCCAGAATACTGGAGTGTGTAGCCTTTCCCTTCTCCAGGGGATCTTCCCAAACCCAGGGATCGAACCCAGGTCTCCAGCATTGCAGGCAGATTCGTTACCAGCTGAGCCACAAGGGAAGCCCAAGAATACTGGAGTGGGTAGCCTATCCCTTCTCCAGTGGATCTTCCCAACCCAGGAATCAAACCGGGGTCTCCTGCATTGTAGGCAGATTCTTTACCAACTGAGCTATCATGCTAGACTCTCATAATCATACCATAATCATGTTGTATACATATATGCTGTTTTCAATTTCTCTTATTCTCTCCTAAACCCTCTTCAGTTGGTATTTCATCTTCACCATTCCACTAAAAGTGCCCTTGTCAAGATCCACCATAGCCTCTACACTGACAGATCGAAGGGTCAGTCCTCACTGCTCATTGTACTTGAGCTCCCAGTGGGAATTGCCATACCTAGTTACTCCTTTCTTCCTTAAACACTGAACACTTCTTGCTTTGGCTTTCAAGACTCTGCCTTCTCCCAGTTCATCTCCTGTGACTGGCATTTTCTTGGTTTCCCTTACTGGTTTTCTCCTCCTGTCAGTGACCTCTAATCATACCATCATCAGAGCACTGTCCTTGAAAGTCATCTTGTCTTTAATTAGATCAGGCTCCTTGGTGATCTCATGTCTTCTCCTGGCTTTAAATACCATACTATATTTAGACAACTTGCTAATCCACATCCGCAGGCTTAACCTCTCCCCTGAACTCCAGCCCAATATTTAATTTCCTCCTTGGGATGTCTACCAGGGATATTAAACATAAATGTCCCTAACCCTACTGACCAATGCCTTGTCCATCCTCCTCATTTCTCAAGCCAGGAAACCTGCAGTCATCCACGGCAGTTTCTTTCACACATCAAATCCAAAATCTTGGTAGATCCTTCTGCTTTGACGTCAAATGTATGCAGACTCTGACCATTTTTCACTATTTCCATTATTGCCATCCTGGTCTAAGCCAAAGCTACTTTGTGTGTTAGTCACTCAGTCGTGTCCAACTCTCTGTGACCCCATGGTCACCACACTCCCCTGTCCATGGAATTCTCCAGGCAAGAATACTGGAGTGGGTTGCCTTTCTCTTCTCCAGGGGATCTTCTTAACCCAGGGATTGAACCTGGGTCTCTCACATTGCTGGCAGGTTCTTTACTGTCTGAACCATTGGGGAAGCCCAAGCTACTCTACCTGGATTTTTAGAAGAGTGTCCTAAGTGATAGACTCGTTTCCATACTTCACCCTCTAGTCTCCATATAGAGCCAAGGTAGTCAGTTTAAAACTAAAAGCTAAATCACACCACAGTTCTATTCAAACCCTCCAATGGTTTTCTATCAAAGTATTGTGGCTAAGTAGCCTGATACATCTTGGTTCTCTGCTATTTCTATCTGTCTGACCTCACCTGGTCCTCTCTCCCTCACTTCCTGTACTCTAGTCATGCTGACCTCCTTGTCATTCCTCAGACACAGGAATCAAGGTCTACTTCAGACTCTATCACATGCATTCCTCTCTTCCTGGGATACTCTTCATACAGATACCTACATGACTAGCTTCCCTGGTAGCTCAGCTGGTAAAGAATCCACCTGCAATGCAGGTAAGTCTGGTTCAATTCCTGGGTCTGGAAGATCCCCTGGAGAAGGGATAGGCTACCCTCTCCAGTATTCTTGGGCTTCCCTGGTGGCTCAGATGGTAAAGAATCCTCCGGCAATGCAGGAGACCTGAGTTCAGTCCCTGGGTTGAGAAGATCTCCTGGAGAAGGAAATGACTACCCACTCTGGTAGAATTGCCTGGCAAATTCTGGGACAGAGGAGCCTGGCAGGCTACAGTCCATCATGTTGCAAAGAGTCGGACACATGGAGCGACTTTCACTTCACATGACTTTCTATTTTTCTTTTAGTATTTAGTCAAATATTACTTTCTCAACAGTTCTGCCTCTATCTGTTATCAAGTAGTTCTTTTTAAAAAATCTTACTGTAGATGTCAAATAAAACTTTTAATGTATTTTGGGCTCTGGAAAATGACTAAAAGCAGGTGGATACTGAAGAAAGTCAATGCCTGGAAGAAGAGAAGAGTTGTGGGACTTTCTAGTTTTTAGGGGTTTAATCTCAGGCCTTAGTCTGCCCTGTTTAGATTTATTAAAACTCTGTTACCAGGCCCAGAGTCTTACTGGTTTGAGGTAATCACAGACTTCTTGGAAAAATCCCTGAAAAACAACATCAGCAATGAAGCCAGAGGATAGCCCAGAATTCTCTCTGTGAATAAGCTTTGTCAAAATCTCCAATAGGCCTCTGTAACATTCAAGTGTGGGCCAGATTTCAAGCAGCCAGTTTGCTCTGAAAGAGCTGAGTGAGATGTGAGCTGCAGAGGAGGCAAATGCACAGTTTTCACACAGCCCAAGTGTTCTTCCCACTTAAAAACAAATAAGTACACTTCACAGGAAAATATCAAAATCTCAGCAACATATTTCTAATACCCAGGTCATAATCCAAAATTATTGGACATATGAAGAAATAGGAAACATGGGACTTATTCTAAAATGAAAAGAAAATCAATGGAGATTGCCACCAAGATGACCCAGATGTTGTAATTAGTAGATAAGGATTTTAAACCAGCCATTATAAAAATGTCCAAGGTTGCAAAGAAAACCAGGTGCATGAAAAGATAGAAAGCAAATTATAATTTTTTATTTAGAAATAGAATACTTTTCTACAGAGATATAGAACTTAATAAAAAAGAAACAATTCTAGAATGTAAAAGTACAGTATCTGAAATTTAAAAGTTGACTGGCTGCACTTCACAGTTCAATGGATATGACAGAAGTGTCAATGAACTTCAATAAAGATTAATAGAAATTATCTAATCTGTAGAGCAGAGAGAAAAATGATTTAAAAATCTAACATACGAATAATAGTAGTCCCAGAGAAAGAACAGAGGGCGAACGGAGCAGAAAAAATTTTTTGAAAAAAGTGACTGAAGTTTTCCCCAATATAGTGAAAGATAGTTACCACCTTCTCAGTGAGGCCTACTCAGACCAGGTTTAAAAAATGAAACCTCTTATCTCTTCAGTATTTCATATCATCCTTTCTGCTTTATTTTTTCTATGTCACTTACCTCCACCTAATATATGAGATATAATACAGGGTTTAATGCATGAGGACAAGCATTTTTATGTACGTTTTCATTGCTGTACGCTCAGTGTCTACACCAACACCCATCATATGGTAGGGATCAAAGAAAATTACTGAATGCTGAAAAAAATGAAGCTTACTGGTGTTTCCAACTTAGAATACAAAATTTCTAAGCATCATCCCTGAGTGTATGGTCCTTATGTTCAAATGACATTAGGTGTATGAGTATGACATGACAGGGGAGTATGGACAGCGGTTTTTTCTCTCTGATTTCCTGAGTTGCTTTTTGGAACTCATCACACTGAAGTCAGTGAGCTGGGGACCCTTCCCTGGATTCGGCCATGGTAGTTTGAAAGTAGATTGAAGAAGTCATCTGAATTCTTGTCTGCTCTTGTTTATGTATCTCCCAAGTTGTTCCCTGGGGTGGAAACTGAAGTCTCTAAGGCACGTGTACAAATTTTGTATTCAGAAGCATATTCCTAACACTGTGTTACATGTGTCAGAATTCATCAAGCGTCAGATGAATCCCGGGAAGCAGATGAACATGTCCTCTACCTGACACCTTCCTGCTGTGGCACCACCCCCATCTCTTCCTCAGATATCTGAGTCGGAACAAAACCATTTAGGTGATGCTGAGTTCTCTGCGTGCCATCCCTCTGGGTGAAGGCAGATGTATGACTGAGCTTGTCCACCTCGATGTGGTGAAATACTCTCCCAGGGGACACTGGGAAGGAGGGCAGCTTCACTCGGGTGCATGTCTCCTCTGTGTCGGGTTGACCTGCAGCTGCCCCAGCCCTGATCTTCGTAAAAATAGGCCAGTGATTTGTAAGGAACCCAGGAGTATGATCAACACAACCAGTCTCTCCCCTTTTCTCTTCCTTTGTTTCTTCCACTGGAAAATGTACTAATTGTTTGCCTCAGTCAGGCACCGTACTAGACAGACATGATCCCTGCCCTTGTGGAGTGTAGAGTTGAAGGGGGATCTAGAAAAAGAAGTGGCTGATCAATATACAATGTAGTTAGTTATCATAAGGCAGGGGTCCCCAACCTCTGGGATCTAATGCCTGATGATCTGAGGTGGGACTGATACAATAATAATAGAAATAAGTGCACAATAAATGTAATGCACTTGGATTATCCCCCAAACCATTTCCCTCCCTGCTGTCCATGGAAAAATTGTCTTCCCCTAACTGGTCCCTGGTGCCAAAAAGGTTGGGGACCTCTGTCATAAGAGATCCAGGAACAAAATGCATAAGAACACATAACGGGCTACCTGACCTAATTTTGTGGGAACAGAGAAGGCTTTCTGGAGGAGGCTGACAGCTGCAGAAATTCACTAGTTGAAGGAAGGAGAATAAGAAAGAGGAGGCAAGGAGGCGAGGTCTAGCACATGGAAAGGCACAGAAGCAGAGGGTGCCAGGTGTGTCCAGAATACGAACATTGCTTTGGTGTGGCTGGAAATTGCAATATTGGAGTGAGGAAGAGCAGGAAGAGAAAATGCCACATAAATAGAGGGGATCCCTCTGAAAGAATGGGAAAGCATTAGCAAAATATCTATACAGTCTTTGTTTTCAGAGCAAGGGAAGTAATTGAGGAATCTTTGGCAGAGTGATGAGGTGGTCAGGTTTTATTTTAGGAAAATTTTCTCACCATGTTGTGTGAAATGTATTTGTGTGTGCTGTGCAAAACTGGAGGAGGGAAGAAAAGATGGGTGGGAGCTGTTGGACTAATAAAGGCAAGATATTCTGGGCCTTGAACTGCAGTTCAAGTCAGGCAGAGAAACAGAGAATAGATTTGAGAGATGTCTAGGTGGATACCTTAACCGTGCTTATCAGTGGAATCTGGAAATTACTTTTGGCTGCTCCTGTTCAAAAGATTTAAGGTGCAAACCCTTTAAGGACTTTGCTAAAAGACTGCCCACTGGCCAATCCTACCTGTAGTCAGGGCTAGTTGAAGAGGCGGCTATGAACCGAGGAGGATTGAGGCAATCCTAAGAGCTTGAGCCTGGAGCGATGCTAGAGAGGCTGGAGGTAAAGCTGCACTTGATAGACTGTGCTAGATGGAGACAGAACTGTCAGAGAGCGTAGAGCGATCAGGAGCCAAGGGGGCGAAGCGGGAAGTTGAAGATGCTGAGAGCAAGCAAGCATAGAGTTGCTTGTCCAAAGAGGTAATACATAAGGCATGCTGTGGAATGAGTTTCAGAGATATGTAAGGAAGACTGTAGCTGGCCTTTTATGAAGAGACTACCTCTTGTCCTTTTCATTTCAGCTGGCCTCCCTTGAACTTCTTCCATTGGCTTCAGGACACTGGAACCTGGGGTAAAATCCTACCCTTTGTTTCAGTCAGCCAGGAGGTGCTCTGCCTTCTGCTTCAGCTGACTGAGCGGTTCTCTGCCTGAAACTCAGCTAATGCAGGCTGCCCTGCCCTCTATTTCAGGCAGACAAGAGTACCTGTCTCCTTGTTTTCATCCTGCTGGTATGGATTCCAGACCTCGTGCCTGCCCTCGTCCCAGGTGTCTCAGTGGATAAAGAATCCACCTGCAATGCAGGAGACACAGGAGATGCAGGTTCAATCCCCTGGAGGAGGGCATGGCAACCCACTCCAGTATTCTTGCCAGGAGAATCCCATGGACAGAGGAGCCTGGTGGGCTACAGTCCATAGGGTCGCAAAGAGTTGGTCACAACTGAAGTGACTGGGCACACATGCCTGCCCTACCTTGCCTTGGCTTCACATAGATTTTTCTGAATGACCCAGCCGGCTCTGGTATTCCTACTCTGTATTAGCCCATGCATTGTCATTGCTGAGCCCTCATTCACCTTCTGTGAGAACACTTGTTTTCTCTATTTGTTTGGAGCTGAACTGTCTGGCCATGCCACTCTCCAGGTGGAGCGGTAAGTGTTGTTTCATCGATACTGTGATCCATATTCTGCTCCTTCTGCTCTTCCATTCCTCAGTCCTCACTCACACCTTGACCTGTGTGATATATAACTGTGCCAGGGAGCTAGTATTGTTGCTCTCTTTTTATACCCTCTCGAACTTGCTTTTTATTTTCTCTGGGTCAGAAAACACAGACATTCTGGCCTGCTGGAGAAGAAAGAGAGGCGAATTTTTTTTACAGCTTTCTTTTTATTACTTTTTGATTGGACAGAAGTCTAAATAATCTTATGATGCTTCTAAACTCCTAATTTAGTATGGAGATAGTTTGGATGATTTGGAGCTGGTGATTCTAAAATAATCCTTACACGAGAAAAATGAGAAAATATGAAATTCACTTGAAAAATTTGTGATTCTCCTAAATGCCAAGGAAAAAAATATAGCTTGTACCCCAAGGACCATGACCCAATACCATACCCAATTCTGTTTCTCACAGCCTAATAATATTTTTCCCCTCAGAGGCCTCTCTGCAAGGACCCTGGGATGTTAGTGAGTTATAAGACTGGTGTGTACGTGTGTGTGCGTGCACGTGCTTAGTTGCTCAGTCATGTCCAACTCTGCGACCTCATGGGCTATAGCCCACCAGGCTCTTTTGTCCAGGGGAGTTCTCCAGGCGAGAATACTGGAGAGGGTTGCCATGCTCTCCTCCAGGGGATCTTCCCAACCCAAGGATGGAACCCAAGTTTCCTGCATTGTAGGCAGATTCTTTACTCTCTGAGCCACCTAGGCCCCAGTCAGTGTGATGTTGCTATTTATTAGTCCAGCTTCAGTCCATTCTGTTCAGAGAAAGACAATAGGCCATGTTGCTCTTTCCTTAACTGTTTCTGTTTCTGGATAGGAACAAGGTAGATCAACTCAAGCTTGGCATAAACTTCATTTTGCTCTTGTCATTTTTGCTCCCTCTCATTTTTACCTTCCAGCTCTCCATACATTGCTTCTCCGAGTAGAGGTTGAAATTTTCCCAGAAATATGGTTAGAGGCCAAGAAGAGGCATTTTGTTGCTCTAAGGAAGGCACCAAGGTACCTTCTGAAGATTAAAAAATGAACCATGAAAATCTAGGGTAGAGCCAAATTGGCCAGGTCAAGAGGAAAATATTCTTTAAGACGCCCTGAGATAACAAGTTTAAGATAT
The DNA here is from genome assembly GCF_029378745.1 of Bos indicus. Lineage (NCBI taxonomy): Eukaryota > Metazoa > Chordata > Mammalia > Artiodactyla > Bovidae > Bos > Bos indicus. The sequence goes on along the minus strand of NC_091774.1, from coordinate 61,304,755 downwards.
ATCTGTATTTGTATTCATATCACTCTCAATTCCCATGTTCACCCAATTGCTTATTTTTCTCTGTGTAAATTGTCAATTACATAAGAAGTTATGATAAGATCAAATTCATTTCTCTGGAGCATTTTGAAATTTTATTGAAAAACATAGCTTTCTTTTTCCTTTTTATTTGTGTTTTAATGTTCCACGTAGCTTAATGGTATGAACATGACAGGAAATAGATTTAATTTTTATGCCTAAGAGCTTTGTTTTGGTAGAATTTGATGCATTATAATGTACTGAGAATCTTTTAACTGCATACTTCAGCAGCAATATGAAAAATTCAAAAAATGAATTTTTTGGCACAAAATGCTACATTACAGGAAAATTACTCTTCTGAAAGATAACATTTTTGCTTCCCTAAACGAAAAATAACTTGTTCCAGTTTGTTGAAAGGTAAAACAAATATTTGTTTTAAATTGGAACCATTTAGAAACAAATTGGGTAATTGTGATATTTTGTGAGTGTAATGACATTTCAGCCTTCTACTGGTATTTTAACTCATTAAAAGAAAAAAAAACCCTCTTTTTACTTCTCTATATTTCAAAATGTTAAAAAAGATCCAGGGAAACTAGGGAATAGGATAAATTCAAAGACATAATTTATACTTTCCTTTTATTTCTAGCTAATTCTTTCTACACTTTGACATGGTAGAAGAGGGAAAAGAATTAACGTTTATTGATAGACTATATCTGCACTTGGACCTGTGCTAACCATTCCCATGTTATCCCATTTTAGCTTCAGGAATTGTTCACTAGTTCTGATTATTCCTGTTTTTCATGGAAAAAAGCTGAAGCACAAGTTCACACAGCTACTTGGTGAAGAGCTAGGTTTTTAAACCAGAACTCTGATTTCAAAATGTGTTCTCTGGACAGCTACATGTAAAAGAATGAAATTAGAGCACTCCCTAACACCATAAGAAAAAATCAACTCAAAATGGATTGAAGACCTAAAAGTAAGGCTGGATATTATAAAACTCTTAGAGGAAAACACATGCAGAACACTCTCTGACATAAATTGAAGCAAGATCATTTTTGATCCACCTCCTAGAATAATGAAAATAAAAACAAACAAAACAAAACAAAACAAAAACAAATGAGACCTAATTAAACTTAAAAGCTTTTATACAGCAAAGGCAACTATAAGCAAAATAAGAATACAACCCACAGAATGGGAGAAAATATGTGCAAATAAAACAACTGACCTGGAACCCAGGTCTTCCACACTGCAGGCAGGTTATACATCGTCTGAGCCACCAGGGAAGCCCAAGAATACTGGAGTGTATAGCCTATCCTTTCTCCAGTGGATCTTCTCCACCCAGGAATCGAGCTGGGGTCTCCTGTATTGCAGGTGGATTCTTTACCAGCTGAGTTGCCAGGGTCGGTTTTTGATATTTCTCTGGGCAAACCTGATTCCAGCTTCTGTTTCATCCAGCTCAGCATTTTGTATGATGTACTCTACATATAAGTTAAATAATCAGGGTGACAATATACAGCCTTGATGTATTCCTTTCCCAATTTGGAACCAGTCTGTTGTTCCATGCCCAGTTCTAACTGTTGCTTTTTGACCTGCACACAGGTTTCTCAGGAATCAGGTAAGGTGGTCTGGTATTCCCATCTCTAAGAATTTCCAGTTTGTTGTGATCCACATAGGCAAAGGCTTTGGCATAGTCAATGAAGCAGAAGTAGATGGTTTTCTGGAATTCTTTTACTTTTTCTATGATCCAACAGATTTTTTAAATTTTATCTCTGGTTCCTCTGCCTTTTCTGAATCCAGTTGAACATCTGAAAGTTCTCTGTTCAATACTGTTTAAGCTTAGCTTGGAGGATTTTGATCATGACCTTGCTAGCATGCATTCAGTTCAATTCAGTTTAGTCACTCAATGATATCTGACTCTTTGTGACCTCATGGACTGTAGGACACCAGGCTTCCCTGTCCATCACCAACTCCTGGAGTTTACTCAAACTCATTAAGTTGAGTGATTGAGTTGACTCATGTCCATTGAGTCGGTGATGCCATCCAACCATCTCATCCTCTGTTGTCCCCTTCTCCTCCTGCCTTCAATCTTTCTCAGCATCAGGGTCTTTTGAAATGAGTCAGTTCTTCACATCAGATGGCCAGAGTATTGGAGTTTCAGCTTCAGCATCAGTCCTTCCAATGAATATTCAGGACTGATTTCCTTTAGGATGGACTGGTTGGATCTCCTTGCAGTCCAAGGGACTCTCAAGAGTCTTCTCGAACATCACAGTTCAAAAGCATCAATTTTTCAGCACTCAGCTTTCTTTATGGCCCAACTCTCACATCCATACATGACTACTGGAAAAACCATAGCCTTGACTAGACAGACCTTTGTTGGCAAAGTAATGTCTCTGCTTTTTAATATGCTGTCTAGTTTGGTCATAACTTTTCTTCCAAGGAGCAAGCGTCTTTTAATTTCATGGCTGCAGTCATCATCTGCAGTGATTTTGGAGCCCCAAAAAATAAAGTCTGACACTGTTTCCACTGTTTCCCATCTACTTGCCTTGAAGTGATGGGACCAGATGCCATGATCTTCGTTTTCTGAATGTTGAGCGTTAAGCCAACTTTTTCACTCTCCTCTCTCACTTTCATCAAGAGGCTCTTTAGTTCCTCTTCGCTTTCCACCATAATGGTAGTGTCATCTGCATATCTGATGTTACTGGTATTTCTCCTGGCAATCTTGATTCCAGCTTGTGCTTCATCCAGTCCAGCATTTCTCATGATGTACTCTGCATATGAGTTAAATAAGCAGGGTGATAATATACAGCCTTGACGTACTCCTTTTCCTATTTGGAACCAGTCTGTTGTTTCAGGTCCAGTTCTAACTGTTGCTTCCTGACCTGCATACAGGTTTCTCAAGAGGCAGGTCAGGTGGTCTGGTGTTCCCATCTCTTTCAGAATTTTCCACCATTTGTGGTGGTCCACATAATCAAAGGCTTTGGCATAGTCAATAGAGCAGAAGTATATATATTTTATGGACTCTATTGCTTTTCAATGATCAAGTGGATGTTGGCAATTTGATCTCTGGTTCCTCTGCCTTTTCTAAATCCAGCTTTAACATCTGGGAGTTCACAGGTCACATGTTATTTAAGCCTGGCTTGGAGAATTTTGCACATTACTTTGCTAGAGTATGAGACGAGTGCAATTGTGCAGTAGTTTGAGTATTCTTTGGCATTGCCTTTCTTTGAGATTGGAAAGAAAACTGACCTTTTCCAGTCTTGTGGCCACTGCTGAGTTTTCCAAATTTGCTAGCATATTGAGTGCAGCACTTTAACAGCATCATTGTTTAGGATTTGAAATAACTCAGTAGAATTCCATTACCTCCACTAGCTTTGTTTGTAGTGATGCTTCCTAAGGCTCACTTGACTTAACACTCCAAGATTTCTGGCTCTAGGTGAGTGATCACACCATTGCGGTTATCTGGGTCATTAAGATCTTTTTTGTACAGTTCTGTGTATTCTTGCAACCTTTTCTTAGTATCTTCTGCTTCTGTTAGGTCCCTACAATTTCTGTCCTTTATTGAGCCCATCTTTGCATGAAATGTTCCTTTTGTATCTCTAATTTTCTTGAAGAGATCTCTAGTCTTTTCCATTGTATTGTTTCTATTTTTTTGCATTGATCACTGAGGAAGGCTTTCTTATCTCTCCTTGCTATTGTTTGGAACTCTGCCTTCAGATGGCTATATCTTCCCTTTTCTTCTTTGCCTTTCACTTCTCTTCCTTTCACAGTTATTTGTAAGGCCTCCTCAGACAACCATTTTGCCTTTTATGCATTTCTTTTTCTTGGGGATTGTTTCGATCACCACCTCCTGTACAGTGTTATGAACCTCCATCCATAGTTATTCAGGCACTCTGTCTATCAGATCTAATCCCTTGAATCTATTTGTTACTTCCACTGTCTAATCAGAAGGGGTTTGATTTAGGTCACACCTGAGTGGCCTAGTGGTATTCCCTACTTTCTTCAATTTAAGTCTGAATTTTGCAATAAGGAGTTCATGATCTGAACCATATTCAGCTCCTGTCTTGTTTTTGATGATTGTATAGAGCTTTTCCATCTTTGGCTGAAAAGAATATAATCAATATTATTTCCATATTGACCATCTGGTGATATCCACGTGTAGAGTCATCTCTTGTATTATTGGAAGAGGGTGTTTTTATGACCAGTGCATTCTTTTGGCAAAACTCTGTTAGCCTTTGCCTTGCTTCATTTTGTATTCCAAGGCCAAACTTGCCTTGTTACTCCAGATATCTCTTGACTTCCTACTTTTGCATTCCAGTCCCCCATGATGAAAAGAACGTCTTTTTTTGTGTGTGTTTGTGTTAGTTCTGTAAGTTCTTGTAGGTTTTTATAGAACTATTCAACTTCAGCTTCTTTGGCATTAGTGGTTGAGGCATAGACTAATGTGGTATTAATACATATATACATTTGAATATTGCTCAGCCAAAAAGAATGAAATAATGCCATTTGCAGCAACATGGATAAACCTAGAGATTGTTGTACTGAGTGAAGTAAGTCAGAAAGAGAAAGACATATCATATGATATTGCTAATATGTGGAATCCTAAATAAAAAGTGAGGTACAAATGGATTTATTTACAAAACAGAAATAGAGTCACAGATGGAGAAAACACACTTATGGTTACTGGGGAGGGAGGGATAAATTGGGAGGTTTGGACTGACATATACAGACTACTATGTATAAAACAGATAGCTTATTAGGACCAACTGTATAGCATAGGAAACTTCTCAATATTCTGTAATGGCCTATATGGGGAAAGAACCTAAACAGAGTAGATATATGCATATGTATAACTGATTCACTTTACTGTAAGCCTGAAACTAACACAGCATTGTAAATCCACTGCACTTCAATAAAATTTTTAAAAAATTTGCTCTCAATACTGTGCTAGTTTTATCCTTTACTCTGTCCTGAGTCATAATTCACTGAAAGCTACTTTAGTATTCAAGTAGAATTCCAATTTAATGAGCTCTAATTGACATAAAAAATCACTCCTCATAAAAATGGAAGTTTAATGTAAAATGATGCGGAGGAGAATTTCTCTTTGTTTAGTAATTTGTTTTTTAACCTGGAGAAAATGTATAATATCACTAATAGTTTGAAGTAAATTAACAGAAGAAAGGCTATGGTATAAAAAATAATGATTTGTTGCTTCCCTTTCGGTGGTGCCTGTATGAATAAATCAACTGTTTGATTACTTCTCTTTGCCTTATTCAACAATTGTTATGCCTTTATGCTCAAAAATATGTCTTCACAGTAGAAAAATTATGCTGATAAACTACCATCCAGAGGTAACTAATGCTAACAGTTTCTTCTAGATTTGTGTGAATATATGTAATTTGTTTATAGAATTAGATATCTACCCTGCTATTTAAAATATTAATTTTTCCCACTTAAGAACCCCTCCAATATTCTTTCTATGCTATAAAGTGACATCTAATGCACTATAGAAATTAATTAGTATTCCATAATAAGAATGGTACATATATTATTCAGCCTATGTTGGACACTCATTGTTGTTTTCAAAGTTTTTATTTACAAACTGCTGTTAAAAGTGTCCATGTCCATGTATCTTTACATACATCCCTGATTAACCATTAGTATAGATTACCAAGTGTGCTTCTTTTAGACACAACAGGGAACTCTCTCGTTTTTAAATACTACAGGAAAAGTATATTTTGGTGGCAATTGTATTCAAGATTCAAGTTGGTCTATATAATGACAAGGCATTGTTGTCTCAGGATGGAAATAGATCTTTGAGAGTAACAATTTTTTTGAAACGTTATTGAAATGTTCCAACCCTGAATTTTTAATCACTGACTTGTTGAGCTATGAGGAACATTCTTATCTTACAGATGAGAACATTATTATTCATTTAGCATCTCTGTCATTCCTTAATATTTGAAGTCCTTGAGAACCAAAACTGTGTTCTTTTCAGATTTATGTCCTAGCATCTAGCACCATGCTTTTCTTAGAGCACATGTCCAGTAAATGTTTATGTAGATGTGAACAAAAATTAGGTGTTGAGTAGCTAAAAATTTACTAAAGGTCAAACAGCTAATTCAAGGTGGACCTCACACTTGAACCCATAACTCTTAACTTCTAACTCTGTGCTTCTCACTTTTACCAGTGCCTCAGCCTGGGTTAGGCTGAGGCAACAATTTGGGTGCTCCTACTTTATGAGGAAGTTCTATCTCTGGGAATCAGAAAAGAGGAGAAGGGGAATGAGGCAAGAAAGGTGGGAGCATAATTATGGGGATACGTTATCAAGGACCCTGCTTTTGGTATGTATCTAGGGTACCTGACTGCTTGATGTCATGAGATCATCTTCTGGGAAGGCAGCAGCACTTCAGGATAGTTCACTTGTGGGAGGTAGGGAGACAAGTGTACCTGTAAGCTGCAGTTTGCTATGGAGCATTAATCTCTAGATGTGCATGGGTGGGTACTGAGCCAGCTCCCCTGCAGTGGGCAGTGGGGGGCAGGGCACACTGCTGGGTTGTGCCCACTAAATTCAGTTGCTTTGGGACCTGGGGTAGAACAAGTGGCAGAAGTCTCCCGAGACAAGTGGTTAAGAGGATCTGATTAGAGTCTTCAAGGTGTCTGATACAACCCAAATTACATGCAGATTCACTTAGCACATAAATATGAAAAATCTTGGACATGGCGCTGAATTCATGGTGGATATATCCTGGAAAACAAGACTTCATTCCTGTCCTTCAGGAGCTTACAACTTTAAGTAAAATGCAGTTCTTGGGCTCATCAGCTAAGTCCCTTTTTATTCTCACATCTGTTTTCAACCCTTCTCTACCCTAGTTTGTTTTCCAATTGTTGTTGTTTAGTAGCTAAGTTGAGTCTGACTCTTTGTGACCCCATGGACTGTAGCCCACCAGGCGCCTCTGTCCATGGGATTCTCCAGGCAAGAATGCTGCAGTGGGTAGCCATTTCCTTCTCCAGGGGATATTCCTGACCCGGGGATCAAACCCACGTCTTCTGCATTTCAGGCAGATTCTTTACCACTGAGCCACTAGGGAAGCTCCCCTGTTTTCAGGAAAACTGCATTTTCCTAGCATGGTAGGTTTGACCAATGAACACACTATGGAGTTTGAAGAGTGGGAGGAGGAGGGTAGCCTCCTCTCACCTTTGCCATCCCTGCTTCTGGTGACATCTCAAGCAGCAACTGAATCTTTCCTGGAGTGCCAGCTCAAGGCACTCTTTGCTGTGGTTCTGGCCTCATGTTTGGGCCCCTCCTGCAATCCACTAATCGCCAATGTCCCTCCAGCCCCAGGAGTGGTAGTGGCTTCCTGCTGTTGCTAATTTACAGTTTGTCTCATTGTCACTAATTGGTTTACAAGCTCATTTATCACCGGGTAACCATTCCTGGTATCAATTCTATCTGTTTATGAGACTCGAGTGATATCCTTTTTCCTAACTGGACCTCAGTGAAAACATTTTTTCCCAAGGAAATCAATCCATAATCCTTAATAGTTTCATTGATCAGGCAGCAAATAATAATCAGTTAGAATAACAGTAACAAGGGTGAATATTAACTGCTCACAGCCAGTTAATGAAAATCATTAGAGAAATAGGTTTTTAAATGTAGATCAAGGCAATTTTATTTGAAGCCAGAAGGAGTTAATATAAAACTATGATCTAGAGGGATGAGCATAATCTTGTCAGGATGAACATTTTTCTTTATGGACAGAGAACATTAGAATTCAAACATGTATTTTGAATGCTGACTCTTTAATTTTGAAAGAAAGCTGCGTGTGTAAAACTGATAACAGAAAAAAAAAAACACTATTATTTTCTCTTTGACATTCCAATACTTTCATTTCCTTCTTCTGAATATGAGGCTGGATATGGAGGGTGAGATATGGAAAAGATTTTTAGGGAGGTCAGCTCTCTTTCTCCACCTATTGTGCACCCTCAAATGATCTGTGTGAATAATGCAATGCAAGCATTTGCACAGCTGAGGTATGGTCTTAGAAAAAAATTATGGTATTTGGAGTTTTTATAAACTCTAAGGAATATTAGTATTATTGTTAACATTATAATCTATATTGATATCTGTCATGTACTCTACTAGATGCTTTATATATGTTATCTCATGAATTTTCATAATATCCTTTAAACTTGGTATCATTTGACCTATTTTATAGATGTGTAAAGCAAGGGAGGCAAAATAATGTGCCCAGTGTTTCAGAGACAGTAAATATTAGAGCTGGATATCAAATGCATGTCTATTAGACCCCTCTTTTTTCCCCCAAACTGTGTCACTACTCTCACTACATAAAACTAAATTTCTATTTTAATATAGGACCTGAAAATAAAAATGATGATAGAATTGATAGTGTATAGATGCTGCTGCTGCTGCTAAGTCACTTCAGTCGTGTCCGACTCTGTGTGACCCCATAGACGGCAGCCCAGCAGGCTCCCCTGTCCCTGGGATTCTCCAGGGAAGAACACTGGAGTGGGTTGCCATTTCCTTCTCCAATGCATGAAAGTGAAAAGTGAAAGTGAAGTCACTCAGTCGTGTCCGACTCCTAGCGACCCCATGGACTGCAGCCTACCAGGCTCCTCCGCCCATGGGATTTTCCAGGCAAGGGTACTGGAGTGGGGTGCCATTGCCTTCTCCGAGTGTATAGATAGATATTTCTAAAATCTATTATAATTTAAGTTTTTCTATGTTCCTTGGAAGTGGAGAATGTAAATTATTTTTCTTGACTTTTCTCTTCTGAAGGGAGAAGTTCTAAGAATTGTGAGATAGAGTCTATAAAGGATAATGGTCAGACCTCCTAATTTTATGGTCAGAAATCTTCAGTCCAGAGATAGAAAATGATTCCAAGCAAAGAAGTTATTGCCTCTCAGAATCTCCATTCAAAGACAGGCATTAGGTATTCAATGAGACTTCAACAGGGGAGAGGAGAATGGAGTTTAAGTGAAACACTTGGACAGGCCTGCTTACTAAATGCAGCAGATGGACATTTCCTGTTACATTTAGCAAGGGTCCCCAGTGTGGACTGCTCCTGCGTGTTCCTTTGAAAACTCTAAGAAATAAGGACTCTTGGGAGGAAGGTGCTAGGTATCTGAAGGCACTGATAGGCTTCCTGTTAGGAAAATCAACACTTCTGATCAACACATGAGGAGAATCCTGTAACTTCCTAAAGGCAATCTTGGATTGAAAGGCCAATTGCCACAAATTGGGAGAAAATCAAAGCATAGCTCCCAGTTTAGTCTTGGGAACCTGATCAAGAAATAAGGGTGATTTTTAAGGTCATTGTGTGTAATATCTTTTTATGAATCATCTCATAAGAAATTTTTCTGAAGAGCTGAAAGTAGGAGTCAAATATATATATTACAATCCCAAGAAAGTGAGTACCCAGGACAAATGTAATGTTTCTATGCAGCCTCAGAAATGTCTAATAAGAGTTGAAACCAGCTATAAATCTTATTTATACTTAAGTATGCTATAAACCAATCCATCCGATTCTGGATATAGTGATTATAGGCTGAGATTAGGGTTAAACAGACATGAATTGTGAAATTGCTCTTTATTCTTTTGTATGACCTTGGGTCTGTGACCTACTTAACTGATATTAGTCTCAGTTTTTTAAATCTCTAAAATGGGAGATAATAATACCCTTTGCTTGGCTAATGTCATTAGAGGTGTCTAGTCCAACTAACAAAAGCTATATCCTTTCCTCCGTAATTACATGATGTAGTTGCTCTGAGAAAAAGGTTACAGTGTCTCCCCCATCAATTAAGGCAATCTGTCACACTTGATTAATTCAGCCCACTCCAGTGCACTCAGCAACTTGATACACTTACAAAGGGACACCTACATACCAAGGGAATGTGCTGCATTGGGTAATAGTTAAAGAAATCAGCCAGGGCTCTGTTATCCAATTAAATGTCTGTGGCTAATGGGATTCTTGATAAGCTACACAAATAGACAATGATTTTTCTCTTTATTAATGAGTAACAGTGAAATAATTTTGCAATATACTCATTACAAAAGTGACCACAGTAAGAAGGTATGAAAAGGGCAGAATATTCGAATTAGTTTATGATAAAGAGAAAATTGAGTGATTTTGCATGTGATATTTTGCTTCATGGATAACTTTCCCTGGCTTTAGCCCTTAGTTGGAGAAGGAAATGGCAACCCACTCCAGTATTCTTGCCTAGAGAATCAATCCCGTGGACAGAGGAGCCTGGTGGGTTGCTGTCCATAGGGTTGCACAGAGTCGGACACGACTGAAGTGACTTAGCATGCATGCATGCATTGGAGAAGGAAATGGCAACCCACGCCAGTCGTCTTGCCTGGAGTATCCCAGGGACAGAGGAGCCTGGTGGGCTGTTGTCTGTGAGGTTGCACAGAGTCCAACACGACTGAAGTGACTTAGCAGCAGCAGCAGCAGCCCTTAGTTGGGCTTCCCTGATGGCTCAGCGGTAACAAATCTGCCTACAATACAGGAGAGGCAGGTTCATTCCTGGCTTGGTAAGATCCCCTGGAGGAGGAACTACCAACCACTGCAGTATTCTTGCCTGGAGAATCCCATGGATAGAGGAACCTGGTGGACTACAGCCCATGGGGTCGCAAAAAAGTTAGCGACTTAGCGACTAAACACCAACAACAAAGCCCTTAGTTGCGTCTTTAATTCTCAAAACCATCCTGTGACAATTTGTTTCTGTTCAGCCCCTTTCCCATCCCAAGAGAATGGGGACCTGTCGTTGGGGACCTGTCATTGTCTGTTAGATGAGTCCCTGCTTTAAACAGAGTGGCAATGAAGATACAAGATAGTTGTGTCATCAAACTCAATGTGGTGACATTTCCCCCTTTTCCTTTGATGCCATTTTAATACATAAAAGTAATACATACACAGCATATAATATTTAGAATCGAGAATCATGTAGCAAAGGAAATAACATCATTCATAACCAGCTGGGGTCATTTTTAAAACAAAAAATGATTTGAGTTCCAGGTTTAGAAGCATTAAACAAAGAAAAGAATGGTCTTCTCAGACGGCTTGATGAATTGTGTAGTATGGCTCTAAGTGATAGTCACAATAAAAGAAAATAAGGGGAATCAATCAATTTTCTACAGAAAAATATCTGTAGGCAAGATACGTATCCAGCTTTGTTAAAAATCAAAGCTATTTTAATTTGTGCTTTTAAAACAGAAATAGGAATAGCCTCATCACAATTAAATGAAATGTTATAAGGACTAAAATAAGCATTAATATAAACAGAACCAGAGTATGGAAATCAGATCACTATGTTTTTTTAATTGGGATGTAGTTGCTTTACAATGTTGTATTAGTTTCTGCTGTACAATTAAGTGAATCAGCTATTTGTATACATATATCCCCTCCCTCTTGGACCCCTCCTACCGGCTACCTGCATTGCATCCATCTCTGTCATCACAGAGCCCCAAGCTGAGCTCCTGGCAGATCACTTCTTGTTTGTATAGCAACATAATTATTCCAATTAGAAGTAGAAAAAACATCAAGTACATTAAATTAAAAGTATAACCATTTCCTTGTACAGTGTACATCAGGTTAAAAAGTTTAAATTTGTTACGATTATCCCTTATTATAATTATGAAGCAATTATTGGCATTATTTATTAGATGTGATTTTTCCCACTTTCAGTTCAGTTCAGCTCAGTCACTTAGTAGTGTCCAACTCTTTGTGACCCCATGAATCGCAGCACGCCAGGCCTCCCTGTCCATCACCAATGCCTGGAGTTCACTGAAACTTACATCCCTCAAGTCGGTAATGTCATCCAGCCATCTCATCCTCTGTCCTCCCCTTTTCCTCCTGCCCCCAATCCCTCCCAGCATCAGTCTTTTCCAATGAGTTAACTCTTTGCATGAGGTGGCCAAAGTACTGGAGTTTCAGCTTTAGCATCATTCCTTCCAAAGAACACCCAGGGCTGATCTCCTTTAGAATGGACTGGTTGGATCTCCTTGCAGTCCAAGGGACTCTCAAGAGTCTTCTCCAGCACCACAGTTCAAAAGCATCAATTCTTCAGTGCTCAGCTTTCTTCACAGTCCAACTCTCACATCCATACATGACCACAGGAAAAACCATAGCCTTGAGTAGACGGACCTTTGTTGGCAAAATAATGTCTCTGCTTTTCAATATGCTATCTAGGTTGGTCATAACTTTCCTTCCAACGAGTAAGCATCTTTTCTTTTCTTTTTTTTTTCTTTTTTTTTTAAATTTTATTTTATTTTTAAACTTTACATAATTGTATTAGTTTTGCCAAATATCAAAATGAATCCACCACAGGTATACATGTGTTCCCCATCCTGAACCCTCCTCCCTCCTCCCTCCCCATACCATCCCTCTGGGTCGTCCCAGTGCACTAGCCCCAAGCATCCAGTATCGTGCATCGAACCTGGACTGGCATCTCGTTTCATACATGATATTTTACATGTTTCAATGCCATTCTCCCAAATCTTCCCACCCTCTCCGTCTCCCACAGAGTCCATAAGACTGTTCTATACATCAGTGTCTCTTTTGCTGTCTCGTACACAGGGTTATTGTTACCATCTTTCTAAATTCCATATATATGTGTTATTATACTGTATTGGTGTTTTTCCTTCTGGCTTACTTCACTCTGTATAATAGGCTCCAGTTTCATCCACCTCATTAGAACTGATTCTAATGTATTCTTTTTAATGGCTGAGTAATACTCCATTGTGTATATGTACCACAGCTTTCTTATCCATTCATCTGCTGATGGACATCTAGGTTGCTTCCATGTCCTGGCTATTATAAACAGTGCTGCGATGAACATTGGGGTACACGTGTCTCTTTCCCTTCTGGTTTCCTCGGTGTGTATGCCCAGCAGTGGGATTGCATCTTTTAATTTCATGGCTGCAGTCACCATCCCACTTTAGACATGAGGAAAATGAGGTTTAGTCAACTACTCATGTCCTAAAATGAGTTACCATCCTGTGTTGCATATTATGTTGCACCTTATGACAGATTGCAATATTTCCTTAGAGTAGATCGCATGAATACATCATGTAATTGAAAGTTATCCAACTCTTGTAGTTTAAGAATATTTTTTTAAATTTGTAGGAAAAACTCAAAAGCTTAAAGAGAGCCATATTGATAAAATAGAGAAAAAAATAAACATGAGTTGGGACTAATTGGTCCATCCATCACTGTGCCAATCTCTGAAGCCTCTCAACAGAACTCTGAGAACTGTTTAAAAACTGTTCCCACAAATCGATTTGCTGTTATTGTTTTTTATGGTGCTTGTTTGAAGTGAAAGACAAAAGATATAAATGAACAATGGATAGATATTTTAAAAAAGAAAACTCTGACCCACAATGTGTAGTAACCAGCCTGGAAACCAACCCATTTTCTAGACTAACCAGCTTAGGAAGACAACCTACTGTCTGGAAGTCAGACTTATAGGAATTCAGACCATTGTCTCCAACTGATTAACTCAGGATACCACTAGAAAACTCCTGGAAGGATCAACCCGCAAATGGCCAGGACTTGATTAATAATGGATGGATTCCCTAATTTTTGTCACTGCTTCCAACTTAGGGCCAACCAGAGAAAGCCAAGCATGGACCCCTAATCATGCAGGATGCCTCACTTCTAGTTAGGCCATCTCCAACTTTCCCATGCTTTAAACGCCCAATCCGGGCACACCCGAGACTTCTTTTCTTTCCACTATAAAGCTTTACCGTTCTTCTGCCTGCCTCTGAGCCTCTGCCAAAACACAAGTAATGCTCACTGACATTCTTGCTATCTCAAGCTTTGAATAAATAAGTTGCTTTTCTCATTTGGGTGATCTTTTAAAAATTTTCCACACAAGAAGAGCTTTATTATTTTTATTAAAATGATGCATAATCATTATAAAAAAACTCAAGCAATAGAAGAGAGGAAAATATAATCTCATCAGCCAGAAATAATCACCATCACTGTTAGATGGATATAAGAGCAGATATCTCTTTGTGTCTACAGACAGACAAATAAGTATCAATAGATAGATTGATATAAGAATAGGTGTTGAGATAGATGAATGGGAATGATTTTCATAAAATGGCATCACAGAACACATTCTATTTTAAATTAAATTTAATACATTATTTTATTATAAGAAATGAAAATAAACAGAAGTGAGCTGAGCACCCAATAACTATTTCTTCCCCAAACATATACTAGTTCCTAATAGATTATCTTCAAGATAGGTAAAAATAGTGTGAAAAAGTAAGATATGCAAGTCACTCTTTTGAATTCTGGATCTCAAGTTTAATGGTATCAAATGCCTGCCTTTATGAAAAATAGGACAAATTCAGATTAATGTTTCTTCCTCCCGCATTTTCCCTCACGTCTGAATATCAGTTATTCATATTAGTATATTTGTTTTATCAAAATTGGTAATATTTACATTATTTTCTGTACAAATATCAGTGGCTGACTTTTGTTGAAATCTGTAGATTCCATGACTGTTCTAAACCTGCTGCCTTTTGTCAGCCTTTTTGATTCCCTCTATCTCTCTTCCTTTCTTTTTCTGTTTTGCTTCAGAGTAGGGGCAGAGGCAAGATTAGGGGAAGTATTCATTAACTCCTGACATTATGGTTTTATTTGACAAAGAACTGAAACACTGATTTGCCCTCTTCCAAATTATTGTCAGATATCCTCTACTATGTATAATATTTCACCTGGTTGGAGGAACATCTTGTTTTTCTGGTAGAATACACTAGGCCTTCAGTTAATTCACTCAATATGTAGGTTTGGGAGATTGTATCCCTGCTGGCATTTTCTTATTCTGGCTCACTCATCATATGGCATGACACTTATTCTTATGAATTTGCCTTTTTTTTTTTTTTTTGCATTCCTCCTTACTCTTTGAGTCTACTTCTCTGAAAATTAAAGATATATAATGAAAATCTCTAGTAGTCATGTACGGACTTGAGAGTTGGACCATAAAAAAGGCTGAGCACTGAAGAATTGATGCTTTCAAACTGTGTTGCTGGAGAAGACTCTTGAGAGTCCCTTGGACAGCAGGGAGATCAAACCAGTCAGTCCTAAAGGTGATCAACCCTGAATATTCATTGGAAGGACTGATGCTGAAGCTGAAGATCCAGTACTTTGGTCACCTGATGCAAAAAGCTGACTCATTGGAAAAGACCCCGATGTTGGGAAAGAGTGAGGGCAGAAGGAGAAGGATACCACAGAGGATGAGATGGTTGGATGGCATCACTGATGCAATGGACATGAGTTTGAGCAAAGTCCAGGAGACAGCGAAAGACAGGGAAGCCTGGCGTGCTGCAGTCCATGTGGTCACAAAGAGTTGGACGTGACTTAGCGACTGAACAGTAACAACAAATGAAAATCTCCAGATTTGGAGGGCTCGCCTTCTTTCCCCAAGGTGGTTCTCAGGAGCCAATAATTGTAGTAAAAATGTTAGAATCTGCACCAAGTCATACTCAGATTTCCTACATCTTCCCTCAATCTACCGCTTTTCAAAGTTGATAACTTTTGCAACTTTTGAACTTCCCCAATTTTCCTGCTTTCTGCTCTTGTTTTTCCAGTGTTGGAAGGGAGAGTCAGTAAAGTTAAACATCAGGAGCATTGGATGGGAGTGATATATAAATTCTTTATGTCGGTGGTCACTAACCTTCGAGTGAGTAGCAGAGAATCTCATGAAAATTGCAGTTTTTGAAGGAGGTTTTCAAATGCATTTGCATTCCAAAAATTGTCTGCAGGCTGAATAAAAACAGTACTTATGTATTAGTATATTTCAAATAAATTCAGGTGCTGTTTTATGGTGAATAAAATGGAAAGTAATTTAAATGCATTACTGAATTCTTTATAGCTCTTTGTCATTATGTATTTAGGTAAGGCAATATAGAAGTACTAAGCAGCTGCAGATGAAAAGCCATGTCACCATGTAACCTTGAGAAAGTTATTTAACTGCTGTGAGCCGCACCATGAAGTGAGTTGATAATAGTGTCTGTCTTACAAGGTTGTTATAAGCCTAAAGGAAATAATCCATGCAAAGCATTTGTCATGATGCCAGTTACCTCATGAGCACTCAATGTCAGTGACTACAGTTGCAATCAATGGATACTATCATATGAAGATCTAATAATTGTTTGGAAGAGGATATTCTTATTTTAATGTTGGGAATCACAGCAGGGCCAGATAAGCCTCTTGACTCTTTGGACATGGCTTATCTACTTCCATTAGATTAAATTACATAAGTGCTTCAGCTGCAAGAAAATGTATTGAGCATGCTTCCAAAGAAACAAAGCTGATGGCAGTTTAGCATGTAGCCTGTGGCATCTATTTGAATTCATGAGATGTCCCAGATTGATTTCCACAAGAAGCAGACACTGACTTGAAGATTAGCATGAGGAATTTTATTTGGAGGGCTCTCAGGACCAATACAGAGGAAGGAAAGGGAAGAAAATAAGATTGGGCAGAAGAAGTGAGGTATTGATTCAGTTTTTTTAAAGATTTTTTTTGATGTGAACCATTTTTTAAAGTTCTTATTGAATTTGTTTTCAATATTGCTTCTGTTTCGTGTTTTGATTTTTTGGGCCCCAAGGCATGTGGGATCTTAGTTCGCTGACCAGGGTTTGAACTCACACCCCTTGCACTGGAAGGTAAAATCTTAACCACTGGACCACCATAGAAGTCCCTGATTCAATTTCAAGGAAGGCCATACCTGACTCCCACAGAGAGCTCTGAAGTTACGATAGCCCACCAAAGTGGTCTCAAGTTGTGACAAGGAGGGCTGTACCTTTATATTCTCACATTGACCAGTGCTTACATGCCAGATGCGAGCATGCCACTTATACCTCTGCTTGAGGCAACTGTCCTCAGTTGAGGGTATTTTCTGGTGAGGGCTCAGCTTGAAGGGCTGACAGATGCTAGTCTCCTGGCAGGTGGGGGCAAAAGTTCTTCAGGTCTGAAGGGGGACTTGAGTGGACACAACAGAATCCTCTCCATTAGCTATGGCCTGCTCTTGAAAAATCATGTGTTCTCTTCTCAAAATAGTTCTGAAATGGCATTCAAAATAAATCAGAGCTAGTTTACTTGCTGCTTTAAAACATGCATCTAACTACTATTTTTATTGTCTAATCTGATCATGATGTGAAATAGATAATGAAAAATATCAATGTTTTGTTTAGTGGAAATGCATTTAATATGTGATTAACATGGTTTGAGATATTGACTGTAGATGCTGCATTGATTCTGATTGAACCTGGCTATACATCTATATTTTAAAGACTATATATACATATGTGTGTATTTTCACACATATATTCAGATCTGTTTTGTGAGCAAGCTTGATTTTTACATGTACATATAAGGGCAGCATTTTTTAGCAGGTCAGTGTTAGGCACTGTAGGAAACATAAAGAATCAGAAGCATCTCAGTCCTCAGGGAACTAAGATGAGATAAAACATCTGTAGTGATTGTTTGTAGAAGACCACTTTCAAAAATCAGTCCTGAATATTCATTGGAAGGACTGATGCTGAAGCTGAAACTCCAATACTTTGGCCACCTGATGCGAAGAGCTGACTCATTTGAAAAGACCCTGATTCTGGGAAAAACTGAGGGCAGGAGGAAAAGGGGACGACAGAGAATGAGATGGTTGGATGGCATCATCAACTCAATGGACGTGGGTTTGAGTGAACTCTGGGAGTTGGTGATGGACAGGGAGGCCTGGAGTGCTGCGGTTCATGGGGTCACAAAGAGTTGGACACGACTGAGCTACTGAACTGAACTGAACTGAACTTTCAAAAAGACTTAAGAGCTCTGACATGGACATGACAGGATAGACAGAAGAGCAGCGTATTCAGGAGGAGGCTGTGTGTAGCCAAATTCAAGTCCCAGCTCTGTTACCTCCCAGCTCTGTGACATTAGACAAAGTACTTGACTGTTTGTGCCTCACTTTCCTTATCTGTGAAATGGGTTTAATAGTACCAGTACTACAGGGTTGTTAGGAGGGTGACCTAAGTTAACATACAGGTATGAGTTTTGTCTATGACCCAGTGCAAGAAACATGATCCTTTTTTCTTTAAAATAATCAGATTAATGTACTCAGAACTCCTCCCTACCTGAGTGAGAATTGAAATTTATGTTTTTGCAGTGAATCTAGAGTTGTATGAGAATCACAATATTTTGTTGTTGTTAAATATGCAAAGAATCTCCTTTTCCTTTTTAAACTGAATGATAGTTAATTTACAATAGTGTGCTGGTTATAGATATACAGCAAAGTGATTCAGTTATATGTGTGTGTATCAGATCAGATCAGATCAGATCAGTCGCTCTGTTGTGTCCGACTCTTTGCGACCCCATGAATCGCAGCACGCCAGGCCTCCCTGTCCATCACCAACTCCCAGAGTTCACTCAGACTCATGTCCATCGAGTCAGTGATGCCATCCAGCCATCTCATCCTCTGTCGTCCCCTTCTCCTCCTGCCCCCAATCCCTCCCAGCATCAGAGTCTTTTCCAATGAGTCAACTCTTCACATGAGGTGGCCAAAGTACTGGAGTTTAAGCTTTAGCATCTTTCCTTCCAAAGAAATCCCAGGGCTGATCTCCTTCTGAATGGACTGGTTGGATCTCCTTGCAGTCCAAGGAACTCCCAAGAGTCTCCTCCAACACCACAGTTCAAAAGCATCAATTCTTCAGTGCTCAGCCTTCTTCACAGTCCAACTCGCACATCCATGCATGACCACAGGAAAAACCATAGCCTTGACTAGACGAACCTTTGTTGGCAAAGTAATGTCTCTGCTTTTGAACATGCTATCTAGGTTGGTCATAACTTTCCTTCCAAGGAGTAAGTGTCTTTGAATTTCATGGCTGCAGTCACCATCTGCAGTGATTTTGGAGCCCAGAAAAATAAAGTCTGACACTATTTCCACTGTTTCCCCATCTATTTCCCATGAAGTGATGGGACCGGATGCCATGATCTTTGTTTTCTGAATGTTGAGCTTTAAGCCAACTTTTTCACTCTCCACTTTGACTTTCATCAAGAGGCTTCTGAGTTCCTCTTCACTTTCTGCCATAAGGGTGGTGTCATCTGCATATCTGAGGTTATTAATATTTCTCCCGGCAATCTTGATTCCAGCTTGTGTTTCTTCCAGTCCAGCGTTTCTCATGATGTATTCAGCGTATAAGTTAAATAAACAGGGTGACAATATACAGCCTTGACGAACTCCTTTTCCTATTTGGAACCAGTCTGTTGTTCCATGTCCAGTTCTAACTGTTGCTTCCTGACCTGCATACAAATTTCTCAAGAGGCAGGTCAGGTGTTCTGGTATTCCCATCTCTTTCAGAATTTTCCACAGTTTATTGTGATCCACACAGTCAAAGGCTTTGGCATATATGTAGTATATTCTTTTTCAGATTCTTTTACATTATAGATTATTACAAGATAATGAACATAACCTATGCTATACAATAAATCCTTTGGTTTATTTATTTTATATATAGTGGGATGTATCTGCTTTTCTCTGTCTGACTTACTTCAGTTAGCATAATATCCACTAAGTCCATCCATTTTGTACAAATGACAATATTTCATTCTTTTTTATAGCTGAGTGATATTCCATTGTGTATATATTATTCACAGATTCACAGGGAAACCTGGCATGCTACAATCCATGGGTTCAAGAAGAGTTAGACACGACTTGGTGACTGAGCAGCAACTTCTTTACCCAGTCACCTGCTGGTAGACATTTTGATTGCTTCATATCTTAGGTGTTACAAATAGTGCTGCTATGAACATTATATATATTTATGTCTTTTCAAATTAGAGTTTTTTTCTTTTCCAGATATATGCCTGGGAGTGGGATTGCTGGATCATTTGGCAACTACATTTGTAATTTTTTTTTAAAGGAAGCTCCACATCATTTTCCATAGTGGTTGTACCAATTTACATTCCCACCCACGGTGTAGGAGTGTTCCCTTTTACCCATACTCTCTCTAACAAATTGAGAATCACAATCCTGAAGAATATCTGAAGCCTTCTGCCTGCAGTGCACTCTGGTCATCACTGTCACATACACTTCCTCTGCTCCCCAGCAAAGGGGAACTGAGATTTTTTTTTTTTTTTTTTTTTGAGGCTAAAAACTACATACTGTGGTCTCTGACCTTCTCAGATACACCTTTCTGTCATCTCATCTGAGACTGGCATCTTCCTGGTTGTAGACCATGGAGCAGCACATCATTCTCCATCACTTCCGAACTTTCCAGACTACTACTCCCCCATTCTCTAGAATAAGTCTCTCAAAACCTTTCTTGTCTAAGGGCTAATTCATTACCTTTCCCAACCCTGGGGTATTAGGAGGTTCAGATATGCTTCTGTCAAAATGATGCTGTTTCATTCCCAGAGAAAGAATACTGGGCAGGCTGAATGTGAACTCAAGAAGGCAAGTGTTCTGTTGAGTGATGAGAAGGGCGGTTTCCTGTAAATCAATGTTTTGAAGAGTTATAACATCAAATGAAATCTTGGACTATTCAGATACAACTCAAGTGGAAGTAAGTTTAGAAGAAATTTAGTGAATTAAGTGAAGTAAGTGAAGAAATTTAGAAATAGAAGAGAGGAACCTTATTAGAAGAAAAGAAATAATGGAATCCTAAATATTTAGCCATCCCTTACATTATGATTATCGCATCAAATACCTTGCTGAGCATCTGAAAAGCTGAATGAAAATAAAATGCTATTGTACATTTACTTTTTTTTTTATTAAAAGACAGTCAATTATAGAAGACATTCAAGTAATATATATATATATATATTTTCAGTATAAAGTAATGGAAAGAATGTATTGTAAAATATTTTATAATAAATGGTACAGAGATGTACAACATGAATTTAATTGAGGAAACAGACAAAAACAGAATTTGTACAAAATAACTGGCTAGTGCTGTTTAGAAATGTCAAGTACATAGACAAAAATAGACTTAGGAATATTCCAGAATAAGGGAAACTGAGATGACATGACAAATGCCTTTACACACAAAAAAAGGCATTAGAGAGACATATCGAAAGATCTGCATCTGATCTACAGATTACTTAGTAGTTTTACTTTTTTTATATAGTAAATTTTTAAAATTTTATTTTATTTTTAAACTTTTACAATATATATATTTTTGATTCACTAACATTGAACTCATGGCTAACAATGTTACAACTCATGATGGAACAAAGCTTATCTAACACATATGTTTTCTCCATAAGGTACTTCATGGCCTTCTTGGACTTGAGAACAGCAGCACTATCCTTGGGGGCCATTTGAAACAGAGAAATCACCAACAAAAAGTAAAAAAGAAATGCAAATAATATGACACTAAAAAGACTGAGAAAAAAGGCACTTTATAGTAGGAGAGCTGAAACAGAGAGAACTTTACCTTATTTGACCTCAACTGAGACTATGAGCATTGTGTGACTCAAATTTTTCACTGCACTGAGAAGAACCAGAGATCAAATTGCCAACATCCACTGGATCATCAAAAAGCAAGAGAGTTCCAGAAAAACATCTACTTCTGATTTATTAACTATGCCAAAGCCTCTGACTGTGTGGATCACAATAAAATGTGGAAAATTCTTCAAGAGATGAGAATACCAGACCACCTGACCTGCCTCTTGAGAAATCTGTATGCAGGTCAGGAAGCAACAGTTAGAACTGGACACGGAACAACAGACTGGTTCCAAATCAGGAAAGGAGTACATCAAGGCTGTATATTGTCACCCTGCTTATTTAACTTATATGCTGAGTACATTGGGCTGGATGAAGCACAAGCTGGGATCAAGATTCCTGGGAGAAATATAAATAACATCAGATATGCAGATGACACTACCCTTATGGCAGAAAGTGAAGAAGAACTAAAGAACCTCTTGATGAAAGTGAAAGAGGAGAGTGAAAAAGTTGGCTTAAAACTCAACATTCAGAAAACGAAGATCATGGCATCTGGTCCCATCACTTCATGGCAAATAAATGGGGAAACAATGGAAACAGTGACAGACTTTATTTTTGGGGGCTCCAAAATCACTGCAGCTGGTGGCTGCAGCCATGAAATTAAAAGACGCTTACTCCTTGGAAGAAAAGTTATGACTAACCTAGACAGCATATTAAAAAGCAGAGACATTACTTTGCCAACAAAGGTCCATCTAGTCAAGGCTATGGTTTTTCCAGTAGTCATGTATGGATGTGAGAGTTGGACTATAAAGAAAGCTGAGCACTGCAGAATTGATGCTTTTGAACTGTGGTGTTGGAGCAGACTCTTGAGAGTACTTTGTGCTGCAAGGAGGTCCAACCAGTCCATCCTAAAAGAAATCTGTCGTGAATATTCATTGGAAGGACTGATGTTGAAGCTGAAACTCCAATACTCTGGCCTCCTGATGTGAAGAACTGACTCATTTTAAAAGACCCTGATGCTGGGAAAGATTGAAGGTGGGAGGAGAAGGGGACAGCAGAGGATGAGATGGTTGGATGGCATCACCAACTCAATGGACATGAGTTTGAGTAAACTCCAGGAGTTGGTGATGGACAGGGAGGACTGGCATGCTGCAGTCCATGGGGTCACAAAGAGTAGGGAATGACTGAGTGACTGAATGGAACTGAACTGAGCATATCCATGAATGCTCAGAAAAGTGATGAGTACTGATGTTGGGGATACAATAAATTTTAGTGAATAGGCAAATTCACAGATACAGCGTATATGAATCGTGATAATCCATTGTACTTGGAAATAAATATTTACTGGGTGCACCTAAAAGAGTAATGTAGTTGTATTTTTTAAGTTCAGCTATTTGAATATTTTAAGGCACTTTAGATTGGGTTATAATTATTCAGTCTAGAGTATTAATATTGGGAGGAATCTTAAAGATCAATCTTCTCACTTCATAGATAAAAATGAATACCAGAGAGAAAAGGCAACTTTCCCAAAGGTGCATTGTAAATCACATAGTGTCAAAATAGGACTAAAATCTCTTATGCCTGATCCTAAGCCCTTTTCTTTTTTTTTTAATACTCTATCCCATACAATGTAGCATGTGTTTTTCAAAATGAATGTTAAAACTGAGATTGTATCAATGATTTGATACAACTCCTATTTGATTTCATCCCACCTCCCCACAAAAAGTGAGTTCAGCTTAGCAAAAGCAGTGAGCACTGATAGTCTGTCTTGATGATCCATATTATCATTGGCAGATATTCTCTAGGTTTTTAAAAAAATTTATTTATTTATTTTTGGCTGTACCGGGTCTTCATTACAGCACGTCAGCTTTTTCTAGGTCAGCAGGGAGCTACTCTCTATTTGCAGTGTGCAGGTTTCTCATGGTCGTGGCTTCTTTTTTTTTTTCTGCAAAGCACAGGTCTGGAACACAGGCACAGCAGTTGTGGCACATGGGCTTAGTTGCCCTGGGGCATGTGGGATCTTCCCAGACTAGGGATCGAACCTGTGTCCCCTGCGCTGGCAGGCAGATTCTTAAACACTAGATCACCTGGGAAGTCCTAATGTTTAAGTTTAACCATATCATGTATTACACCCACAGAGATGCATGCTCTCTACATATAAACAAACACGTTTTAGTCTTCAGCATATACTGTGAGTAAAGTCAACTAGGAAGGATCTTAAATGTTGGTTAAAATGATAAAACAAAATTTAAGAAAAATTTTATTGTGTATACAGTATCAAAAATTAAATTTGTTTTCAACATTTTTATACTGTATATTCATAAAGCCTTAAGTAAGTAAGTGACTGTTAGTGGGCAGTCCATGGGGTCGCACAGAGTCGGACACGACTGAAGCGACTTAGCAGCAGCAGCAGCAAGCGTTAGTCGCTCAGTCGTGCCCGACTCTTCGCGACCACATAGACTGCAGCCTACCAGGCTCCTCTGTCCATGAGATTTTCCAGGCCAGGATGCTGGAGTGGGTTGCCATTTCCTCTCCAGGGGATATTCCCAACCCAGGGACCGAACCCAGTTCTCCTGCACTGCAGGCAGATTCTTTACCAACTGAGCAACAAGGGAAGTTTTAAAGCCTTAAACATTCAAATAACTCACCTTCTAAAAGACTATGGATATATCACTCTTTTAGGGCACTAATGACCCAAGAAGCATTTATTGTCTGTTTTCGAATTGGGAATCATTTAAATATTGAGAGGCTGAATATAACATAGATAAATCGATAGATAAGCGGATAGAAATAATGATATCTGAAACAAAAATATATTTAATCACATTTATAACATATTCTACTGGAATGTTTAGGTACTCAAGACATCTTTGCTTCTGGATTAATGATTTTCATTTTGTTCTCAATTTGCTACAGTAACAAGAGATCAAATTTTAATATTCCATTGAGTTGAAGTTACTAATTATTTCAGAAAGTCAGAGAGAAGGAGATCTGTTAAGGAATTGGTTTGTGTAGCCTGAACTGTATTCTGAAGTCTTAAATATCTTTTCTTTAACATTCTTCTTAAAATTTGACTACAAATTTAAATATGTCCTATAGCTTTTTTCTGGAGGTTCCCAGGTAGTTCAGTGGTAAAAGAATCTGCCTGTACTGCAGTAGACATAAGAGCTGCGAGTTCGGCCCCTGGGTTGATAAGGTCCCCTGAAAAAGGAAATGGCAACTCACTCTTCAGTATTCTTGCCTAAAGAATCCCATGGACTGAGGAGCCTGGTGGGCTATAGTCCATAGGGTTGCAAAGAGTCAGACATAACTGAGTACACAGCACATAGCTTTTTCTAATGGTTTGGCATGGGCCATTAACTATCCCAGGACCCTAAATATTTCCTATGCTAGGAAATCAAGGATGGAACTGACAGATTGCTGGACCAAGAGTCAAAGAGGCCAGGGTCAAGAGACCACTGATTTACTGAGGAAATTTTATTTGAGAATGGGAGTCAATAGGTGATAGAATAATTTTCCCTTAATGCTATTAGTAAATTTAAATATTAATGATTTTTAAAAAGGACTATATTCCCTTAGTCAAGAAGGTAAATGACCGACATATTGAAAACTGCAATACATTAGTGAAAAAAAAATTGAAATATACACAAATGGAAAGATACTCCATGCTCATGGACTGGAAGAATCAATACTGTTAAAATGTCAGTACTACTCAACACAATATACAGGATCAATGCAATCTCTCTCAGAATTCCAATGACATTTTTAAATAAGATAAATAGTCCTAAGATTTGTATAGAACTAAAAATCCTGAATAATCAAGGCAATCTTTAGATAGGAGGTACAATGCTTTCTAATTTCAAACTATTTGTTTGGCCAAAAAGTTGGTTTTTTCCATAACATCTTATAGAAGAACCAAAAAGAACTTTTTGGCCAACCCAATATATTACAAAACTATAGTAATGGAAACAATATGATATTGGAATAAAACCAGACACATAGATCAATGAAACAAAACAGAGAGCCCAGAAATAAATCCATGCATATTGGTCAACTAATTTGCAGCAAAGGAGCCAAGACAGTACAATGGGGGAAAGGACAGTTTCCTGAGTAAATGTTGTTGGAAAAACTGGACAACCACATGCAAAAGAATGAAACTGCACTCTTATCTTATACCATACACAAAAATTAACACAAAATGGGTGAAAAACTTAAATGTAAGACCTGAAACCGTAAAAGTCATAGGAAGAAAACATAAACAGTAAGCTCCTTGACACGTCTTAGAGACGATTTTTTTAGTCTAACACCAAAAGTGAAAGTAACAAAAGCAAAAGTGAATAAGCAAGACTACAGCGTACACCCGCTGGGTCATGGAAAAAGCAAGAGAGCTCCAGAAAAACATCTATTTCTGCTTTATTGACCATGCCAAAGCCTTTGACTTGTGGATCACAATAAACTGTGGACAATTCTGAAAGAGATGGGAATACCAGACCACCTGAACTGCCTCTTGAGAAATCTGTATGCAGGTCAGGAAGCAACAGTTAGAACTGGACATAGAACAACAGACCGGCTCCAAATAGGAAAAGGAGTACGTCAAGGCTGTATATTGTCACCCTGCTTATTTAACTCATATGCAGAGTACATCATGAGAAACGCTGGGCTGTAAGAAACACAAGCTGGAATCAAGATTGCTGGGAGAAATATCAATAACCTCAGATATGCAGATGACACCACCCTTATGGCAGAAAGTGAAGAGGAACTCAAAAGCCTCTTGATGAAAGTGGAAGAGGAGAGTGAAAAAGTTGGCTTAAAGCTCAACATTCAGAAAACGAAGATCATGGCATCTGGTCCCATCACTTCATGGGAAATAGATGGGGAAACAGTGGAAACAGGGTCAGACTTTATTTTTTAGGGCTCCAAAATCACTGCAGATGGTGACTGCAGCCATGGAATTAAAAGACACTTACTCCTTGGAAGGAAAGTTATGACCAACCTAGATAGCATATTCAAAAGCAGAGACATTACTTTGCCAACAAAGGTTCGTCTAGTCAAGGCTATGGTTTTTCCTGTGGTCATGCATGGATGTGAGAGTTGGACTGTGAAGAAAGCTGAGCGCCGAAGAACTGATGCTTTTAAACTGTGGTGTTGGAGAAGACTCTTGAGAGTCCCTTGGACTGCAAGGAGATCCAACCAGTCCATTCTGAAGGAGATCAGTCCTGGGATTTCTTTGGAAGGAAAGATGCTAAAGCTTAAACTCCAGTACTTTGGCCACCTCATGTGAAGAGTTGACTCATTGGAAAAGACCCTGATGCTGGGAGGGATTGGGGGCAGGAGGAGAAGGGGATGACAGAGAATGAGATGGCTGGATGGCATCACTGACTCGATGGACGTGAGTCTGAGTGAACTCCGGGAGTTGGTGATGGACAGGGAGGCCTGGCGTGCTGCGATTCATGGGGTCGCAAAGAGTCGGACATGACTGAGCAACTGAACTTAACTGAACTGACTGAACTGAACTGACAGCATACTAAAAAGCTTCTGCACAGCCAAGGAAACCATCAACAAATTGAAACCTACTGATGGGGAGAAAATATTTCCAGATCATATAACTTGTAAGTGGCTAATATCCAAAATATATAAATGACTCATATAACTCAAAAGCAAAACTAAAACAATACAATTAAAAAATGAGGAGATGATTTAAATAGATGTTTTTCCAGAGAAGATATACAGATGGCCAGCAGGTACATGAAAAGATGTTCAACATCGCTACCCATCAGGGGAGTACAAATCAGAACCACAGTAAGATATCCCCTTGTATCTGTTAGGGTGTCTACTGTCAAAAAGAGAAGTGCTAACAAGGATGTAGGGAAAAGGGAACACTTGAGTACAATTGGTGGGAATGTAAATGGGCACAGACATTATAGAAATAGTATGAGGTTTCCTCAAAAAAGTTGAAAATAGAACTACTATGTGATCCAGCAATTCCACTTCTGGGTATATGTCCAGATGAATTGAAATAGCAAAGAGATCTTTAAGATACATAAATGTGTGTCAGTGGATGAATGGGTAAGAAAAATGTGACATGTATACAATGGAACTTTATTCCATGAAAAAGAGGAAACCTGCCATTTGCAACAACATGGATGAACCTGGAGGGCATTATGCTACGTGGTATAAGGCAGACAGAAAAAGACAAATACCTTACAGTATAACTTACTTGCAGAATCTTTAAAAAAACTGAACTCATGCAAACAGCGAGTAGAATGGTGATTGCCAGGGGTTGGGGGGAGGGAAAAATGGGGAGATATAGGTCAAAGGACACAAATTTTCAGTTATAAAACAATCTAATGTACAACATGGGGTGACTATAGGTAGTAATATCATACTGTATACTTGAAATTGGCCAAGAAAGTAGATCTTAAGTTGTTGTTGTTCAGTTGCTTAAGTCGTGTCTGACTCTTTGCAAGCCCACGGACTGCAGCACACCAGGCTTCACTGTTCTTCACTGTCTCCTGGAGTTTGCTCAAACTCATGTCCGTTGTGTCAATGATGCCATCCGACCATCTTGTTCTCTGTCACCCACTTCTCCTCTTGCCCTGTCTTTCCCTGCATCACGGTCTTTTCCAATGAGTCACTTTGCACATCAGGTGGCCAAAGTATTGGAGCTTCAGCTTGAGCATCAGTCCTTCCAATGAATATTCAGGGTTGATTTCCTTAGATGTTATCACCAAAAGATCTTAAGTGTTCTCACCAAAAAAAAAAGTAGCTATACGAGGTGATGGACATTTCAATTAACTCAACTGTGGGAATCATTTCACAATATATATGTATATCAAATTATCCCATTGTATATTTTAAATATTTTATACTTTTATTTGTTAATTATACCTCAAGGAAGCTAAAGGAAAAAAAGCTATCACGTGTGGTGTTAAGAGAGTTGACAATGGACTCAGGCTGTCTAGGTTGAAATTCTGACCCTAGCACATTTTGTCTGTATAGCCTTAAGCAAGTTTCCTCAACTACTTTACCCCTGCTTGGTCATCTGTAATGGGGCTGATAAAAGTACTAACCTCATAGAACTGTGATATGAGTTAAGTGAGCTTGTATGATAAATATTTAGGACAGTGCTTGGCACATATTAGATGTTCAATAAATATGAATTGTTATTATA
Organism: Bos indicus; assembly: GCF_029378745.1. Classification (NCBI taxonomy): domain Eukaryota; kingdom Metazoa; phylum Chordata; class Mammalia; order Artiodactyla; family Bovidae; genus Bos; species Bos indicus. The sequence continues at coordinate 61,276,101 of NC_091774.1, read as the reverse complement.
TTTGTAGGACTTGAAATCTCCCCATATCTCATTTTAAAACCTATAAAGTAGGAACACTAGTACATTTTCTTTCTCACTAGAATTATAATACATTTCCAAGTTGAGTGGAGAATGTTTTAAACTGTAAGTGCTATGGATCAACAAAGGGTAACCGTTGTTCCACTTTTAAAAAGGAGAAGATAATTACTATGTGGTCTTTTTTCAGGAGCATTAGTCAACAAACTTTTTTTTTTTTTTTTTTTTGCACCCACGGAGTTGCAAGCTACTGTGTGATGATTCAAATAATGCAGAAAGCTCAATTATGGACTAAAGTAGAATGTTTTTCTCATGTCAGAATTTTTGTAACTGCAGTATCAGAGCAGGAGAATGCCAGTTTTCATGTGGTAAAGAAACCCTTTCCTCAGAAACACACAATATTTTACAAAGAGTAAATAAAGAAGGAATCTATTTTTAAACCGCCTCTCCTCTTAAGAAAAATAAAGTCAAATATTCTTCTTTGCATATTATGTCTATGCCTTCCCTTTGCTGTATTAGAAGTACAAAGGTATTCCAGACACCTAGCAGGTCAGCCTCCTCCAAATGCATTTCTATTTTTGTTCCCTTGTTGGAAACAACAAAACTCACAGTTTATTTTGGATTAGCATTTGTTTCCCTGTCACCAGTGGGCATTAACTGAGCCTTCCCATTGCCAACCCCCCTACCTAATGGTGCTGACAGAGACTGGCTCAAAGGGAAAGTCAATTTGAGTTTATGAAATAAATATCTGTTAGTGAAAGATGGTGACTAATCAAATCCTGTCATTAGGAAGACTCATTTAATTAGAGGAGCAGAATATCATGGGCTCACTCTGAGGATCATAAAATCTCCTCCAGAAGCAACTCCACCCCGAGCATCTCAAAGTTAAAATCAAATGGAAAAGGATGCTTACATTTTGTTTCTGATTGAGTGCAACTGAACTTTGAGCCTGTTTAATGAAATTTCCTGAGAAGTTATGCCATCCTCAGGTGAACGTCAGAAAATAAAGGCATATTTGCATATATATTGAGAAAAATGAAAAGAGAGTTGGGGAAGCACTGTGATATCCTGTACACAGAATGCATCCAGCCTATTGGTGAATGAAGGTGAAACAGGAAAAGTCCCCATCTGCCTGAGCAAGTGTGAAACGCAGAAGCGTTGAGAACCAAGATGCCTACACTGTGTCTGTTGTGGGTCCAGACCTCCTGGCTGAGATGAAGGGGAGACCTCCAAGGGTACACTGGGCATTAGAGTTCAGTCATGCCAATGAGAACAGAGCCATGGCCCAACTCAGCAAGCATGGGAATGGGAGACTGAAAATTTTTCTCAAGTGAAATTATTGCCTCTATCCATTAAAGTGGATAATGCACCTAACAGCTATGGACTGCAGCAGAATTATGGACTACTCATTTTAGGAAGATAAGTAATTCCCCCAGGAAATTACACAGCCCCCAAGAGAAAGGGGGAATTGGAAAAACCTGAAATTTGACCACCATGAAAGAAATAAGCTACCATTGGACATGTTTAAGTTCTGTTTAATGGGGTTGATTGAGTTTGTGCCTCCTACACACAGAGGCAGTCCATGGGTCACTAGAGTCGGACACAACTGAGTGACTTCACTTTCACTTTTCACTTTCATGCATTGGAGAAGGAAATGGCAACCCATTCCAGTGTTCTTGCCTGGAGAATCCCAGGGACGGGGGAGCCTGGTTGGCTGCCGTCTGTGGGGTCGCACAGAGTCGGACACGACTGAAGTGACTTAGCAGCAGCACACACAGAGGCAATAATAATTACATTTATACATCCGTTCAGTTCAGTTTAGTCACTCAGTCATGTCCAACTCCTTGAGACCCATGGACTGCATAACGCCAGGCCTCCCTATCTGTCACCAGCTCCTGGAGTTTACTCAAACTAATGTCCATTGAATCAGTGATGCCATCCAACCATCACCATCTCATCCTCTGTCATCCCCTTCTCCTCCCACCTTTAATCTTTCCCAGCAGCAGGGTCTTTTCCAATGAGTCAATTCTTCACATCAGGTAGCCAGAGTATTGGAGTTTCAGCTTTCCCATTGGTCCTTCTAATGGATATTCAGGACTGATCTCCTTTAGGATGGACTGGTTGGATCTCCTTGCAGTCCAAGGGACTCTCAAGAGTCTTCTCCAACACCACAGTTCAAAAGCATCAATTCTTTGGCACTCAGCTTTCTTTATGGTCGAACTCTCACATCCATACATGACTACTGGAAAATCCATAGCTTTGATTAGACGGACATTTGTTGGCAAAGTAATGTCTTTGCTTTTTAATATGCCGTCTAGTTTGGTTATAACTTTTCTTCTAATCTTTTAATTTCATGACTGCAATCATCATCTGCAGTGATTTTGGAGCCCCCCCAAAATAAAGTCTCTCACTGTTTCCCCATCTATTTGCCATCAAGTGATGGGACCAGGTGCCATAATGTTAGTTTTCTGAATATTGAGCTTTAAGCCAATTTTTTCACTCTCCTCTTTCACTTTCATCAAAAGGCTCTTTAGTTCTTCTTCACTATCTGCCATAAGGGTAGTGTCATCTGCATACCTGACATTACTGATATTTCTCCTGGCAATCTTGATTCCAGCTTGTGCTTCGTCCAAACCAGCATTTCTCATGATGTGCTCTGCATATAAGTTAAATAAGCAGGGTGACAATATACAGCCTTGACGTACTCCTTTTCCTATTTGAAACCAGTCTGTTGTTTCAGGTCCAGTTCTAACTGTTGCTTCTTGACCTGCATAGAGATTTCTCAAGAGGCAGGTCAGGGGGTCTGGTATTCCCATCTCTTTAAGAATTTTCCTGTTTGTGGTGATCCACACAGTCAAAGGCTTTGGCATAGTCAACAAAGCAGAAATAGATGTTTTTCTGGAACTTTCTTGCTTTTCTGATAATCCAACAGATGTTGGCAATTTGATCTCTGGTTCCTCTGCCTTTTCTAAAACCAGCTTGAATATCTGGAAGTTCACAGTTCATGTACTATTGAAGCCTGGCTTGGAGAATTTTGAGCATTACTTTGCTAGTGTGTGAGATGAGTATAACTGTATGGTAGTTTGAGCATTCTTTGGCATTGCCTTTCTTTGGGATTGGAATGAAAACTGACTTTTTCCAGTCCTGTGGCCACTGCTGAGTTTTCCAAATTTACTGGCATATTGGGTGCAGCGCTTTCACAGCATCATCTTTCAGGATTTGAAATAGCTCAGTGGAATTCCATCACCTCCACTAGCTTTGTTCATAGTGATGCTTCCTAAGACCCACTTGACTTTGCATTCCAGGTTGTCTGGCTCTAGGTGAGTGATCACACCATTGTGATTATCTGGGTCATGAAGATCTTTTTTATATAGTTCTTCTGTGTATTCTTGCCACCTCTTCTTAATATCTTCTGCTTCTGTTAGGTCCATACCATTACTGTCCTTTATTGAGCCCATCATTGCATGAAAAGTTCCCTTGGTATATCTAATTTTATTGAAGAGATCTCTAGTCTTTCCCATTCTATTCTTTTCCTCTATTTCTTTGCATTGATCACTGAGGAAGGCTTTCTTATCTCTCTTTGCTATTCTTTGGAACTCTGCATTCAAATGGGTGTATCTTTCCTTTTCTCCTTTGCTTTGCTTTTCGCTTCTTTTCTTTTCACAGCTATTTGTAAGGCCTCCTCAGACAGCCATTTTGATTTTTTGCATTTCTTTTTCTTGGGGATGGTCTTGATCCCTTTCTCCTGTACAATGTCATGAACCTCCATCCATAGTTCATCAGGCACTCTGTCCCTCAGATCTAATCCCTTGAATCTATTTCTTATGTCCACTGTATAATTGTAAGGGATTTGATTTAGGTCATACCTGAATGGTCTAGTGATTTTCCCCACTTTTTTCAATTTCAGTCTGAATTTTGCAATAAGGAGTTCATGATCTGAGCCACAGTCAGTTCCTGGTCTTGTTTTTAGTGACTGTATAAAGCTTCTCCATCATTGGCTGCAAAGAATATAATCAATGTGATATCAGTATTGACCATCAGGTGATGCATAGGTGTGTAGAGTCTTCTTTTGTGTTGTTATACGTCTGAGTTGGGTACTATAGACTCCATCATAGAGGATGAAAACAAAGGAGTGTTCACCCTAATGTGGGGAGAATCAAGCTGCAGAGAAAGGAATTCTGGAATTGATACACAGAAGGTTATCGCTGTCAAAAGCCCGACTTTCACCCATATCTCCTCTTTACTTTAGAGAGGACTTGGAAAACAGTTACTGGGGGTAGTTAGTTCAGGAAGCCTTGTACAATTTTGCAATGCTTGGACCTGACTGCCCATTTTCATGGTTTCCACCCAATTCTGTATATTGAAGGTACTTTTCATGTTTAAAATAAGATACATAGTAAAACAGCATAGATTTATTTTAAAATCTGCCTGCTGCAAGTAGTTGGATAGAGGTCATCTGTGACTGAGAATGTTACTTCAGAGTTTTTAAAGCATTGAACTTCTTCGATTTTTTTTTTTTTGCTTTTTTGTTACCCTATGGCTAGCTTCCAAGGCAACAGCTAAAATGAAACCAATATAGTTCCCAGAAATGAGGTCTGCTGTATTTTCCCTGGCAAGCCAGGGTTACATTGTGTGAAATCAAATGTTGGAATGCATCTTAAGATTGATTGACTCAGACCATTGCTTGTTTTATATATTACAATATACATCAATTGATAAATCTAACTTTTCTGTGTCTGGAGCCAACTACTAAGCTTAACAAAAAAAAAGTAAGAAGCATTAAGAAATAGAATAAGAACAGTAATGTAACAAGCTCAATTTCTGTTATGATTTGATAATCTAGACATTAAAGAGAAGTCCTAATTTTAAAATACAGAAAGAACAGGTAAACCAGTGTTGTCCAGTATCAGTGGAAAGCTGGAAGGCCAGAAGATTATAGTAGATGGAGCCTAGAATGGGAGACCAGAGCAAGTTTCTATATATTAATTAATTAGACAAATACTGGTTGAATATTTACCTTGTATGCTTCCCTGGTGGCTCAGCTGGTAAAGAATCTGCCTGCCATGCAGGACACCTGGATTCGATCCCTGGGTTGGGAAGATCCCGTGGAGAAGGAAACAGCTACCAACTCCAGTATTCTGGCCTGGAGAATTCCATGGACTGTATAGTCCATGGCGTTGCGAAGAGTCAGACACAACTGAGCAACTTTCACTTTCGTACACTGTGCTAGGCACTGGGAGATAAAACGTGCTGCTCTCATGGTGAGAAAAGAGACAAGAAAGTGATATACACATATCAAATGGTACTATGTTTATAACTGGTAGTGCCTGGGTTTTTGTTGTTTAGTCACTAAGTCGTGTCTGACTCTTTTGTGACCCCACGGACTATAGGCCACCAGGCTCCTCTATCCATGGGATTTCCCAGGCAAGAATCCTGGAGTGGGTTGCCATTTCCTTCTCCAGGAGATCTTCCCAATGCAGGGACTGAACCCACGTCTTCTGCATTGCAGGCAGATTCTTTACAGCTGAGCCAATGGGGAAGGTGTTTGGGTAAGGTACCTTTTTAATAGGTACTTTCTACAATGTCCGCTTGTCCCAGAGAAAGGCCACATATACCTGCCAGTCCAGTGGCAGAGGAAGAGGTTGCTCTACTGCCACTCCTAGCCTCGGTCCTGCCCTCTGGTGCAGTCCTGTCTGCCCTAGTGTCCAGATGGGGCAGAGAGCAGAACAGTCATCACACTATTTAATTGGGAAGAAGATGCCTTTCTCCCTTTCTAGCATGTTTGCCCAATCTCTTAGTAGTTTTGTTAGAGCCGTGCTTCCCCACACCCTGTGCCCTGCATGCACACGCACACACACACACACACACACAATTGTTTTGGGCATAGGAATATACACCTGTCCCCTCTCTTGTGGAAAGTTAAGGAGAAAGCCTCAGCACTTAACTTTAGATGGATTTCTTGCACTCACACCCCTGTAATTCTTGTAGTCGGTTCTTATACAATTTGGGAGACACCAGGTTGCATGGGGGTTCAGGAGGCCTCAGATGGATCATTGTGGGTATCCGATCCAGTTAGACTGCTTCCTAATAAAATTTGAGGGGGATATCTTGCCTGCTCTTGCTTTGCGTCACTTGACAGGGATTCTTATAATCTATTTTCAGAAATTTATGTTCTGGTAATTCATTTAGGAACAACAAAATCCCACTTACTATCCGGCTGCAAATTATCTATGAAAAGAAGAGGGTTGTCTACTTTAAATACTTTTCTCATGGAGTAAAATTAAATGATAGTGACAAGCACTTAGGGAAACTCAACTGAAAACATAAGTAATAATACCAAAAGGGCCTCATGCTGCTGCTGCTGCTACTAAGTCACTTTAGTCTTGTCCGACTCTGTGCGACCCCATAGACGGCAGCCCACCAGGCTCCCCCGTCCCTGGGATTATCCAGGCAAGAACACTGGAGTGAGTTGCCTTTCCTTCTCCAATGCATCAAAGTGAAAAGTGAAAGTGAAGTCGCTCTGTCATGCCCAACTCTTAGCGACCCCATGACTGCAGCCTACTAGGCTCCTCCGCCCATGGGATTTTCCAGGCAAGAGTACTGGAGTGGGGTGCCATTGCCTTCTCCGAAAGAGCCTCATAGTAGGTGCTAATAGCAGCCTCCTCTGAACTGGGTTGAGGGTGCTGAACTGCAGGATTGCAATCACCCTTTTGAACTGGCTGCAATAAATGTGGATTGTATTAAATTTGGTTTTCACAAACTCTTCCAAGATAAATCTTCAAGCCAGGGACCTGATTGTAGTAAGGGTAAAAATAATAATTGAAAAAAATAAATGCAATTTAAACATTTTTTTAAAAAAATACATAAAAATATTAAAAAAGCAAAAAGAAAATAAAACCAAAAAGAAATTAAAACTGAATTAAAAATTAGAAACAAAAACATGAAAGTAAGAATAACATGTAACCGGCATGTAAATAATGATAACATATCTTGAATTTGAATGTTTTAACATTTTACCAAATACTATTATACTTACATAATTTGATTTTAATGAAAACCCTACTGTGATGGTAAGAATACACTGACTTTGCAGAGGAGAGATGATTCCTCTCACTTGAGGTTGTGTGCCTTATACAGAGTCACCTGAGAGAGTGATCTGGAATGCATGACATATAACTTCCTCTCCCCTCACAGCCAGTGATCAGTTTCAGTTCTACAATACTCAGCAATATCTTATCATGTGGCGATGAGGGTTAAAATTTAGGATTATGGCAGAAATTAAGTAAGACAAAAATGACATTGAAAAATCCTCTATTGTTACCAGCAGAATCTGGCTTCTTTGATTTTTAAAAACCAACAAGTAACTTTAAAATATATTATTTTTTCCTACATCCAATTCCAGTAAATTAAATGCATAAATGATGTGATTCTATTGAGTTTCTGTAATAATATTTGGAACAAAAGCCATTATCATTTATTTTGCAGAGAGTATATTGTCTAGGGCTCTATAAACATCTCTAATTTCTCCTCTAGGGTTGTTATTTTCTGCTTAAACAGAGCATCCATTGCTCTTAGGACTTCATAAAAATTCTAAGGATTCTAGGAATCAGTGCTTGTGGTCACCAGGCAAGCCCACTTAAGTTTGTTGCTTAGCGATTTTAGACAGCACAGTTGTCTCTTCCCATAGTATTTGAACTTTAGCTAACCTGTGTACTCTCTGGGAACTTTCCCAGATCTTTGAACATATGTAGTAAAAGTAGATCATTCACATATTGATTCATTGTTATTACAGATTTAATTGTGGGAGATCTGATGTCTTATGAGTAAGGCAGCCAGGGACATCAATTACAAATGAAAGAAGACACCCAGATCCTGCTTTGCTATCAAGTGGTTTTAAGAGACAGGAGTTCAAGGATTTTATTTTTTGATTCTTCTGTTTTTTACTAGTATTCTAATATTCTCCCCATTTTGATTCCTAAGCTATACCATGGTAACTGGAAACTTTCAGCTCTAAGAGACATTGTAACAGATGACTAAGGACTTAAAATAAAACATAGTTCTGAAAAACCCAAGGCTATTTCTAAAGCAATCATCAATAAAATTGAAGAAATGCACAACTAGAAGAAAAAATAAACTTGACTACAAATTTTAATTTTGAGCTTAATTTTTTAAATGTTTCAAATTGAATGATGTGACGGGTTAGGATAGGTTTGGAAAAGGCCCTGGATAAAAAAATACCTAGATTCTACCACTTACTGGCAGAAGGATTTTGGGAATTTACTTACATTTTCTAAACTTTTGCTTCTGTCTCTTCCTCTTCTTTCTTTCCATCCCCTTTTAAAGAAATGGGATGAATGATCTAGCAATAAATATGATTTTTTTCTCTTTAATATTCCCCTTCCCCCTTTTTTAAGGTAGTAATTATACTTTGTAATTTCTTATCTTTGGAATATTTGTAATGTATTGTATGGAAAGAAGTTGATGGGGGGAGTGGTGGTGCTCTTTCTGTTCTGTTAAACTTTATTTTTTATCATCTTAAATGCATGAGGGATGATACTAGTGTCGTGGAAGGAAGAGAGTTGGGAACAGGTATGTGAATCAGAAGTTAGCTGAGCAGGGAGGGGAGCTACTGAGAAACTGGGAGGACAGAAAACTTTATGCCTCCAGAGAAGAGAAGGCATCTGTACTCAGGGATTTCATTGCCTTCGAGAAGATGGCAAGACTGCAGAGGGAAACGACTGCCATCTCCTAGGCCTCCCAACCTTGCCTAAGTGTCACAAAGCTTCAAGTCTCACAGGAGAGCAACAGAGCCACCTATCCTGAAGTGACCATGTGGTCTGGGATAATTATGGATGTCTGAGAGAGTACCAATATGGATGGGTGGCTGAAGATCTGCTGAGCCTCCCCAAAGTCTTAGTGCTATTATAGTGCTTAGTCTTAGTGAATCCCAATGATTTGCACAACTTTGAGGCAATGGATGGGAATGTTCCGGCAATAACTGGTTAGATTAGCTTTCAAACCAGTGAACTGGGGACCAAAGTCCACATTCAGTTCAGTTCAGTTCAGTCGCTCAGTCGTGTCCAACTCTTTGCGACCCCATGAATCACAGCACGCCAGGCCTCCCTGTCTATCACCAACTCCCGGAGTTCACTCAGACTCACGTCCATCGAGTCAGTGATGCCATCCAGCCATCTCATCCTCTGTCGTCCCCTTCTCCTCCTGCCCCCAATCCCTCCCAGCATCAGAGTCTTTTCCATTGAGTCAACTCTTCGCATGAGGTGGCCAAAGTACTGGAGTTTCAGCTTTAGCATCATTCCTTCCAAAGAAATCCCAGGGCTGATCTCCTTCAGAATGGACTGGTTGCAGTCCAAGGGACTCTCAAGAGTCTTCTCCAACACCACAGTTCAAAAGCATCAATTCTTCCACATTAGGTTGACTAAAAACAAATTTAAATATGATATTTCTTGAACTCCTGATATAAGCTGAAAATCTAACACATAGCTTGATATTCATTTTTCTTCCTCGTTCTCTTCCCTTTCCTTTCCTTCCTTCCTGCATTCATTCATTCCTTCTCTCTATCCTTTCTTCCATCATTGTATCCTCCTTCAGTCAGTTTGAATCGTAATTATTGCTGACTTTCTGGACTGATTAGCTCAATGGCTAATTAATGGAGTAGTGATCATAGTTTTATTCATTCATTGTCCAGAAAACTGAACAGGAGAAAAAAAGACTACTGACAATCTAACCCCAGCCAACCCTGTTATTCTCCATCAGGCACAAACTCCTCTAATAGGAGTTAACTGGTCAAAGGGAATTTTAGAAGATAATTTGATGCATAGCTATAACTAAAAGTTCAGTTCATTACTAAAAGAAGTATATCCATTTGAACATGAGTTAGCCCTACTAGTAACACATGTCCCTATAGAGAGCAGATCTTAACATTGTACTGGAGGCAAAACATGGATTTTAAGTTTCAGACATGATTTCTTAATGTAAGTAGAAACAGTACTTCTCCCTTAATAGTCATAATGTTAACTAAAATAGAATTAACTGTTGTGGATCACGGAAGCCAAAATTTTTATCCCCGAAAACGCTGTTACCTCATCATCACTCCTTTCTGCTGACAGAATCCTCTTTCTCATGGAAAATCCATTTTTACATATTTGGTGCTGAAGGCAATACAGTGTGTCTGTTCACTACAGTGACTGGTTTCAGGGTGACCTCAAGACCCAAGTGGTGGTAGTGGTAAAGAACCTGCCTGTCAATGCAGGAGATGCAGGTTCAGTCTCTGGGTTGGGAAGATCTCCTAGAGGAGGGCATGGCAATCCACTCCGGTATTCTTGCCTGGAGAATCCCATGAACAGAGGAGCCTGGCAAGCTACAGTCCATGGGGTCGCAAAGCGTCAACACAACTGAGCAACTTTCATTTTCACTTTCAAGACCCAGGACGTTGATTGGAACATTCGAGAAAGAACTTCTCAGTGACGTCTTTAGTCTCAATGTCATGTAAACCTTGAGTTGACAGTTGCCGTTTTGCCACCAAATGAGGAAAATTTATCTAAAAATGAAGACATTTTAGTCTTTGGATTCAACTTAGCTTAGGCTTTCTAATCTCCTGGACTTCTTAGTTACATTAGTTAATATACATATTCTCCTCCCCTCTTTCCCCTTAAGTTCTTTGGAAATGGGATTCTGTTATGTGTTTTCAAAAATGCCTGATTAATACGGAAATCACATCAAGTCAGAGAACAACTGTAATATATAAGGGAAAGCACAGGCTTCCTTGAAAGCAATTAAAACTATTTATAGCAAAAGGGGTGGTCATGGTAACAGCATATTTTTAATAATATAAATGTTAACTAGCTCTCAGTAGCATGTGTAATATTTTTGCTTGTAAAAACTTCCAGCTAGGGATCATTCTGTAAGAACAGAATGGAGTTTGCTCCTTTGCAAGTTTTGTAATTCCTAAAACAGGAATTATTTCTATGAAGAATGCTACTGTGAACCCATAATGGCTTTTATGAAAGTTAATACCTATGAATCAATTTACAGTTTTAACCAGAAAATTTTTTGCCTATGAAAGACGATACATTAAGTAATAGCACAGGAAGCCTAGATAATAAAAAGTTATATTTTCTGCCTTAAAAATGTTGCCAGTGCTCTGGATTCTTTCACTTGAAAGATATGATGCTTGGTTCATTTACTTGTCTTATTGGATGAGTGATTGCATGAGATCATCATTTGCAGATTAATCACCAAAAACCATTTCTTGCTGCTGGGTAACAGAAGAGGCGACATTTTTGATTTGAAGGCAGAATTTTGACAGGACCTTCTTCTTGAAAGAACTGGGAAACTAACAGATTTACCCTGTTTTCTTTTTGGTTTAGGTTTTCCAGGTGACTCAGACAGTAAAGAATCTGCTTGCAATGCAGGAGACCCAGGTCCCCTGGGTTGGGAAGATCCCCTCGAGAAGGAAATGGTAGCAGGTTTCAGTATTCTTGCCTGGAGAATTCTGTGGGCAGAAGAGCCTGGTGGGCTACAGTCCATGGGGATCACAGAGGAGCTGGACACAACTGAGCAAATAACTCTTTTTCTTTTAAATAAGGTAGGGATTCTACTTGAGTAGTGGAAAATGAAAATTATTTTTTAAACTGTTTTTTTTTTTTTTTTTTTTTTGCTTTTCTATTAGTTGGGTCATGGTATCAACAGACAGAAGCTAGGTCAAGCTGGCTTAAGCAGAAAAGGAGAACTCATCAGAAGATTTAGAAATATAAGAATGGACAACCAAACTGCAAGAAAGTCAGGGAATCTGTTAGACTCCAGAGAGAACACAGAGAAGGCAATGGCACCTCACTCCAGTACTCTTGCCTGGAAAATCCCATGGATGGAGGAGCCTGGTAGACTGCAGTCCATGGGGTCGCTGAGGGTCGGACACAACTGAACAACTTCACTTTCACTTTTCACTTTCCTGCATTGGAGAAGGAAATGGCAACCCACTCCAGTACTCTTGCCTGGAGAATCCCAGGGACGGGGGAGCCTGGTGGGCTGCCATCTATGGGGTCGCACAGAGTTGGACATGACTGAAGCGACTTAGCAACAGCAGCCAGAGAGAGCTGAGCCAAAGATTACAATTTGAATTTTATCAAATGCTTCTACAAGAATTTATTTTTATACTTTATTTATACTTTATTCTTGTATACTTTATACAAGAATTTATTATACTTGTGTCTTTTTTCTTGTCATCTATATTACTTTTATTAATATATTATTGGTTAGAGTAGGATAACTTCTCTAAGAAATAGAATCAAAGAGTATAATAGTTCAAATAAAAGTTTTTTAACGGATAGAACTAGAGGGACGGATAAATTAAGTCAGTCCTCTTCCACATAATCATTCAGAGACTCAGACTGACAAATGCTTTACCATCATCAAAATATAGCTTCCTAGGTTCTAGAATTGTTTCTAGTCCAACTACCCAACTGGGAAGGAATGAGAGCATGGAACAGTAATTTATAAGAGGTACCTTGAAGTGGCACAAAGCACTTTTGTTTATATTCCATTGGTTAACATTCCATCATATCAATTCAGTTCAGTTCAGTTCAGTCACTCGGTTGTGTCTGACTTTTTGCGACCCCGTGGACTGCAGCATGCCAGGCTTCCCTGTCCATCACCAACGCCCAGAGCTTGCTCAAATTCATGTCCATAGAGTCAGTAATGACATCCAACCATCTCATCCTCTGTCATCCCCTTCTCCTCCCACCTTCAATCTTTCCCAGCATCAGGGTCTTTTCAAATGAGTGAGTTCTTCACATCAGATGGTCAAAGTATTGAAGTTTCAGCTTCAGCATCAGTCCTTCCAATGAATATTCAGGACTGATTTCCTTTAGGATGGACTGGTTGGATCTCCTTGCAGTCCAAGGGACCCTCAAGAGTCTCCTCCAACACCACAGTTCAAAAGCATCAATTCTTTGACACTCAGCTTTCTTTATAATCCAACTCTCACATCCATGCATGACTACTGGAAAAAACATAGCTTTGATTAGATAGACGTTTGTTGGCAAAGTAATATCTCTGCTTTTTAATATGCTGTCTAGGGGTCATAGCTTTTCTTCCAAGGAGCAAGTATCTTTAAATTTCATGGTTGCAGTCACCATCTGCAGTTATTTTGGAGCCCCAAAAAATAAAGTCTGTCACCATTTCCATTGTTTCCCCATATATTTGCCATGAAGTGAATGGACTGGATGCCATGATCTTAGTTTTTTGAATGTTGAGTTTTAAGCCAACTTTTTCACTCTCCATCATATGGCAACACCTAATTGCAAGGATGGTTGGGAAATACAGTCCCAGTTTAGGCAGCTAATTTCTGTCAATACACATAAACCATGGTTGAATGAGAAATTTTAGTGGATAGCTGGTCATCTCTGTCATAGTGTCCTAACATAGGGTTATCGTTGACATTTTGGAATTAACCACACTGGTTATAAAGTGTTATTCTTTTAAGAATATATGTACATATATATGAAAATTAGCATTTCTATTAATAACTGAGTAGCATTGTAGTTTTTTTTTCTGTGCTAAATAGTTTATTTTCATTAGTGTGCTTTAGATTTTATTTTTATATTAAGTATTTTGGGGAACACAGGGAAAGTGTGAGATTATTTAAGTTTTATAAAGATTCATTCATAAAATATCTTGCCTAAGTGCTTAAGAGTAATTTTTCCAGTTTTGAGATATAATTGACATAAAGCATGTCAATTGTAAGGTGTACAACATAATGATTTCACAATTGTACTTATTGTAAAATGATTACCACAATATGTTGAATTAACATCTGTAACCTCACATACTTACAATTTTTTTTCCTTGTGATGAGAACTTTTAAGATGTCCACTGTAAGCAACTTTCAAAAATACAATAGAGCATTGTTAGCTATCCTTACCGTGTTGTACGGCCCTAGAACTTATTTTGCACTGAAAATTTGTACCTTTTGACTACCTTCACTCATTTCCCTCACCCTTTCTTACCTGCCTCTGGCAATCACAAATCTGTTTTGTTTTATGCATTGCTTTTTTAGATTTCACATGTAAGTGAGCTCAGACAATATTTGTCTCTCTCTGTCTGACTTATTTCATTTCGCATACTGCCCTTATGGTCTACAAATGTTGCAAATGCCAGGATTTTCTTCGTTTTCATAGCTGAATAATATTCATATATAAATATACATGCTATATGTTATAATATATATAGGTATCAGATTTTCTTTATCCATTTATCCATTGACAGACACTTGGGTTGTTTGCATATCTTAACTATTGTAAACAATGATGCAGTTGACATGGGGGTGCAGGTATCTCTTTGAGATAGTGACTTCCTTTCCTTCGGTTATATACCTAGAAGTGGAAGTGCTGGGTCATGTGATGCTTCTATTTTTATTTGTTGAGAATCTTCCATACTATTTTCCACAGTGGTTGCACCAGATTATATTCCCACTAGCGCTGAACAAGGGTTCCCTTTCCTCCACACCCTCACTGAGAACTCACTTCTCGTGTTTTGATGGAAGCTATTCTAACAAGTGTGAGATGGTATCTTATTGTGGTTTTGATTTGCATTTCCCTGATGATTAGTGATGCTGAGCATCTTTTCATGTGTCTGTCAGTCACCTACATGTGTTCTTCAGAAAAATGTCTATTCATTTCCTATGCCCAGTTAAGATCAGGTTTTTCATTTTTATTTTTATTGTTATTGAGTTTTGCAAGTATTAACTGTTTGGCTGATATATGATTTGCAAATATTTTATCCCATTCTGTAATCCCATTGCCTCTTCATTTTGTTAAGGGTTTCCATTGCTGTGCAGAAGCTTTTTAGTTGGATATAGTTCTACTTGTTTTTTTTTTTTTTTTGCTTTTATGCCTTTTTTATGCCTTAGTTTTTTGGTATCAAACTCTACTCCCCGACACCCCACGATCATTTCAAGACTAATGTCAAGGAGTTTACCCTGTATGCCTTCTTCCAGGATTTTCATGGTTTCAGATCTCACATTCAAGTCTTTAATCCATTTTGAGTTGATTTTCTGTGTGGTATGAGATAAGGGGTCCGGTTTTATTCTTTTGTATACAGCTATCCTGATTTCCCAAAAGTAAGCTTTTAAAAACAAAGTTCTTTATTTCTTCCCATTTTTCTTCCTCTTCAGATATGTTTATCTATTAGAGTCAATTCATTTCCTTTTATCTTGTTCAAAAAATATTTGTGTCATTCACAGAATTGTGAAGATAGTCTTTTTTACTATATGCAATTATTTTAATTTATTTGGTATTTGATTTCTTTTTGTCATTTATTATTTCTCATTTTGTGTGTTATTTGTCTCTACATTTTCAAATTAGTCTAGTTATTTATCTATTTCATTTTTTCTGGCTCCCCTGACCTTATGTACCTCCTTAACCCAATCCCCACCTCCCCACTTCTGCCAAAGAATCTGCTCATGGAATTTTTTATAAAGTTTATTTTTTTCTAACTTATCCTAAATTATTTCTACTTTTGTCTTTATTCCCTCCTTTTGATGTTTTGGATTAATTTATTGTCTTATTCTAAATTCTAAAGTTTAGTTCTAAAGTCGCTTTAAATTTAAAAAGCCAGTAATTTCAGTTTTTGTTTGTTATGAAGTGTTCACTGGTATATCTTTAGCTGCTGCTGCTGCTGCTAAGTCACTTCAGTCGTGTCAGACTCTGTGCGACCCCATAGACGGCAGCCACCGGGCTCACCCGTCCCTGGGATTCTTCAGGCAAGAACACTGGAGTGGGTTGCCATTTCCTTCTCCAATGCATGAAAGTGAAAAGTGAAAGTGAAGTCACTCAGTCGTGCCCGACTCTTCACAACCTCATGGACTGCAGCCCACCAGGCTCCTCCGTCCATGGGATTTTCCAGGCAAGAGCACTGGAGTGGGTGCCATCGCCTTCTCATATCTTTGGCTAGAGTTCATAGAATCTTAAGTGTAGTACTATTGCATTGTTTAGTATTCCTATTTATTTCTACTTTATTTATGAAAGAATTTAGTTAGTAGACAAAATTTTTAACTTTCAAATCTTTTATTGCTTGTGTTCAGAGAATCTAATTTGTACTATTGCTTCTTTGGGGAAATATATTGTCATTTTCTTTGTGGCATTTGAGGAAAAGGTGGATATTTTCTTTCTAAGATTTACTGAGTCACCCTTACAGATTCTATTAATAATTCTATTACTTAATAATTAATTAATAATTCTATAGTCACTCATTTTCCCCACTGAATTATCTTCTACACTGAGTGACAATAACAAAATACACCAATAATATATTTTGTTCATTTTAGAAATTTTTAAATTTACTCTTTTCCTACCATACAAATGATGACTATACTTTGCATATATAGCTCATGGACTGAATCCTTCCTTATTATAAATTCTGTATCTTAATTTGAGTTTGGTCCAAATTGTTTTGTAATAGATGATAGTGTTCAGTTTCAGTTTTGTGGCATGAGCTTTCAATGTTATCATATCTTTACTATTTTTATGGCTTATTTTATTTGTTTTTGCAAAGGGAGTTTCTCTTAAATTTAAACCTGTAAGACATATTTCACAGAAGTTCCTATATTGCAATATTAAATGAAAAAAGGAGAACATAACATTAAGACTCACTATGATACATAAGAAAATGTATACAAATAGACAAAACATGGAAGAATATATGAAAAATCAAACTGGTCACATTAAGGCAAAAAATGTAAAAAAGTTTAGCATATTTCCTTGGATACAGTTAGAATGTTATCGTAATAATAATAAAAAATAATCCTTGGGGTTAAGAAATTAAGGACCTCACAAGACCTGTGAGGTTCATCGGTGTCATATATGGGTGATAAGAAATATATAATCAATTAAGTGTCTGATGCAATGTTGTTGTTGGAATATTCCTTCCAATGAATATTCAGAGTAATTTCCTTTAGGATCGATCTCCTTGCAGTTCACAAGACTCTCAAGAATCTTCTGCAGCCCCATAGTTCAAAAGCATCAATTCTTTGGCACTCAGCCTTCGTTATGGCCTAGCTCTCAAATCCATATATGACTACTGGAAAAAACATAGCTTTGACTAGATGGATCTTTCTCAGCAAAGTGTTGTTCAGTTGCTTAGGTGTGTCCAACTCCTTGAAACCCCATGGACTGCAGAATACCAGACTTTCCTGTCAACCATCTCCCGAAGTTTGCTCAAACTCATGTTTGTTGAGTCAGTGATGCCACCCAACCATCTCATCCTCTGTTTTTCCCTTCTCCTCCTGCCTTCAATCTTTCCCAGCATCAGGGTCTTTTCAAATAAGTCAGTTCGTTGCAACAGGTGGCCAAAGTATTGGAGTTTCAGCTTCAGCATCAGTCCTTCCAATGAATATTCAGGGTTGATTTACTTTAGGATTGGGCTTCCCTGATATCTAAGTTGGTAAAGAATCCACCTGCAATGCAGGAGACCCTGGTTTGATTCCTGGATTGGGGAGATTCTCTGGAGAAGGGATAGGATACCCACTCCAGTATTCTTGGGCTTCCTTTGTGGCTCAGCTGGTAAAGAATCTGCCTGTAATGCAGGAGACCTGGGTTTGATCCCTGGGTTGGGAAGATCCCCTGGAGAGGGGAAAGGCTACCCATTCCAGTATTCTGGCCCAGAGAATTTCATGGACTCTACAGTCCATGGGGTTGCAAAGAGTCAGACACAACTGAGAAACTTTCACTTTCCTTTAGGACTGACTGGTTTGATCTCCTTACACGTAAAATATCATATATGAAACGAGTCGCCAGTCCAGGTTCGATGCACGATACTGGATGCTTGGGGCTAGTGCACTGGGATGACCCAGAGGGATGGTATGGGGAGGGAGGAGGGAGGAGGGTTCAGGATGGGGAACACATGTATACCTGTGGTGGATTCATTTTGATGTTTGGCAAAACTAGTACAATTATGTAAAGTTTAAAAATAAAATAAAATTATATATATAAAAAAAGAGTCTTCTGTAACACCACAATCCAAAGCATTAATTCTTTGGCTCTCAGCCCTTCTTGTTGTCCAACTCTCACATCCATACATGACTTCTGGAAAAACCATAGCTTTGACTATTTGGATCTTTGTCAGCAAAGTAATATCTCTGCTTTTTAACATCCTGTCTAGGTTTGTCATAGCTTTCCTTCTAAGGAGCAAGTCTTTTAATTTCATGGTTGCAGTTATTGTCCATAGTGATTTTGGAGAAATAAAGTCTTTCATACCTAGATAGCATATTCAAAAGCAGAGACGTTACTTTGCCAACAAAGGTCCATTTAGTCAAGGCTATGGTTTTTCCAGTAGTCATGTATGGATGTGAGAGTTGGACTGTGAAGAAAGCCGAGCACCGAAGAATTGATGCTTTTGAACTGTGGTGTTGGAGAAGACTCTTGAGAGTCCCTTGGACTGCAAGGAGATCCAACCAGTCCATTCTAAAGGAGATCAATCCTGGGTGTTCTTTGGAAGGAATGATACTAAAGCTGAAACTCCAGTACTTTGGCCACCTCATGGAAAGGGTTGACTCATTGGAAAAGACTCTGATGCTGGGAGGGATTGGGGGCAGGAGGAGAAGGGGATGACAGAGGATGAGATGGCTGGATGGCATCACTGACTCGATGGATGTGAGTTTGAGTGAACTCCGGGAGTTGGTGATGGACAGGGAGGCCTGGTGTGCTGCAGTTCATGGGGTCGCAGAGAGTCGGACATGACTGAGTGACTGAACTGAACTGAAAATCTGTCATTGTTTCCATTGTTTTCCCATCTATCTGCCATAAAGTGATGGGAGCAGATGCCATGATCTTCATTTTTGAATATTGAGTTTTAATACAGTTTTTTTCACTCTCCTCTTTCAGTTTCATCAAGAAGCTCTTTAGTTTCTCTTCACTTTCTGCCGTTAGGATGGTGTCATCTGCAAATCTGAGATTATTGATATTTCTACTGGCAATCTTGATTCCAGTTTGTGCTTCATCCAGCCCAGGATTTTGCATGATGTACTGTGTATATAAGTTAAATCAGCAGAGTGACAATATACCACCATGACATACTTATTCCCCAATTTTGAACCAGTTTGTTGTTCCATGTCTGGTTCTAACTGTTGCTTCTTGATCTGCATACAGGTTCATTCATGGTAATGAGACTCCATTTGATATCAGTTTCCCCTATTGTCACTTCCCCAATGTATCTGCCTCCAGAAAGTTTGCTTTGCCTAACTAACCTACCTCTCAGTCTTCCGTATTATCATTTCTCACTTCTGCACTGCCTTCTTGGCTTCCCAGGTGGCTCAGTGGTAAAGAATCCACCTGTAATGCAGGAGGCACAAGAGATGTGGGTTAGATCCCTGGGTCAAGAAGATCCCCTGGAGTAGGAAATGGCAACCCACTCCAGTATTCTTGCTTGGAAAAGCTAATGGACAGAGGAGCCTGGCAGTCTCCAGTCCATGAGGTGGCAGAGCTGCACATGACTGAGCACCGCATATCCATTGCCTTCTTACTGGAACATCTTTCAGGAGCCCAAGTGGGAGAACCGTGGTGTCCGATGTCCTAGTGAGGCTGAGAAGCAGGTGAAGGACAAGTGCTGTATTCCTGTATTTGTGTAGCCCTCTTCTGTGTATGGGTTGAAATTAGTGGCTTACTCCTAAGAAATATGGCAAAAGTGATGGGCGTTCGCTCCCTATGACTTTCATCTTATTAGTACTCTCATTTCTCCTCTCTCTCGCTGGCTCTGATGAAGCCAGCTGCATGAGCCATCTATGGAGAGACCCCTGTAGCAAGCAATCCAGGGAGGCAGGCAGCCAATAGGTCCTGAAGAACTGAGGCCTTCAGTCCAAACTTCTGTGAGAAAATGAATCCTGTCAATGACTATCAGAGTGAGCTTGGAAACGGATGCATTCCCAGTTGGGACTTAGGTTGACTG
This sequence comes from Bos indicus, assembly GCF_029378745.1. Classification (NCBI taxonomy): domain Eukaryota; kingdom Metazoa; phylum Chordata; class Mammalia; order Artiodactyla; family Bovidae; genus Bos; species Bos indicus. The sequence goes on along the minus strand of NC_091774.1, from coordinate 61,256,130 downwards.
CAGTCTTGTCAAAGCATCTAACTAAGCTGCAGTACATTCTAGACCCTGGAAAACTATGAAATAATAAATGTGTATTATTATAAGTCACTAAAAAATTGCTTAAGGTGTTCCCCTGTTGAAGGGTACCCCTGCTAGTAATCTGCTGCTGCTGCTAAGTCACGTCAGTCATGTCCGACTCTGTGCGACCCCACAGACGGCAGTCCACCAGGCTCCCCTGTCCCTGGGATTCTCCAGGCAAGAACACTGCTACTATTCAGAGTTGACGATTAAAGGAAATTTCCTTTTTAGATTTCAGGCTTTGGACTGTGGTCGAGATTTATCATCTTACATTTGGAGAAGAAAAAATGCTATTATATAATTTATGCACATGGAATAAATCCAGTACTGGCTAAGGTTATTCATTTGTAACTACATAAAAACCCCAATTAGTTGCTTGCTCCCATGAATTCTGATCCTAAAATCCCTTGAACAAATCTCTGACTCTTTCTAGTTGTTTCTACAAGTAGCTTATTCATTTATTTATTGATTGTATATTACATGGAAGAACTTGGGCCAGAGTTTATAGAGGTTAAGAGAAAGTTTAAATAGATACACAGATAAATAAGAACAGTCCTATTTTGAGGGCTGTTAAATGCTGTTACGAGTAGGACAGACAATCCTAATTACTGATAGAAATGTGGATTCATCTAGGACTCAAGTTAAGGAAGACTTGCTGAAAGCAGCAGCATGTGAGTGGAATCCTGAGTCTCAACTAGGATTTTAAAATATACTTACTCATCTGGCTATGCCAGTTCTTAGTTGCCGCACACGCCGGCCCTTTAGCTGTGGCAAACAGGCTCTTTTAGTTGTGGGATCTTTCATCTGTGACATGTGGGTTCTAGTTCTCAACCAGGGATTGAACTCAGGCTCTCTGCACTGGGAATGCAGACTCCTAGCCACTGGACCGCTAGGAAAATCCCTTCACAAAGATTTAATAGCTGGTGATAAAGATAGGAAAACTGGAGAGACAAGTGAATTTCCAGGTGGAGAGAGGAGCATGTGCCAAATAGAATTTATTCTAGGGGGAAGTGAGAGTCTAAATTAGCAAAATAAAGTTAGAGCCAAAGCTGAAAATGTAAGAAATGATAACTTTTAGGGAAGCTAAACCATTTGTACCTCATTGGCCACATTTCAAAAACATAAATACTTGAAGGGACTAGGCAAGTCTTGGCAGTAACTAAGCAGGCCAAATGTAAGCACAAAAGCCCCCACTGGAAGGAGGGCTGTGAAAACCAACCTTTGCTAATGGCTTAAATTTTGTATCCAGCTCTAGTTGATTATGACCATGCTTGAAAGTGAGCTCAGGCAGGGTTGCCAGTTCTCGTGGTTTTTCAAGGAAAAAATAATCTAGATGTATGTAAAATTGACTGATTTTTCATTACTGGCTTAAAATTTTTTAAAATGTTGTTCAGTTCAATTAAATCACTCAGTCGTGTGACTCTGCAACCCCATGAATCGCAGCACACCAGACCTCCCAGTCCGTCACCAACTCCCGGAGTTCACTCAAACTCACGTCCATCGAGTCGGAGATGCCATCCAGCCATCTCATCCTCTGTTGTCCCCTTCTCCTCTTGCCCCCAATCCCTCCCAGCATCAGAGTCTTTTCCAATGAGTCAACTCTTCACATGAGGTGGCCAAAGTACTGGAGTTTCAGCTTTAGCATCATTCCTCCCAAAGAAATCCCAGGGCTGATCTCCTTTAGAATGGACTGGTTGGATCTCCTTGCAGTCCAAGGGACTCTCAAGAGTCTTCTCCAACACCACAGTTCTAAAGCATCAATTCTTTGGTGCTCAGCTTTCTTCACAGTCCAACTCTCACATCCATACATGACCACTGGAAAAACCATAGCCTTGACTAGACGAACCTTTGTTGGCAAAATAATGTCTCTGCTTTTGAATATGCTATCTAGGTTGGTCATAACTTTCCTTCCAAGGAGTAAGCATCTTTTAATTTCATGGCTGCAGTCACCATCTGCAGTGATTTTGGAGTCCCCCAAAATAAAGTCTGACACTGTTTCCACTGTTTCCCCATCTATTTCCCATGAAGTGATGGGACCAGATGCCATGATCTTGGTTTTATGAATGTTGAATTTTAAGCCAACTTTTTCACTCTCCTCTTTCACTTTCATCAGGAGGCTTTTTAGTTCCTCTTCACTTTCTGCCATAAGGGTGGTGTCATCTGCATATCTGAGGTTATTGATATTTCTCCCGGCAATCTTGATTCCAGCTTGTGCTTCTTCCAGCCCAGCGTTTCTCATGATGTACCCTGCATATAAGTTAAATAAGCAGGGTGACAATATACAACCTTGACGTACTCCCTTCCCTATTTGGAACCAGTCTGTTGTTCCATGTCCAGTTCTAACTGTTGCTTCCTGACCTGCATATAGGTTTCTCAAGAGGCAGGTCAGGTGTTCTGGTATTCCCATCTCTTGAAGAATTTTCCACAGTTTATTGTGATCCACACAGTCAAAAGGCTTTGGCATAATCAATAAAGCAGAAATAGATGTTGTAATGGCCAAATAAAACACTTTTGTTTTATAGTCCAAGGGTTATCAGTGGTGGAAGAGAATGCTGTGTAAATCGACTGTTATCTTAGGAAGATTAGGAAGATTCAGTGTTTGTTACAGACTGGAGAGGTTAAAGGTGTCAAAAAAATTGAACCAGGACAGTTAAATAGGAAAGGAAGATTTTGTTCAAGACTAACATCATAAGGAAGCAAGACTATTATAACAGAGGGAGAGATTGAACTCAATTCCACTGTAACAAAAAGCAAGAGAGTATTTAAGTGTTAGAGTGTGCAAACAGAAAAGTACTGAAGGAAGTTAGTAGGGACATTGATCGCTGTGTTTAAGCTGCCTGCATTTGCTAATTAGTTCTTGTCAAAGTTAGGCTCCCGCCCTTTCATGTAGAAGTGTTCTATCTTTGGTAATTATATTTCAAAGAGATGGCTCTCAGGTACTCAAGAAATGTATTCCTCTATTATAGAAGATTTGCATCTTAAAGGGGCTGAGAAAGACCTTATAATTGCAAGTTTTCTAAAGTAAGCTGCTCCAAAAAAAGGGATGTCAAGGGCCCATAATCAAGAAGAAAGTTGTCAAAAGTTTATTCAAGCTGAGGGAAATGTTAAAGCCATCTTGGTCAAAAGATAAATGCAGGGTGATGAGTTAAAAGCTATGGTAGTAGTCCATGTGTTAGGTTCTAAAATCTAAAGTGAAGGACTAATGCCTGAGTTGGGAAAATTTGTGAAAAACTTTGAAATGGACCAAAAAGATTACTAAGCACTTTCAGTAGAAGAGTATATGTTTTTAATGCACACTCTACCTGCCTATCTGGTTCTATGAGGTTTGTGCCTTTCATGGTCTATGAGAAATTTTTCAGTGTTTTATAATAGAAATTGTAGTTAACTGGCAGCAATTCAAATGAATCTTTTTCATAGACCTGCAAATGAGATCTGTCAGGGACAATTCATTTTCCTGCTCCCTCCACTCATATAGTAGGCCTGTTTTATATCTACATATAAATTATTTATACCTCTTTATAAATTGATTTCAGTATTTCTTATTGCTTATATATGTGGGGTCCTTTGAATAATTGGAACGTTTTACTGGTTCCCTTATTAATGAGTGAGTTGATACAATATTTGACACATGTTCATTTTAATATGATAGTTTTGATTTTATCTTTAAAAATTGTTCTTTAATACCTGTAATAGAAAAGAAATTCATGACCCAATGATGAGTGTGGGGCTTAAGGAGAAGGGAAAAGATGAAGAAGCTGTTGAATTGTGAACCAAGGTGCCTGGATGACTAATTTATTATAACCAGATATAGGGGAAGCAGGATGAAGGCAAGTTCTTGTGTTGTAGGGAGAGGAAAGGTTTTCTTTTCTTTTCTTCCTTTCATTTTCCTTCCTTATTTCCCTCTTTTCTTTCTTTCTTTAAAAAAAAAAAAAAAAAAAACAAATACTGAGTTTGAGAGGAAGTTATAATATTCTGGCCAATGTCTTGTCCTTTGGAAAGGTGTGACTGGAGCTCTTGAGACAGGTCAAGGCTAGAGGCATCAATCTGGGAATTGTTTGCATAGAAGTGGCTATGGAGTGATAATCTCCCTGAGGAAGGAAGTAAAGAGAGGAGATGAAGGCAGAGTCTTAAAGATCTCCCAGATTTAGGAACAAGATGAACAGTTGAGACAGCAGAGCAAGATACATCAAAAATGATAAAATGTTCACTATTTGGTGGGGGGGGGGCAGCTAGGAACCTTTTTAATCTGTCATCTATTTTTTTCCCCTGAGAATTTTGTTTTAAACCTCATAGCCTTATTTCTATCATATAACCTGCATTCACACAACCTGGCCTCCATGTCTTCAATATTCATCTCTCCCTTGATAGCTCTGAGTCTGTCTGTCACTTGGAACCCAAGAACCAAGGTGTACCACTGGGCACCAGTGGATTCATGTCTCTGAGTACCAGTTTTCTCATATGACAAAAGGGGATAACTATGCTTTCTCCATACAGTAATTGTGAGAAATAAGTGTGACAACACGAGACACTGTCTAGCACAGCACTTGGCAAATAGTAAATGTTCTTTGGCTCTGAGGTTGAATTGCCAAATAAGCTACCCCAGGATGGCGTGATTCATCTGTAGCTTGTGCCTTACAGCTGAAAGATTTATAATTATACTGCATTTATTGGGGGAGAGCTATTTATCACAATGAAAAATTGTTTTTTGTACTCTAAGAGAATTAGCTTTCCTCTAAATTTCATTTTCTTGTTTCTTTTTTCCTTTTCTTTTCTTGACTTTAGTGTATCCTAGGAAACATTTTTTCCCCTTGCCTGTGTGTAATTTCATGATAGGCTGTCATGAGCTTATACACAGAGAATACAAAAATATCAGGAAAATATGAAATTGTAAAGCTAGAGTTCAATCAAATACAGAACTTTAGTTTAATATGAAACTTTATATTTTTTTTTCTCCGTGGGCATTCCATATTATAGGGAGCATGAAGGTGACTTGCTCTAAGAATTCAGGAGTAATTAGGTAATTCGTTCTCTGCCAGCATGTACTTTTTGTGTTACATTTTGTCCATGAGCTTTTCTTAAACACGTATTTATAATTGAAAGGTTTGGGGGCCCATTGTATGCTTTTTTTTGGATTGTTGCATTCACATGAAACTTTCTCTAGGAATCAATCTGAAAATAATGCTTTTTTATTTTTAACTTCATCATACCGAACCCTTCTTTATGGAAGGGAAAAAGAAGAAAGTCTTTAGGTTCCTGTTGAATTTCCATCCCTCTCCTATAGTTTCAAGATCAGACAGATTCCACATATTGGCAGCCACATAAAGCAGAAACCAAATCAGCTGCATATGTGAAGCTGTGATAAAAGAAAGTTTTACAGAAAGGAAATAAAGGGCAAGCAGGCATACCTGGGTTTCAGCTGAAGAAAGTCTTGTTGTCCTAATTAAAGGCTCAGAGAAAATAGTATCAAGCACTGACTGTGGACCCACTGTTGAGTGACTCATTCGTTTGGTTCTTCTGTAAATGGGAGACCCAAGTGCTTATTTAGAAAATCTGTTGATATGGTGTAATATGAAACACTTTAATAACCATTGTGATTTGTCAGATCCTTAGTCTGTGCAAGAACTATGGTAAATGACCTGGCATCCATTTGTCTAATCCTAGTGGTAGTTCTATGAAGGGGGAACCAGCATTGGCTTCATTTTATAGGTGAGGAAACTGAGCCCAGAAAGGTTAGATAAACCACCCCAAGTTTATACCTGGTAAATTCCAGACCAGAGTGTGAACTTAGGCTCTATGGAGTCAAAGACTATCCCCAATCATTCTGCTAAAAAGTTCATGCTACATTTTTAAGTATCCAATTAATCTATTTAAGAATGAGTCTATCTAAGACACAAAGTTGAAGGAAGCCAGCACAACCATCAAAAGTAGTTTATGTTCTCAATTATTAAATCATGTGTTAAAAAAATTACTTTAGGTATTTATCTCATTGTATGCATGCTCAGCTGCTCTGTCATGTCTGACTCTTTGTGATCCCATGGACCGTAGCCTGCCAGGTTCCTTTGTACATAAAATTTTCCCAGGCAAGCATACTGGAGTGAGTTGCCATTTCCTACTTCAGGGGATCTTCCTAGCCCAGGTTTCTAACATGCATCTCTTGTGCCTCCTGCATTGGCAGGTGGATTCTTTTACCACTACACCTGCATTGCTGGCTTGAAATGCAACATTCAAAAAACTGAGATCATGGCATCTGGTCCCATCATTTCATGGCAAATGGAAGGGAAAAAGTGGAAGCAGTGACAGATTTTATTTTCTTGGGCTTCAAAATTACTGCAGTTGGTGACTGCAGCCATGAAATTAAAAAGACACTTGCTTCTTGGAAGAAATGCTATGGCAAACCTAGACAGTGTATTAAAAAGCAAAGACATCACTTCACCAACAGAAGTCCATATAGTCAAAGCTATGGTTTTACAGCTAATCATGTATGAATGGTATGAATGTGAGAACTGGACCAAAAAGAAGACTGAGCACTGAAGAATTGATGCTTTCAAACTGTAGTGTTGGAGAAGACTCTTGAGAGTCCCTTGGACTGCAAGGAGATCCAACCAGTCAACACCAAAGGAAATCCATCCTGAATATTCATTGGAAGGACTGATGCTGAAGCTGAAGCTCCAGTAGTTTGGCCATCTGATGCAAAAAGCTGACTCACTGAAAAAGAAGCTGATGCTGGGAAAGACTGATGGCAAAAAGAGAAGGATGCAACAGAGGATAAGATGGTTCGATGGTATCACTGACTCAATAGACATGAGTTTGAGCAAACTCCAGGAGATAGTGAAGGACAAGATAGCCTGGTGTGCTGCAGTCTATGGGGTTGCAAAGACCTGACTTAGCAACAGAACAACAACAACAACAACTCCAAGGGATCTTCCTCACTCAGGGATTGAAACTGTGTCTCTTGCATCTCCTGCATTCTCAGGCAGATTCTTTTACCACTACAGCACCTGGGAAGCCCATTTTGTTATATGTTTAAGGTAATAATTTAGTTCCATGTACCTCAACTAGTGGGCCTGGTAGATCTAACAGTGTGTATTGATTGTTTATGGATCAAGAAGAGTGACAAGTACTAACTAGATCTTTTTGTTCCCCTGCCCCCTTCCTTCTTCTTCTTCTTTTTTTTTTTAAACAAGCTTTTGTTGAACACTTACTAAATTCTTGGACTGGAGCAATGAGAAACTTGCTACATTTACAGTGCTTTCATTCCAGAAAATTTAACAAATAATAAGTAAATATGAGTATTTCTGATAGTGATCAATGGCATGGAGAACATAAAATAGGAGGCTGTGATGATAACTGGATAGTAGTTCTGCCTTTAGGCAGAATCGTCCTGAGATATTCGGCTAATGACCTGAGGGATAAGAAGCCAATCACCCGAAGAACTGAAATCAAGCCTCCCAAGAATTAAAAAACAAACAAACAAAAAACAGCAAGGACAGAAACCCTGTGAATGGAAAGACTTTGGTATGTTTGAAGAACCAACAAGCCAATGTGATTGGCCCATGATAACAGTGACAGGAGTTGAGGCCAGAGTTAGAGGGTTGGAATAGTCACTTAAGATCTTGTGGGTTCTTGTAAGGAGATTGGAGGTTGTTCTCAATACAGAAATTATTTAAATGGGGATGGTGCCATGATCTAAGTTTTAAAAGCTAACTCTGTTGTGAAGAGAAAGAACTTAGGGGTCAGGAGTAGAAGCAGAGGGACACTTCAGGAGGTATTTAGAGCGAGGTAGAACGAGGATGCGGAGAAGGCAATGGCACCCCACTCCAGTACTCTTGCCTGGAAAATCCCATGGGCGGCAGAGCCTGGTAGGCTGCAGTCCATGGGGTTGCTAAGAGTTGGACACGACTGAGCAACTTCACTTTCACTTTTCACTTTCATGCATTGGAGAAGGAAATGGCAGCCCACTCCAATACTCTTGCCTGGAGAATCCCAGGGACGGGGGAGCCTGGTTGGCTTCCATCTATGGGATCGCACAGAGTTGGACATGACTGAAGCGACTTAGCAGCAGCAGCAGCAGAACAAAGATGATGGTGGCCAGGTATAAGACCAATCAACCAAGGGTGCTGTTTTTTAGAGGGAAAGGGGTAAAGGATGGTAGGTAAGCAACTAACAAGGTCGACTGTAGATGAGATAATAAAGGATGAGATTAAGAGAAGAATCAGATTTAAGAAGTAAAGTATAGAAGCTGGTTTATTCTATGTAATTTATGGAAATTGTGATTTATTATAACAAAAAGGTTTCTTTATGGATTATACATCTGTCTACATCCATATTTTGTTTTCCTTCAAGTCCTTCACAGTTCACAGCTGAGCCCAATGACTTGTCTTCCTTCTCCTGCCCTCTTCCTGAGCCCTTCTGTAGGCTCAACAGCACCTCAGGGTCTAGGGCCACTTATGAGGATCTAGTGAGATGTAAATCTGGGACTCAGTGCTAAAGCACACTTTGAAAAAGTGAGGCTCATACTTCCTTTAGAGACTGGAAAAGATTGATGTTTAAAAATGAGCTATCCTCCAGGCACTGGAATATTATTAAGCACTAAGAAAAAAGAAGCTCTCAAGCCATGAAAATATTTAGTGGAAACTTAAATGCATACTACTAAGTGAAAGAAGCTAATCTGCAAAGGCTCCATACTTTTTGGTTCCAACTTTATGGGACTCTGAGCTTCCCCAGTGGCTCCCTGGTAAAGAATCCACCTACAATACAGGAGCCACAGGAGATGTGGGTTTGATCCCTGGGTTGAGAAGATTCCCTGGAGGAGGGCATGGCAACCAACTTCAATATTCTTGCCTGGGGAATCCCATGGACAGAGAAGCCTGGCAGGCTACAGTCCAGAGGGTTGGAAAGAGTCGGACACCACTGAAGCGACTTAGTATGCATGCACATATGACACTTTGGAAAATGTAAAGCAATAGAGATAATAGACAGAATAGTGCTAGGGAGAGAAGGAGGGAGAGAGATGAATGGGCAGAACACAGAAGATTCTTATGGTAGCAAAAATCCTCTTTATTGTAATACAATAATGGATATATATCATTATAAATTTGTCCAAATCCATAAAATGTACAACCGTGAGAGTGAACCCTAAGGTAAATTGTGGACTTTCAGTGATTATGTGGACTATCAGTGTGGGCTCATTTGTGTTAAAAAAAAAAAAAAAAAGGACTATTCTGGTGAGTAATGTTGCTAATGAAGGAGTTTATGTATGCGCAGGGACTTGGGTCATATAGGAAATCTCTGTATCTCCCTCTCAACTTTGTTGTAAACCTAAAACTATTTTTTCAAGTCTTAAAAAATGAACTATGATGACTTTACATATTTTTTAATTAATTACTTTTTCATCGAAGGATAATTGCTTTACAAAATTTGCTGTTTTCTGTCAAACATCAACATGAAACAGCTATACATATACATATATCCCCTCCCTTTTGAAACCCCCTCCCAATCCTACCCCTCTAGGTTGATACAGAGCACCTGTTTGAATTTTCTGAGCCATACAGCTAATTCCCATTGGCTATCTATTTTACATATGATAATGTAAGTTTCCATGTTACTCTTTCCATACATCTCACCCTCTCCTCCCTTCTCCCCATGTCCATAAACTATTCTCTATGTCTGTTTCTCCATTGTTGCCCTGTAAATAAATTCTTCAGTACCATTTTTCTAGATTCTGTATATTTGTGTTAGAATAGCTTTCTCTTTCTGACTCACTTCACTCTGTATAACAGGTTCTAGTTTCATCCACCTCATCAGTACTGACTCAAATGTGTTCCTTTTTATGGCTGAGTAATATTCCATTATGTATATGTACCACAACTTCTTTATCCATTCATCTGTCGATGGACATCTAAGTTGCTTTCATGTTCCAGCTATTATAAATGGTGCTACAATGAAAAATGGGATAAATGTGTCTCTTTCAATTTTGGTTTCCTCAGGGTATATGCCTAGGAGTGGGATTACTGGGTCATATGGTGGTTTTATTCCTAGTTTTTTAAGGAATCTCCATACTGTCTTATTTTTCTTGGGGATGCTCTTGATTCCTGTCTCCTGTACAATGTCATGAACCTCCATCCATAGTTCATCAGGCACTCTGTCTATCAGATGTAGTCCCTTAAATCTATTTCTCACTTCCACTGTATAGTCATAAGGGATTTTATTTAGGTCATACTGAATGGTCTAGTGGTTTTCTCCACTTTCTTCAATTTCAGTCTGAATTTGGCAATAAGGAGTTCATGACCCAAGCCACAGTCAGCTCCCAGTCTTGTTTTTGCTGACTGTATAGAACTTCTCCATCTTTGGCTGCAAAGAATATAATCAATCTGATTTCGGTGTCGACCATCTGGTGATGTCCATGTGTAGAGTCTTCTCTTATGTTTTTGGAGGAGGGTGTTTGCTATGACCCATGCATTCTCTTGGCAGAACTCTATTAGCCTTTGCCCTGCTTCATTCTGTACTCCAAGGCCAAATTTGCCTGTTACCGCAAGAAAAAGAAATGCAGAAAAGCAAATGGCCATCTGAGGAGGCCTTACAAATAACTGTGAAAAGAAGGGAAGTGAAAAGCAAAGGAGAAAAGGAAAGATATACCCATTTGAATGCAAAGTTCCAAAGAATAGCAAGGAGAGATAAGAAAGCCTTCCTCAGCGATCAATGCAAAGAAATAGAGGAAAACAATAGAACGGGAAAGACTAGAGATCTCTTCAAGAAAATTAGAGATACCAAGGGAACATTTCATGAAAAGATGGGCTCAATAAAGGACAGAAATGGTATGGACCTAACTGGCAAGAATACATAGAAGAACTGTACAAAAAAGATCTTCATGACCTAGATAATCACAATGGTGTGATCACTTACCTAGAGCCAGATATCCTGGAATGTGAAATCAAGTGGGCCTTAGGAAGCATCACTACGAACAAAGCTAGTGGAGGTGATGGAATTCCAGTTGAGCTATTTCAAATCCTGAAAGATGATGCTGTGAAAGTGTTGCACTCAATATGCCAGCAAATTTGGAAAACTCAGCAGTGGCCACAGGACTGGAAAAGTTCAGTTTTCATTCCAATCCCAAAGAAAGGTAATGCCAAAAAATGCTCAAACTACCACACAATTGCACTCATCTCACACACTAGTAAAGTAATGCTCAAAATTCTCCAAGCCAGGCTTCAGCAATACATGAACCGTGAACTTCCAGATGTTCAAGCTGGTTTTAGAAAAGGCAGAGGAACCAGAGATCAAATTGCCAACATCCGCTGGATCATGGAAAAAGCAAGAGAGTTCCAGAAAAACATCTATTTCTGCTTTATTGACTATGCCAAAGCCTTTGACTATGTGGATCACAATAAACTGGAAAATTTTGAAAGAGATGGGAATACCAGACCACCTGACCTGCCTGTTGAGAAACCTGTATGCAGGTCAGGAAGCAACAGTTAGAACTGGACATGAAACAACAGACTGGTTCCAAATATGAAAAGGAGTACGTCAAGGCTGTATATTGTCACCCTGCTTATTTAACTTATATGCAGAGTACATCATGAGAAACACTGGGCTGGAAGAAGCACAAGCTGGAATCAAGATTGCCAGGAGAAATATCAATAACCACAGATATGCAGATGACACCACCCTTATGGCAGAAAGTGAAGAAGAACTAAAGAGCCTCTTGATGAAAGTGAAAGTGGAGAGTGAAAAAGTTGGCTTAAAGCTCAACATTCAGAAGACAAAGATCATGGCATCCGGTCCCATCACTTCATGGGAAATAGATGGGGAAACAGTGGAAACAGAGGCTGACTTTATTTTCCTGTGCTCCAAAATCACTGCAGATGGTGATTGCAGTCATGAAATTAAAAGACACTTACTCCTTGGAAGGAAAGTTATGACCAACCTAGACAGCATATTAAAAAGCAGAGACATTACTTTGCCAACAAAGGTCCATCTAGTCAAGGCTATGGTTTTTCCAGTGGTCATGTATAGATGTGAGAGTTGGACTGTGAAGAAAGCTGAGTGCCGAAGAATTGATGCTTTTGAGCAGTGGTGTTGGAGAAGACTCTTGAGAGTCCCTTGAACTGCAAGGAGATCCAACCAGTTCATCCTAAAGGAGATCAGTCGTGGGTGTTCTTTGGAAGGACTGATGTTGAAGCTGAAACTCCAATACTTTGGCTACCTGATGCGAAGAGTTGACTCATTTGAAAAGACCCTGATGCTGGGAAAGATTGAGGGCAGGAGGAGAAGGGGATGACAGAGGATGAAATGGCTGGATGGCATCACTTACTCAATGGACATGGGTTTGAGTGGACTCCGAGAGTTGGTGATGGACAGGCAGGCCTGCTGCAGGTGTGCTGCGGTTCATGGGGTCGCAAAGAGTCGGACATGACTGAGCGACTGAACTGAACTGTATACTTTCTTCCATAGTGGTTGTATCAATTTACATTCCCACCAACAAAGCAAGAGTGTTCCCTTTTATTAACACCCTTTCCAGCATTTATTGTTTGCAGACCTTTTGATGAGGGCCATACTGACTGGCGTGAGGTGATATCTCATTGTACTTTTGATTTGCATCCTCTAGTAATGAGTGATGTTGAGCATCTTCTCATGTGTATGTTAGCCATCCGTATGTCTTTGGAGAAATGTCTGTTTATGTCTTTTTCCCACTTTTTGACTGGGTTGTTTGTTTTTCTGGCATTGAGTTGTATGAGCTGCTTGTATATTTTGGAAATTAATCCTTTGTCAGTTGTTTCATTTGCTATTATTTCCTCCCATTCTGAGGGTTGTTTTTTCACCTTGCTTATAGTCTCATTTGCTGTGCAAAAGCTTTTAAGTTTAATCAGGTCCCACTTATTTCCTTTTGTTTTTGTTTCCATTACTCTAGGAGGTGGGTCATAGAGGATCTTGCTTTGATTTATGGCATCGAGTGTTCTGCCTATGTTTCCTCTATAAAACTATGTTTTATAGTTTCAGGTGTTACATTTAGGTGTTTAATATATTTTGAGTTTATCTTTGTATATTGTGTTAGGAAGTGTTTTAATTTCATTCTTTTACAGGTAGCTGTCCAGTTTTCCCAGCACCATTTATGGAAGAGGCTATCTTTGCCCATTGTATATTCTTGCCTCCTTTGTAAAAAATAAGGTGCCCATAGGTGCATGGGTTTATTCCTGGGATTTCTATCTTGTTCCTTCAGTCTATATTTCTTTTTGTGCCAGTACCATACTGTTTTGATAACTGTAACTTTGTAGTACAATCTGATGTCAGAAAGGTTGTTCCTCCAGCTCCATTCTGCTTTTCCAAGACTGCTTTGGCTATTCAGGGTCTTTTGTGTTTCCACATGAATTGTGAACTTTTTTGTTGTAGTTCTGTGAAAAATGCTGTTGGTAATTTGATAGGCATCACATTGAATCTGTAGATTGCATTTGGTAGTATAGTCATTTTCACGATATTTATTCTTCCTACCCAAGAACATGGAATAGCTCTCCATTGGTTTATGTCATCTTTGATTTCTTTCATTAGTGTCTTATAATTTTCTGTGTACAGTTCTTTTGTCTCCTTAGGTAAGTTTATTCCTAGATACTTAATTCTTTTTGTTGCAATGGTGAATGGGATTGATTCATTAATTTCTTTTTCTGGTTTTTCATTGTTAGTATATAGAAATGCAAGTGATTTCTGTGTATTGATTTTGCATCCTACAACTTTGCTAAATTCACTGATTAGCTCTAGTAATTTTCTGATACTATCTATAGGGTTTTCTATGTATATTATATACACTATGTACAGGTCATCTGCAAACAGAGTTTTACTTCTTCTTTTCAAATCTGGATTCTTTTTATTTATTTTTCTTCTCTGATTGCTGTAACTAGGACTTCCAGAACTGTGGTAAATAATAGCGGTGAAAGTGAACACGCTTGTCTTGTTCCTGATCTTAGGGAGAATGCTTTCAATTTTTCACCATTGAGAATAATATTTGCTGTAGGCTTATCATATATGGCCTTTACTATGTTGAGGTAGGTTCCTTCTATACCCATTTTTTGAAAGTTTTAATCATACATAGCTGCTGAATTTTGTCAAAGGCTTTTTGTGCATCTATTGAGATTATCATATGATTTTTATCTTTCAATTTGTTAATATGGTGTATCACATTGATTAATTTCCATATATTGAAGAATCCTTGCATCCCTGAATAAATCCAACTTGATCATGGTGTATGAGATTTTTGATGTGTTGCTGAATTCTGTTTGCTAAAATTTTGTTGAGGATTTTTGCATCTATGTTCATCAGTGATATTGGCCTGTAGTTTTCTTTTTTTGTGTTGTCTTTAGTTTTGGCATCAGGGAGAAGGTGGCCTCGTAGAATGAGTTTGGAAGTGTTCCTTCCTTTGCAATTTTTTGAAAGAGTTTTAGAAGGATAGGTATTAGTTCTTCTCTAAATGTTAGATAGAATTTCCCTGTGAAACCATCTGGTCCTGGGCTTTTGTTTTGGGGGAGATTTTTTTTTTTTTTAATCACAACTTCAATTTCAGTGCTTGTAATTAGGTTGTTCATAATTTCTATTTCTTCCTGGTTCAGTCTTGGAAGATTGAACTTTTCTAAGAATCTGTCCATTTCTTCCAGGTTATCCAATTTATTGCCATATAGTTGTTCATAATAGTCTCTTATAATCCTTTGTATTTTCTACATTGTCTGTTGTAACCTCTCCTTTTTTATTTCTAATTTTGCTGATTTGATTCTTCTCTCTCTCTCTCTCTCTTTTTTTAAATTAGTTTGGCTAAGGGTTTGTCCATTTTGTTTATGTTCTCAAAGAACCAGCTTTTAGTTTTATTAATCTTTACTATTGTTTCTTTCATTTCTTTTTCATTTATTTCTGCTCAGATCTTTATGATTTCTTTCCTTCTATTAATACTGGAGTTTTTTTCTTCTTTTTTTTAGGTGTAAAATTAGGCTGTCTATTCGATGTTTTCCTTGTTTCTTGAGGTAGGATTGTATTGCTATAAACTTCCCTCTTAGAACTGCTTTTTCTGCATCCCATAGGTTTTGAGCTGTCATGTTTTCATTGTCATTTGTATCTAGAAATTTTTTTATTTCCCTTGAGATTTCTTCAGTAACTTGTTGGTTATTTAGAAACATGTTATTTAATCTCCATGTGCTTGTGCTTCTTACAGTTGAAGTTTTTCTTGTAGTTTTTCTTGTAATTGATATCTAGTCTCATAGCATTGTGGTCAGAGAAGATGCTGGATACAATTTCAATTTTCTTAAATTTCCTGAGGTTTGATTTGTGACCCAAGATGTGGTCTATCCTGGAGAATGCTCCATGTGCACTTGAAAAGGTATATTCTTCTGCATTTGGATGGAAAGTCCTGAAGATATCAGTGAGCTCTATCTCATCCGATGTGTCATTTAAGACTTGTATTTCCTTATTAATTTTCTGTTTTGATGATCTGTCCATTGGTGTGAGTGGGGTGTTAAAGTCTCCTACTATTATTGGGTTACTGTCTGTTAGTGCTTTTATGTCTTTTTATGTCCTTTTATGTCTGTTAGTGTTTGTCTTATGTATTGAGGTGCTCCTATGTTGGGTATATAGATATTTACAATTGTTATGTCTTCCTCTTGGATTGATACTTTTATCATTTGTAGTGTCCTTCCTTACCCCTTATAATCTCCTTTATTTTAAGGTCTATTTTGTCTGATATAAGGATTGTTACTCTAGCTTTCTTTTGCTTCCCATTTGTATAGAATATATTTTTCCATGCTCTCACTTTCACTGTATATGTGTCTTGAGGTCTGTAGTGGGTTTCTTAGAGACAGCATCTATATGGGTCTTGTTTTTGTATCCATTCAGCCAGTCTCTGTCTTTTGGTTGGAGCATTTAATCTATTTACATTTAAAGTGATTATTGATATATATGTTTCTATTCCCAATTTCTAATTGTTTAGGGTTAATTTTGTAGATCTTTTTGTATTTCTTGACTATATAAGTCCGTTTAACATTTATTGTAAAGCTGGTTTGGTGGTACTGAATTCTCTCCACTTTTGCTTGTCTAAAAGCTTTTTATTTCTCCATCAATTTTGAATGAGATCCTTACTGGGTACAGTAATCTTGGTTGTAGATTTTTCCCTTTCAGTACTTTAAATATATCCTGCCATTCCCTTCTGGTCTGCAGAGTTTCTGCTGAAAGATCAGCTGTTAAGCATATGGGGTTTCTCTTGTATGTTACTTGTTGCTTCTTTCTCACTGCTGTTAATATTCTTTTTTGTGTCTAGTCTTTGTTAGTTTGATTAATATGTGTCTTGGCATGTTTCTCTTTGGGTTTATTCTGTATGGGACTCTGTGCTTCTTGGACTTGATTGACTATTTCCTTTTCTGTATTGGGGAAATTTTCAACTATAGTCTCTTCAAAAATTTTCTCATACCCTTTCTTTGTCTCTGTATCTTCTGAGATCCCTGTAATTCAAATGTC